>NW_017731761.1:647444-681997 GCF_001890085.2 Hipposideros armiger | reverse complement strand
GGGGGGTTGTTACTTTGTGAGGGTGAAAAGGGTAACTATTGCATTGTTCTGTACACCTGAAACTAACAATAAATAATTAAAAAAAAAAAAAAAGATAATTAATAGTCTTCTATTGTGTTCCTTTAGGATGAGTCTTTGCCAGACAACTCCAGTTTGAATACAAACATCGCTTGGGAAATAATGCATGAATGCATTGGCCCCACATCACAGTGACAGACACAAGTTCACCAGAGTGACAGGCCAGTTATTTGGCAGAGAACGGAGACCTTCACAAGAGAAGGGGAAGAAGGGGAATGTTTGACACAAACATAGAACTTGATCATTAGAAGTGTGGGTGATGGGATCAGCCTGGAAATCAAATCATGACCCCATCACTTACTGGTGAGCTGGGGCCACTTTCCTGGCTTCTCTAAGCTCCATTTCATCATTGAAAACTGGGGGGGATAATGGTACCAACCTCAGAGAGTTGTTGTGAGAACAATACGTGCAAAACAGGTAGGTTGTGGAGTGTGACACAAAGTTCTCAGGAAAGAGTACCTATGATCACAATTATCATTTATTTCCTGGAATGCCAGAGTGGACAAAGTAGCTCGGAGCCCTCACTCCCCATGAACCCTACCAGCTGGGTATCCAGGCCTTCCAAGCTACAAGGATGCTTAGAAGTCAGGTGGCCTCTGTGGCATCATTTAAATATGTGCTATCCTACACTAGAGCCCTGTGTTGTAATTTAGAATGTGGCATCAGCATTTTCAGAATAACGTAGAAATTCTTTAAGCTTTCCCCCGCAGTTCTAGGGCATGTTAATTACTCAAAAAGGGAAGAGCAAATTAGAAGGTAAGAGAACTGTAGGAAAAGAGATGCCCTACTATGTCCAAAGCCTGTCCTACTATGCAGCAGGGACCTTGACAGTGTGGCCAGAGCCTAGGCCCACTAATGAATAAACTAACTCAGAATTATGCCCTCGGTGGCAGCTGCAATCTTTGGTTAGACCCGGATATTTCTCCTTGTCCCACTGCAGCCTCATTAGAGCCAAGTGGAAAGGGTATATGTTGGAAAATGTACAACTGAACTCAACACAGCAATAAAGAACTCCTTTCTAGAGCATTCATCTCAGATTGGGCCAGCTGGAATGGATACACTCTCAGCTGACCCAGGAATCAGAGGTCATCCATTGACCTCTCCGCACTCCCCCGCCCGCCCGAACCACTAGACAAGGAGACAGACAGAGCCGCCGCCGACGCTGGGCTGTCTGTCGGTTGGCCCATCCCTCCCTCCATGACTAATGAGTATGCTCCAGGCCTGGGGAAATAGCTTAAAGCATTTCTCCATTAATCTAAGAAGGCTGATGCCACAGTCTAAGGTACCATGCGGGGCTCTAGTGCAGGAGAGCACACACTCTAAATCTGCTACACAGACCACCTAGCTTTCTGAGCACGTAACCATCCTTCCAGCCTGGAAGGCCTGTTACACTTGGATCCAATTCCCAACATGGGGAAACGTGGCTTTTCATAATTTGAACAAGTCTCTTAAAGAACCTCTCCTCCAGCTGAAGCACCACTCTCTCTCCCTCTCCCTCCCGGGGTGGGTTTGAATCCTAATTGAGAGCTCAGTTTGGAGAAGCACATCCTATCCATCCCTCAGGTTCCAATCCAAACCATTTCCCCCAGGTGACGAGATAATTAAGAGGGGACTGCCCTGTGGAGCTGTCAGGATGGGGACGAGTACAGGCTGGCCCTGGGGCAGCAGCTGGGAGCTCTGTCCCGGATGGTGGCTCTATCACCTACCAAGGCATGTATTTCTTTTTTATTGTGATAACCATTTTCATCGCACTGTGACCAGAGAACATGGTTTGTACAATATTAATTCCCTGAAAGGTGTTCAGATGTCTTTGTGAGCAATTTTCCCCCTAGTCCTCTCCCATTCCTAGGCTATTATTGAAATTGATGCTCCTTGAAAATTTTAAATCCAAGTTACAGGACAGAGAGTTAGGACCAAGGCCTGCTGAGAATTAAGAAATGCTTCCTAAAACCCACGTGGGATCAGGGCTGGCTTCACAGGCTCACCGCCCATGCCCGGAAGGGCCTGGGTTTGGTATCAGGCTCTGCTGTCACGGTCTTGAAATTCTGAGTGTGTTTTGAACAAGAAGACCCATATTTGTGTTTCACAGTGGACCCACTAAGTTGTAGTTGATCCTGCCTGGGGTTCTGGGGGACAACAAGGAACTGGGGGATTCAGTGGGTTCCTGTGGGCCATTTCAAGAGAGGTGGAGAGATGGAAGGAGGCAGTGGGAGATGGTGGGGTGAAGGAAGAAAGGAGCGGCGAGATGCTTCTCTGTCATTTACCTTACTGGGGCACACGCGTCTCTTTCACTCCCTAGAACATGCTTCATCCGGCCCTTACTACTCCATTTTCCCCACAGTTTCCTGCGGCTGGCTCAATTCAAATGCCTTCAGGTCTCAATTCAAATGACTTCCTCTGAAAGAAACCATGTCTACCTGCCCTGCTATTCATCCTAGCCTCGTGTTCTCTGCCTTTGTAACTCCTGTTATATTCTCGTGTTTTACTTACCAGTCTTCATGTTATCCCTGGACTTACCTCCTCTCCCCCTGCCCCCCATCAGAATGCAGGTTCCATGAAGGTGGGGCGACATCTATGCTCTTCTCCCACCCCATTCCTCAGGCATTCAACAGAACGGTAACTCCTGCTGGTCTTGGGCAAGTTATTCACTCTCTCTTCATCTCTAAGATGGAGAATAATGATCACAAGACGCAAGTGGAGCAACACAAACATCTAACAGTGTCTGGTGTGAAACAGGTGCTCGGTAAGAACTGATCAAATGAATGAATGAAACAGATGATTCTTGAGCCCCTGCTCCGTACAAAGTACTGTGCTAAGCAGTCATATTGTTTCACTTCTTGTTATTGACCCAGCTAACAGATGAAGAGACTGAGGCTCAGAGAGGTGGAATAACTTGCTCAAGGTCAGGCAGAAATAAATTAGTGGCTACCGGATTGCAAATCAGGTTTGTAGGTATGCAGAGCCTATGCCCTCCCCTCCCCACAGCCTCCCCGACTCCCAACTGTGGTAATCCTACACACTGCACGGGGCTTTGCCAGGCACAAGGTACATTTCTTTTCTCTTTTGTTTTTGAAGTAGTTTATTTTTTATTTTTCAGGTTTTTTTTTAATTGGGGAATTGGGGTAGGGGAACAGTGTTGGGGAGTTGGGGCAGGGGACCAGCCAAGTTGTTGTTCTTCAATCTTAGTTGTGGAGAGCACCCTCGTTGGCAGCTCCGTGGCCTCTAAGCTCAAGGTGCTGTGTTCAATCTTAGTTGCAGGTGGGTGTAGCCACCATCCCATGCGGGAGTCGAACCAGTAGCCTTGTTGTTAAGAGTGCACACTCTATCCACTGAGCCATCCAGGCAGTAGCTCAGCTCAAGGTGCCGAGTTCAGCCTTAGTTGCAGGCAGGCGTAGCCCACCATTGAACAGGCAACCTTGTTGTTAGGAGCACGTGCTCTCACCAGCTGAGCCATCCTGCCACCCATTGGTAGCTCAGCTCGGGCGCAGCTCACTGGCCCACGTGGGAATCAAACCATTGGCCCTATTGATCAGAGCTCACGCTCTTAAGCTAACTCTTAACCAACTGAACCACTCAGCCGGCCCACAAGATGCATTTCTTTACACCTGGTGTTCTATAATCATTTCACACCTCACACAACCCTGAAACACCCATGAGCCTTCCAACTTAGAAAATAGGAGTCCAATGCTGTGTGGAAAGTAGAGATCCGAATGAGGAGAAGGCATTGGAAGTCCAGTAGGGAGGAAGATTTAAGACCCCAGAGGCAAAAGATCATGAAAACGCAGAGAGAAAGCTGGGGCTCAGATTGGATTCCTGGGAGCTAGGGCCTGGAGCTCAGGAAGGCTGGATCAGAACAGATGGTGTGCGTGAGGCTTGTCAACTGGAGCAGACATATCAACAGATCCCGGTACCTGCTATTAGGATGAGGGTGATGGCAGCGTCCCTCTAAGGCCTGAGAGGACACCCTGTCAGCAGAGACTGGGGTGATGTCTGTGGCCCTCGGTGATCTCACCACCAGGATCTTACTCCACAGGTGACAATCTGCTCGTTACTTTTTGTCACACCTACTGCCCAATCTGTCCCCACACCTCCACGTAATAGACCCTCTTTTCCCCCTTTCCAATTTCATTATTTTTACAACTTTTATTGTTTAGTCAAAAAGCAATCTGCAGCTATGCAAGTGAAAATGGTTCAAAAGTTTTGCTCATTGGCAAAAACCCAAAATACCATAGATACCGTCATTAATTCTCTTTATAGTCAATGCAAAAGCTCTAGCATTTCTATTAATAGAGAAGCTAGCCCAAGCATCAAGTGGGTAATATCTGCAATGGGGGTTTGTAATTACCGATGTTAGTTCAGTCATGACACTAATAAAACGAGAGGAGGGGATGGCGGACGGGAGACCCCTACATGTAATCACGAGTGGGGAGCAGCTGCAACATCAGTGATTTTCCATCTCACCAGCAATTTGACAGCTGTACAAATTAGCAGGGAGAGGTGGAAACACCCAGAAAGTGCATGGAAGCCATTTTTGCTGAAACGGAAGGATTCTGAGAGAAACGGAAGGTGTAGAGACAAGAACATGAGGTTTTGGAGCCATGTGGGTGTCTGTCGAGATGATGCCGACCTTCATGGGACAGTCTGAGGTTACGTGCCTCTGAGCAGCAGATTACGGCCTGCCCAGGCCTGCACCAAGGGAAGAATGTATTCACGTTCTAACATCAGCTGTATAAACATCACCTATGTGAGCAAAACCTAAACAGGGCGCTAGTATAGCTCGGGGGGTGTGTGCATGTTCATTGCAGACATTTTAGAAAATATAAATAAACTTGAAGAAAACAAAAACTCGGGTCATCAAGAATGCCTTCCCTTCCCTTTTGGTATCAGAATATTGGCATGTTTCCTTCCAGCCTTTTTTCTGTCGACTAGCTGGGGTCAGCTCTAACACAGATAGCCCGTTCTTCCCAATGGCTAAACTGCTGCCCATTTGCAACTCCGTCTGCTTCCCCCACTGCTGGTGTCATGCCCACACCTCCTCTGGGCCAGCAGTCGCCCTGTTAAGAGGGATGTGACTGAAAGGTCTGGGTAGGAAGCTGAACAGCCCTGGGCTCTAACTCTGGGGACGATGCAAATTTTCTGTGTAACCTCGGACTCCTCCGAGGTCAGGATCCTCCTATGGGAATGGAGAAGGCTGCAGTCTGTGGTCTGATCTTTGACTGTTCTGGCAGCAGCGTGAATCTACCTCCCCTCCCAGAGATGAAGACCAAGATGAAAGCCGACGTAGCCCACCAAGGTGTGTGCAGGAGTGGCCTTGGGTGGGGACCACCTCTGGAGGCCAGGTGAAGGCACCCTGTTTCTTGCCAAAGCAAGGCAAAAAAATAATGACTCTCTCCATTGCCCAGGCTTTGCTGCAGAGGCTGGGATGGGGCAGAGATACTGCAGCCAGACGGGCAGCTGTGATTTCCGGAAGAATAACACGCCAAGGCTACAAAGGCAGCTCTGGGGAATGGGCTGCTTTGCGCCATCTGCAGGGGCCGTGGGCCCAGCCAGGACACCTCGAACTCCTTCCAGATGAGCGGCCCACCCAGGGCCTGTGGCGGCTTGAGTGGAGATGGTGGAGAGCAGCTCTGACATTGAATTTGAGCGGTCTCGCCCATCACCCGCCATCTAATCTTGCATCTGTGAATGTTGTTGCTTTTGTAAAATGTCTTGTGATTTTGCACACACATAGCTTACATGCTTATAACCCTTACACGCCCCAGGCGCTGTCCTAAGTGATGTCCATCTACTAACTCATTTACCTCTCACTGACCACCCTATGAGGTGGGTAGTGGGTTGAATACATGAAACGTCCAGTCTATAGGTCAAAAGTGGTCAAATGTTTGCCATTTGATGTGGTTTGTCCAAAAATCCTATGTCCACTTCATAGACAAGGGAATTGGACCCAGGTTGGACATGCAACTTGCCCAAGATCACATATTGGAGTCCGTCTGCAGCCACTCCCCCAGGCTGCCTCCCTGAAGGCTTGGCAGGCTGAGCTAGCTGGCATCCTGTCTCCTCTCACCTGAGCCAGCCAGTTATCCCCCCCACCCCCAAACACATCTGGGTCTCCCTGCAGATGTGTCCCCCAGACCCCAGAGTGGGCGCTCTGGCCACGGAAGGCCACAGCGCTCCCCAGGGTGCAGCAGGCGCTGGGTGGGGGCCACATCTGAAGGTGAGGTTAAGGCATGCAGCACCACCTGGCCTTCGGTGGGTTACCTCTCTGTGTCACTGTCACTGGATGCCACCTCTTCCAAAGCTGCCTGCAGGTCGGCAATCCTCCGGATGGACGTCTCCAGGTCTGTCTGGAGAGTCTGTCTCATTGCTGCGAGCTCCTCCACATATTTCTCCTGGAAACAGAGACCAGAGCACATGTTGGCCTTGGACAAGAACCCCAGCCACCTGCGAGAGCTCGCGGGGCAGAGAGACCCCGGGCTGAGCCTAGTGTTCACCAAGCACCTATGACACGGCGAGTACCCCATGATGGCCTCTCTCTGTGGATGGGCTTATCGGACCTTGAGATAGATGCTGTGAATTTTACACAGGAAATAGATGCTTGGGGGCCCCCAGAACCTGGCCCACAGACAGAGCTCACTCTCCTGCGCTGGGGGGGTCTGAACCCCGTGTGTCTGACCTCAGAGCCGTGCTTTGAATCTGCACCACCATGTTGTCTGGTGCAAAGCGGGCACTCAGTATACCTTGGATGGATGAATAAATGTATGAACCAATGAATGCTTCCCAGAACCATCACAGAAGCAGGTTCAGGGAGCTGAGTCTCTGCACCAGGGAAAGGACCCGGAGCAGAAGGCTGGGGATAGGACTGAACAACAATGGTTCCCTTTCAACTCTGTCACCTCAACTCCCCCCAACTTTCCATCCTCAAAGGCAGCAAAGGCAAAGATGGCAAACCCAGTAGGGCTCACCCCACCCCCACCCCCAGAGCAGGCCAACACCACTTGCGTTTACTGAGAGTTTTCTGGGCCCAGCATTGAGCTCAGTGTTTTAGGGTCCTGACCTCACTCACTCTTCACATGCCTGGCCACTGGGTCACTCTTACTGCTGCCGTTTCACAGATGAGAACCTGAGGTCTAGGGTAGCGAATGCTGACTGGCAGCGCTGCAGCTGAGCCTGGGGCCTCTGACTCTCGTCTCACTCCTCACCCCTTCACTCTCTGACAATGCCCTAATCAGATTTTGTTCAGATTCTGCAAAATCTTTGACTTCCATTTGCAACGCATTTCACATGCCCCTACCCTTTAACACAATGATTGTCCACTGAGGGTGAGTTTGCCCTCCAGAGGCCATTGAGCAATGTCTAGAAACATTTTTGGTTGTCACAACTTTGGAGGAAATGTTATTGGCATCTAGTGGGTAGAGGCCAGGGACACAGCCCAACATCCTATGATGCACAGGACAGCCCCCACTACAGAGCATTGCCAGTCCCCGATGTCAACAGCACCCAGTCTGAGAAACCCTGGGTTAAACCCAGAATCTACAGGAAAGAAATCAAAAGGCAGAACCAGTCTCCATACCCAAGGATACTCAGCGCAGTGCTATTTGATGACACAGAGAAGCCGAAAGCCGCCTCATCACCCAACAATTGGGAATGGTTAGGGGGATCACAGCATGTCACTTGGATGCCATTAGGCGGACATTAACATTAGAAATAAGAATTGCGGCAGCGTGGAATACTTCTGTGAAATAATGTTAAGCAAATGGAATAGAACAGAAAAATATCATGCCCATATCTATGCAAATACACACACACACACACACACACACACACACACACACTTGGAAAAATACTTGGAGAGTTGAGAGTATTTATAGATGAGGGTGAAGAGGGGTTGTGGATAGAATGTTTCTTTTAAGCTGTTCTCGTATGTTAAGTTTATTTTTTGACTGTTGTCTTAAGGAACACATATCAACTGATGACAGTGTGTGTGGAGGGGCGAAAATATAAGGATTTAGGGTCAGATCTAAGTGTAATTCTCAGCTCCCCACTGAACTCACTAGCTGTGTGTCTTTGCACAGTTTGCAGCCCCTCTCTGAGCCTGGGATCCTTTTTCTTTAGTTTGTAGATGAGAAAACTGAGGCCAACGAAGTCACTCAGGGCAGTTAGGAGCACAGCCCTGCTGTGAGCCCTGGTCTGTTCTGCTTCCAGGCCAGTGACGTTTCTGGGAGTGCATATGCACAGCAGCGAGGACCAGGGCTGCTCTCCATGATAAGGACATGCTCGGCTCTCCTTGGAGATCGGCGTCTGTGTGCCACAGTATTGCAAATCTGTGCCTTTCGATTGATTTTGTCTTTTCCAATTTGAGAGGGGGGGGGAGAGAGAGAGAGAGAGGAGTCTGAGAAAGCGCAAAGGCCAAGCTGAACTGATAAGAGCAGGGGCGGGTGGAGAGCTAGGGGTGGACTGAGAAGGGGCTGGCAGTAGGTAGAAGTTGAAGCTGCCAGCTGTGAAATCCCCACAGTGGTGCTGACAAGGTGAGAGACAACTGAGGCAGGGGCCCTGAGGCAGGAGGCCAGTGGAGTGTCAGAGAAAATAACACACACACACACACACACACACACACACACACTCACACACACACAACAGGATGGCCACAGGATGCCTGCCCCAGGGTGCCAGTATGTCGGCTCATAAAGACACCTAGGAAAGTGGCTGGGAGCAAAATCCCAGCGGCTTACAGAAGCAGCATTTGCACAAGCTCTGCTCCTTCCTCCTGGGCCGGGTCGATGGCATCTCTAGGCATCAGCCTCCTTTTCCCAGGAGACGAAGCACTGTGTCTCTGTATGACTCTATCCAAAGTCCACGTGTGAGCCATTTCAGACACGGGGTGAGTGTTCATTTAGAGGTGAGGACACCGAGGGCCAGGGCACCAAAATGAGCTGTCTGAGGTCACGCAGCCGGGAGACCACAGAGCCGAGATGGGCACGGAAGTCTTGGGTTCTCAGGTGAGAACTCTGTAGGCCACGTGTGTCGAGAGATGACAAAAGAACCCAGGTGTCCCCTCCCGGCTGTGCCTGGGTGAACACTGCCTAGGTCACTGACCTGCAGAGGGAGCATCTAGGGCCTAAAGTCTCAACCCCAGGGAGCTTCCCGGCAGGTGAGGGCAGCGATGGCGCAGGTACTGTCTCAGGGATGGGTGGCCCTGAGCCAGGACTGAACAGGTGGGCGGAGGAAAGAGGACCTGAGGTGGGTCAAACACATAATATCATGAAAGTGAAAAGTAGTTTCTGGAGCCAGGATGCCTGGGTTCGAATCCCTGCTCGAGCGCTCGATGGCTGTGTGACCTTCAGCGACCTTCCTGGTCCCTGTGGTTGAAAGGGGCAGTAGCAGCCCTCTGGACGCTTGGCGGAGAAGAAAGGCTTGACCAGCAGTGACCTTGCTATCATTTAATTCTCAGAGGAGAATGTAGAGCAATGGGGCGGGTGTCCCCGCGTCACTGAGGTTTGCAAGATCACTCATCAAATAAGGGGGCTGGAACACAGGACTGTGGCTCCAAAGCTCTTTCAGTATCCTGGGGAGGAAAGACGGGTGGAAAGCAAGGGCAGCATAGCAGGTGAGTTAGCGAGACAGAGAGGAGCGTTAAGAGCAAGGAAACCATCCACAGATGTGGGTACCTGGGCCAAGGACCTGTGCAGGGGACCTGTGCTACCTGCCATGCGCCACTGTGTCCCCTTGCCCTCTGCATCCCATCCTCTGTCTGCCACGGGACTCTCATCAGCTCTGTGGGAACACCCCGAGGAGACAGATTTGGGGAATTTATAGTCTGTGTAATCAGCAATCAGCAAACTTTTCCTGCTTTCACTTGAAAACCAGAGTCTGCTGATTACAGGGACCAAGTCATTAGGCGACATGGATGTGGTGCCCCAGTTTCCTGGGGCAGACAAAACAAGGCCCCATTCAGAGACCCCTCAAGAGACATGGAGTTGCCACACAGGATAAGGGGAACCCCCTGGCAGGCCTGGGAGTCTGGCCTGTTCCACCCACCATGACATCCGATTAACACAGCTCGGGGTTGGGTCAGGACTGCCACATGCGAACAGGGTTGCGCTTTAAAAACCAGATGTGAGCCTGGTCTTCTCTGTCATTATGTCTCCTTGGAGACTTGTAGCACGGAGAAGTTGGGGAGAAATTAGGATATGACTATTTAGACAGTAAGATGTATACAGCAGATATGCCCATATTAATCTATACCTACAATATAGTGACATTTACACTGTAATTGACAAACAACATACTAATATAGTACATTACATAATCATTATACACACACACACACACACACACCACACACAGAGACAAGGTCTGACAATTAAGTTTGTGAACTTGTTGCAACGATGTTGCTAACCTTTTTTGATATCAGAGGTATTCATTATGAATTTGTACCAACTGGACAAACAGTTAACCAAGTTTACTATTTGGAAGTGCTGAAAAGTCTGCGTGAAAAAGTTAGACGACCTGAACCTGAACTTTTCGCCAACAATTCATGGCTCTTGCATCACCACAATGCACCAGCTCACACGGCACTGTCTGTGGGGGAGTTTTTAGCCAGTAAACAAATAACTGTATTGGAACACCCTCCCTACTCACCTGATCTGGCCCCCAATGACTTCTTTCTTTACCCGAAGATAAAGGAAATATTGAAAGGAAGACATTTTTATGACATTCAGGATGTCAAGGGAACTATGACAACAGCTCTGATGGCCATTCCAGAAAGAGTTCCAAAATTGCTTTGAAGGGTGGACTAGGCACTGGCATCAGTGCACAGCTTCCCAAGGGGAGTACTTCGAAGGTGACTGTAGTGATAGTCAGCAATGAGGCAAGTAGCACTTTTTCTAGAGTGAGTTCGCAAACTTTATTATATATATACACACATGTATGTGTTTTATATCTATATCTATATTTATATTTACATTTATATTTATATACTGATGCTCCTTGACTTAAGATGGGATTACCTCCTGATAAACTCATCATAAGTTGAAAATATCATAAGTTGAAAATGCATTGAATACACCTCACCTGCCGAACATCATAGCTAAGTCCAGCTACCTTAAATGTGCTCAGAATACGTACATCACCAGTAACCCAATCGCAAATCGAGGGACATCTGTAGTTGCCTTACTCTTATTCTTCTCACCAGAAGCAGGAGACATGGAGAGGTGTTTTATAGACATGATGGTATGCAAAAACACAACACACAATATCCAGAAAACACTGGCAACACATACACTGTAGGGTATTGATTGATTACCCTCATGATCACATGGCTGACTGGGAGCTGTGGCTGCATGCTGCTGCTCAGTATCACGAGAGAGCATCATACTGCACATTACATATTGCTAGTCTGGAAGAATATCAAAATTCAAAATTCGTAATACGGTTTTTATTGAATGTACATCACTTTCACTCCACCATAAAGTTAAAAAATGGTAAGTCGAAACATCATAAGTCAGGGACTATCTCTACCATTCATTCATTCAATAAACATGCATTGAGCACCTACTATGTGCCAACACTGATCTAGGCAGAGGTGATATAGATAAACAAAATCCTAACTTCCACGGAGCTTCCATTCTTGCAGGGCCCTAATCTATCAGTGTTACTATAATAGTTTCTAGAACACAGCAGGCACTGAATGCATGTTTGGGGATTGAATGAATGGTGTTAACGTATTACTCTAAGTGGTGGGTGAGGGAGGGGCAAGGGAGTTACACACACTCACTAATGTATACACAGCACACACCACGCATACAGAGATAAATAGAATAATATGTAGCATGTGTACTTGCTGGCCTCCCAGCACCGCTTAAGAGAATCATTAGCCATGTTGAATTCCCAAGCTATTCCCCCTGGAGCGTGCCGCATAGAGTTGCCCGTGTAGAGAGCAATTCATACAATAATTGTGGCTGCAATTAAAATCATCTCCTCTTGTGATGTTCAATTAGAGGCTAATATTTAAAACTGTTGTTTTCTCTGCCCAGGGCTGCTCAATCTTTAGAGGACCCTCTCCCATCTGCAAATGCACAGGACTCGCCTACGTCAGTTTCTGTGCCTCTGGAGGTCGCCTCTCTAACCTTTCGAGGCAGCCCCCACCACCAAGACCCCCCAAAGTTAATTTTGCAAGCTTATAGTATAGATCAAACGACCTCAGTACATCCCAAAATGTGGTGAAGATTCATCTTGTTATTTTCTTTTGATGTAGTAAAGACAAACAGAAATGTCATGTTTCAGAGCATGGTAAAAAAAAAATTTTATATATACACATATGCTATTAGAAATAAAGAAAACAAGAAAGAAAGAAAATGATATGCACCTATGTATATATAGAGATGCAAATACTCCTAGTCTGACACATACTTAATAAATATCATGAATTAATGAATGTATTTATTTATATTTCTCACACACGCAGGCACTCTGCTCAATGTTCAAACTACCTTATCTCATGCAATCTGTATATGAAGCTTCAGAGTCAAGTACTATAGACACACATAAAAGGTAACTCGAGACTATTACAACAAAGTAATAGCGGGGTTATTATCTCTGTGTGGTGAGATATCAGGAAATTTTTATTTTCCGTTTTATATTTCTTCAGACATTCTGCAAGGAATATGAATTACTTTTATTATCAGAAAGCTAAAAAACATAAGACTTTATTTCTCTCTGATGCTATAAGGAACAGTCCCCTGGTCCACCTGCTCAGTGCCTCTCAAGGCAGACTCTGCTGCCTCGTTCTCCCTATTTGACAGGTGAGCAGGCTGTCTCAGAGCAGTTAAGTACCTGCCCAGTGACATGCAACAAAGGCATAATGGTCTGGAGTTGGACCCAGGTCTCTGAAGTCCAGCTCCGTTCCCCTCTGCCTCTACTTGTTTCTGCTTCATCCAGGGATGCCTGTGTCCCCAGAGGTGGGGGGGGGGTCTTCCCAGAAAGAAAGATTATGAGGAACTGCCATTGTTTCATTCAAATTGTCCAAGGGTCGCTTGCCTGGGAGAAATGAGGCCGTGGGGGAAAATAGAAGCCCTGTGAATTGTGTCCTGATTAGCGCTCCAAGGACATGTCAGCAATGAAGTGAGCACTAGCAGGGAGCGTTCAGCCTCATTTGGGGAAAGAAAAGAGTTGTGGTACCCATTAGAAAACCTAAAAGGATGAATCAGATTCTTTTATTTAAGACTGAAAAAAAGCCCAACCTCCAGCAAGAAGTGGAAATGGGGAAAAGGTGGCCACCGCTATCCAAGATCCTTTCTTCTTCCTTCATAGTCATCCTGCAAGTTCATTGTTCTAGTCTATGTTTATCGTGTGGTAATAAACCAGAGAGGCTCATCAAAGATCCCCCAAAGTCACACAGCTAGAAAGCGACAGATTCAGACCTGCCTATTTTCTTTTCTTTTTTTTTTAAAGATTTTTACTGGAGAATTGGGGGATGGTAACAGCGCTGGGGAATTGGGGGAAGGGGAACAGACAAGTTGCTGTCCTTTAGTTCTTCAGTCTAGTTGTGGAGGACGTTGCTTCACTGGCCCAAGTTGGCACCATCACTGCGCTCTTCCCGGGTGAGGCAGATCAGTCGCCGGCTTCTGGACGGCCACTCACTGCGGCTGCTGGCCGCTCACGCTGGCTGCTGGCTACACACGGTAGCCCATGGCAACCCACTGCCACAGGGGCTGCAGCCTACGCCGTCGCCGGCGACTCATGGCAGCCCAGCTCCAGGTTGAGCTGTTGTTCAGCATCTTAGCTGTGGAGGGCAGTGTCACTGGCCCTCATATGTGGGATCCGAACCCAGGCCTTCTGGCATCCCAAGCCAGCTCTTATCAATGCGCCACTTGGCCGGCCCAAGACCTGCCTATTTTCAAATGGTCAGCAAATACCTGACGCCTCCCATCATTTTCTTCACCAGAAAATGCACAGACCCAGGCAATCTGGGGGCAGAGTCCACTTTCTGAACCACCAAGCTAAGCACTTCATCCCAGTGCTGCCCTGTGCTCCATCTACCAGCATCGACTGGAACTCCCAACTTTGCTGCACTTTCAATGATCTCAATCCTCCTGGAAATGCCTCCTGCATCCTCAAAAAGGACAGATATTAGGTGATTGCTTTTTGGAGGGGGGGATGGCATTTCTCCTTGAAAATTGGTGCATGTTCTATGGAATTAAAGGAAGCTGCAGCCCACTACACTTAGGGGAAGACCCTGGTGGGTGAGGACAGGGAGGTGCCAACTATTAACAATACAGAAACATCTGGAGAAGTGCTGGCTTTAAAACAAGATGAACCCTGAAGCACCTATGTGAATTCAGAAACATTACCAATCCTTTCTTACTTCCAGTTCCTTATCTGATAAAATAATAGTGTTATTCTCTGATAGAAGGTTATTGTAAGGAACAAATGAAAGAATGTAAGACTGCATACATCTGGTATACCTAACATGGTGGCACATACTTGATAAATAACAAATGTTTCCATTTTCTTCTTTCTAAGTAAAGACTCTGAAAATATGAAGCTACAGATATTGGATAGTGAAGACAGCCTCATTGTTCAGAAAATGAAGCCTGAGAACCTGATGCATTTTTGTTGAAGCCAAAAGGATTGAATACAATGCCTCGAAGGAGCCTGTATCCATCAGGAAAATAGAAATCACTCTAGATTATTCAACCAGAGGAATTTAACACAGGGAACTGGCCATCCAGGTGATGGAAAAGGTGAGACGGCAAGAGAAATTAGCAATAGCAGGAAGGCACTACCAACATAGGGCTGGAAGGAAAAGCCAGGAAGTTGGGCCATCCAGTGGAAGGTAAAACCTCAACAGAGCTGCCTGATAGACGCTGGCTTCATGGAGGAGGGGCGTCCCTAAGGGACCTCTGTAATGGGAATTACGGAGGCTCAGCTGCTGCCAGGGATCCCCCTCAAGGCACCGCAAGGAAGGGAGAAACACCCTGGCTTCTCTCCTCCTGTCTTCCTATTGTCCATCACTGCCTTTCATTGGCTGAACCTACCAGATGAGAGTTAGGACTCATAGTTTCCTGCAGTTGTGAACAGAGCAGAGAAAGGGCAGGACGGGATCTGAGAGCAAACAGGAGAAGCGCTAGTACAGAGCACAAGAACATCCGGGCTCAACCCAGTCTTCATTGTTAGAGACAGGAGAGGATGCTTCCAGTTTGTAAAAAGTGATTGAACGGTACACTTACAAGATTTGCACACTTTTGGGGTGATCCAAGGAATAGCGAAGATTTCCAGAAGAGCACCAGAAGCTAGGAGAGCTGCAAGGAGCAGTTTCTGCTCTAGCACCTTCAGAGGAGCACAGCCCTGCCGACATTTTGATGTTAGACTTCTGGCCACTGGAACGGTGAGACAAGACATTTTTGTTTTTCCATGCCACCCAGTTTGTTACCACAGGCCTAGCAAACTAATATGATACCATGTGATCTTTTCTTTTTCTTTTCAACACCATTACCGTCATGCACCACTTAACGACAGCGATATGTCCCGAGAAATGTGTCCTTAGGTGATTTCATCACTGGCGAAGATCATAGAGTACATTTACACAAACCTAGATGGTACAACCTACTGCACACCTAGGCTACAGCACGCTACTGCACAAAACACACGAGAGTAAATCAAGCACAAGAGAAAATGATGCAATCAAGAGACGCGGTAAACACGATGATGTATGAGGCTGCTGCTGGTGGAACATAGCATATTGTTTTACAGCAAGCTTTTTCTTATATAACTAGAAAGAGCATACTCTAAAATAATGATAAAAAGCATAGTATCGTAAATATATAAACCAGCAGCACAGTCATTTTTTATCATTATCAAGTATTATGTACTGCACATAATCGTATACGTTACACTTTTATACGACTGGCAGAGCAGTGGGCTTGTTCACACCAGCATCAGCACAGACATGTGAGTATGCATTATGCTACAATGATGTCACTAAGCGATGTGAATTTCTCAGCTCCATATAACCACCGTGTCTGTGGTCCATTGGTGATCGAAACATCATTATGTGGCATATGACTATACTTTTCTGGTTCTAGTAGAGTTCACTATAGAGAAGTTAGAAAATAAAGAAAGTGGCAAAAAAATAAATTACCCTTCAGTCTGTTACATGGGGACCACCACGCTTAATGACTATGTTGGTGTATTTCCAGCCTGTGTTCATCAGTGCATAGGTGTATAGTAGATACATCTGTTTGACACACACTCAGGTAAAACGGGTTTATGTTAACTAAAGGCAGAACAGGCTTGGCCCTGCAGACAAGCAGGGCACCATGGAGCTGCCGTCCCACCCCACTGGCCTGACCTGCCAGGGTTCTCCATTATCTCAACGAAAAAGAGCGGGGGTTCCAGGCAGCTGCACACAGTCTGTCCTTTCCCGTCTCATTTTTCTGATTGTTTGAAAATGCCCCCAGCTATTACACGAGGGCCTTTATAGCTTTTTGCAAAGCTAACATTTTAGGCAGCTTGGGCTGCTCAAAATCTAGATGATAAAGATCTGGCCTGCAGGAAGTCTAAGATGTGTGTATTTGCTATGTTTGTTCACACAGCACAGAAACCTCTGTGGACAACACACACCATATACTGAAGCTCAGAGCAGGACGCTACGTGGCCGAGGTTGCTCAGTCGCTGGGTGGCAGAGGCAGAACTAGAACTTGAGCCTTTCCGACCCAGGTCCTCTCTCAGTTAGGAAGCGCATCCCTCTCTCCATTCTGATTCCCACACTTTGGATAAGCCAATTTTGCCTAAACACTGGCTCCAGCAACTTGAGCAATAATGATACCATGAACTGGGGCTGCAATGGTGAGGAAGGGGCTCAATATCTGACCTTTGGGGTCCCAAGTTTCTCCTGGGAGAGGAGCGGTGGAGGGCACAGATTTCTCAGCAGGCACAGAAGGGGATGTGGCTGGGGGTCCCTTGGACCAGTGGGATGAGGACAGAGAAGGGAGGCTGATCAGGCGTTGAGGCACCAGCACGCAACATTGTTGTGAGTCTTCAAGTCACAAGATTTGCAAATGAACAAAACAACAACAAAAGTCTACAAAGTTCCTTGCAGCTCTAGCTCTTCAGAGCTTATAGGTTTCCCAGCCCTAAAATCACCCCCAGCCTGTGACTTCTGATGCAGCGTCATCAGAAAGGGACGAAGAAGGACTGTCACTGGAGCCCAACTCTCTCTCCTCTCAAGGTTTACGCCTGCAGGGCCCTTACAAAGCTGCCAACCGAAGACAAACATCCTGACCTGGGGTGAACTCCGAACACCCCGCTCCTGATTTCCCAGAGTCACCCACCTAATTTCTTCCTGAAAAAAAAAAAAGGAAAAAAGCCATTTCATTTTTCTGCTCAAACTCAAATATGACATATCTGTGCCACCCGATTTTTCTGACAGAAGAATAATTATATCAACATAATTAAGTCTCAAATGCAAAAAATTATCTGAACCACATATACCGACACTACACTTCCCACATCAGAGGGCTATTGTTCCCAGCAGTAATTATCAAGCCACCTTTGACATGTCTTATTTCAATTTAAATGGAAATGAAGCTCATATATCTTCTCAGTCCACTAGCCCATGTGATTGCAGAAATAGGGGCCGCTGGACTTTGAAACTTCTCAAATGGCCACTGGGTTTTATACCTCCATAGAAGTTAGTGTGAGAACAGTTTATGAAGCACCTCTGGTCCCTTCTCTGGGCCTCAAGTATCTCATCAGTACAGTGGGCGATTATCCTGCATCTTTCTCCTGCTCTTCTATTCATTACCATAAATTTCGTCTTTATCATCATCTTCTAAGCATTCTTGCAGTCTGAAATGTCCCCCCTTCGATCCAGCCCCCTCTCCAGGCTGTACTCCACAATGCATGCGAGGGAGAATCTCTTTAACCTGATCACGCCCTCTCCTGCTTACCAGGCTCCCATGCCTCCTCATTTCCCTCAGTCCAAACCGTGTGGTTTAGCCCACTGAGCCCTTCACCGTCTCCCTTCCAACCTGCCCTCCAAGGTTCTTCTCCTCCCACTGCCCACACGCTGAGCCCCACACATCAGTAATTCCCACAGTCTTCACCAGCTCTCAGACATGCCGTGTTCTTTCATGCCTCTGTGCCTTTTGCACCTACCATTCCTCCACCTGGAATGTCCTTTCCTGCTCTGACAAGTGAACTCCTATTCATCCATCAAGACCCATTCCACACTTACCGCCTCCACGATGCCCTCATAGAATGACCCGCTTTCATCTCCGTGTCCCTAGCATTTGTATAAGCCACTGGCGTAAGCACATACCCCATCAGACTGGGATTATTTTCTAATTGGTGATTTTCTGCTATACTGAGCTCCTTACGAATAAGATTCTACTCCGCCTTATATCCCAAATGGCTAGTGCATCAGTACCTAGAGCTTAGAAGTCACCACAAAAATATATCAGCTTTAAATTCTCCCAGCTCTAAATTCATGATGTGGGCTGGATGGAGCAGGTCTTACCACCGTGGGTCTTCAATTCATAGAGACATGGGCTTACAACCCAGCTCCACTACTTACAGCATGACTCCAGGCAAGTCTTGTCACTCACATACCTGACCGTCAGCGTCCTCATCTATAAAGTGGGAATAATGACAGCATGGCTGTGCTGTGGGATTACCTGAGGACTCATGGGTAGAAGGTGCTTGACGCATTGCATAAAATGTAGCAGATGCTCAATAAACATCAGCCCTCTTTCCTGTTCTCAGAACTGCTGGGTGAGAACTTGTGAAATGTGGCAAGTGTGCCGGGTCTCCTCTACATGGATGCTTTCTCGCCCTCGTCCCATCTCCCCTAGTTCTCTCACATGCCTTGTTTAGGCATCCAGTTCACTCAGCCCTGTACCCCACTGGCCATAATATTTGAATGCCCCAAATATGGTTCCCCCAAATCCTTTCTGACCCCTCTCCACCAAAACATGCTCATACTTTCTATCCTACTCATTTGCTCCCAGGTCACAAGTCATGCAAACATGCCTGAGAATCAGATAGCCTCATTACTGCTCATGTGCCAGCTCCCCGGGGTCAGGTTAGGCTGCATCCCTGTGAGCATCCTTATGGGTCCAAGGCATCCCAGGAGAGACCAGGCTGGGGATTGCAAATACCACCCACAGGAATGGGAAGGTTGCTCCTTGAATCAAGTCATCCAGGCCAGCAGTAACTAAAATGACCACATCCCAACAGCTATGCCAGGTAGGTACAGCCAGGGAGAGACAGCACAGGGGTGAGACCGAGAACTACACCGGGCTCAAGACCTGGAAACGGGTCCCCCATCTGCCCCGACTCCCCAGGTACCAGTGAGCACATCCCAGAGTCTTACCCCCAACTCTACAATAGGCATCAGTTCTTCCAGCTTTCCACACAGAATGTTGTGAGGCTCAAATCACATTCAAGCGGTTGGTAAACTGTGAAGAGCTGAATGCGCATGAGACCATTATTTACCATACTGCTTCTTCCTGCTCCTGAGAGCCACTTCTCTATTTTCAGGCCAATCTGATGACCTCGTAATGACTGAAGCCCCAGCCAGTGTTCTCAACTAGCCAAACCACCATCACGAATGAACTCGGGTGAGCAGGGAGAAACAATTGCTCCCCGATAAATCAAACTTCATCAATAGCCCTGTACTTTTAGATACGTTCCCCTCCCTCTCCCCCACCCACCCCCAGAATGGACCAGGGAGGACATGAACAATCAAAGCCCGATCCTGGCCTTCCCCACACTTGGACCAGAGTCAATGCTGTCTGGCTGAGAAATGGGTGGAGGCGAAAGAAAACAGTGCATGTGACATAAACACCAAAAGACACTGAAAAACAGCAAGCAATCAGGCGTGATAATGGCTGAAAATTAAGACAATGATTTCTAGATTTGATTGGCTTCCATCTGCTGATGTTACAGAAGCGAGAGGATGTGGCAGAGACACCAACGCCCTGGCCTCGTTTCAAAGTAATGGAAAGTTCCACCTACTGGTTGGGAAATGGGCTATTTGGGTAGCTACGACTCATTTATTCATGCCACTTTTTACTGGGAGGGTTTCAAATGCTCACGAACTCCCCCAATTCAAGGGTACCACATGGCCTTCCGAGGGGGGTTCTGGGTGGATTTTTATTTTCTGGACTGAAGCATGTTGAGCTTAAAAAAAAAGACAACAGGAGAGTTTCTCAACTTCAGCATTATTGACATTTGGGGCCAGATCATTCGTTGTTGGGGGGGGAGGGGAGGAAAGGTGGCCGTCCTGTGCATTTCAGGATGCTAAATAGCATCCCTGGCTTCTACCCACCAGATACCAGCAGCACCCCTAGCCCCGGGTTATGCCGATCAAAAATATCTCCAGACATTGCAAAATACTCCCTATTTTGGAGAAATATTCGACCCAGTAAGAGGGCAAAATTGACCCAGTGAGAGCCAAGCTGAAGGCAGAAGGGTAGGTGGTAGATGTTATTTTTAAAAAGATGCCGAAGCTAGACAGATGGGAATTTGAATCCTGAATGAACCACTTCCAGCTGCATGGTAACTTCATCTTAAAAACATAAACCTCCCCTTCCCCGTGACTTCAGGGAATCTGGAGTAAGGATAAAATATGATGTAGTGTCAGCTACTCCACATGGGGTCCCTGGGCCAGCACCATTGGCATCACCTGGTTGCTGGATAGAAATGCAGGTTCTCAGGACCAGTCCTGGACCAGCTGACTCACAATCTGCATTTTAACATCATCCCCAAGTGAATCCATGTACATGAGATGCTTGAGAAACGCCGGTATCATGACTGAGAGCGTAGGTTTGGGAGCCCAAGATGGGAGCCCATGATAACATATCCCGGTGCCAATCTTTCCTAGCTATCTAGCCTTGGGCAAGTCACATCACCTCGTTTAAGCTTCTTTTTAAAATTGGGTAAAATAGGGCTAAAAAAATGACCTTGCTCATTAGGTTGAAAGTGCAGATTTAATTAGGTAGCGCATGGAAAGCGCTCTGCAGTGTCTGCCTCGGTGCAGACAGACAATGAATGTTAGTTCCCAGGCTGCCCCTACCCTCCTTCCAGCTGCCTCTCATATGATAACAATTGTGAGCCTGGGATCCCAGCGGTGGAACATAAAAGAAGTGGAAGCTCCGTCCATACACTTTTGTGATCTTCCTTTTGATGGAGTCTAAAATTATATCAGGCACTTGGCCACTCATGGTCCATTTATTCATTTATTGACTCAGCAGGAAAGAAAAACAACTGCTAAGTGGTGTGTTCTCGGTCTCCTTTCCCTTCACATCTCAAGGTTATGGCCCGGCAGCACGTGCCTCTCAGATGAAGAGCCTCATCAAATCCTACACACAGCTGGGCCCACTGGCTCTTGCCAGGTCTATCAATCCTGACATCTCAGGCACTCAGGACCATCTCCTGCTTCTGGCTGCAGATTCTGAAGGCCTCTCACTAGTTTTCCTCAGTTCAAGGACAAGCTCTCAGATTCTGTCCTAAGGCCTGGAACATGTTAGCAACAGCCCCCAGAGGCTTCTACCAGGAATTACCGCTCTGGAGGCCAGACGCTGTCTTGGGAGAGACAGTTACCTGAACCAGGCAAAACTGTCCTTCAAAGGACTCCATATACATATAGAAAAAAATATATACGAGGTCTGCCAATTAAGTTCACGAACTTGTTGCACCAATGTTGCCAACCTTTCTTGATATCAGAGGGGTCATTCATTATGAATTTGTACCAACTGGACAAACAGTTAACCAGGTTTATTATTTGGAAGTGCTGAAAAGGCTGCGTGAAAAAGTTAGACGACCTGAATTTTTTGCCAACAATTCATGGCTCTTGCATCACGACAATGCGCCAGCTCATACGGCACTGTCTGTGAGGGAGTTTTTAGCCAGTAAACAAATAACTGTATTGGAACACCCTCCCTACTCATCTGATCTGGCCCCCAATGACTTCTTCCTTTACCTGAAGATAAAGGAAATATTGAAAGGAAGACATTTTGATGCCATTCAGGGCATCAAGGGTCAAACGACAACAGCTCTGATGGCCATTCCAGAAAAAGAGTTCCAAAATCGCTTTGAAGGGTGGACTAGGCACTGGTGTCGGTGAATAGCTTCCCAAGGGGAGTACATACTTTGAAGGTGACTCAGGTGATATTCAGCAATCAGGTATGGAGCACTTTTTCTAGGATGAGTTCTCAAACTTAATTGTCTGACCGCGTATATTTCCTCCCTCTCTCTCTCTCTCTCTCTCTCTCTCTCTCTCTCTCTCTCTCCACACACACACATATATATATATATATATATATATATATATATATATATATATATATATATATATATATATGTGTGTGTGTGTGTGTGTGAAGAAAAGCAGGTTTATTCCAATGCTGGCATTCTGGGAGTATGGTGAACGCCTGTCCAAACATCTCCCGGTTCCCCGCATGGCCAAAAGATTTTATAGGCAGTAGGAAGAGGCAGAACAAAGGAAAGTGGTAGGTGGTTCTGGGTGATTTGAAAAAGACGGCGGTTCCCAGAGTCTAGTTGGTTTCAGGGATAGGGGGTTAGATCTTATGCAGATACTGCTGTGCAAGTCACTCTGAAGAGGGTCATTAAAGCTGGGGTGCATACAGCCTCCAGCAAGCAGAGTCATTAAGGAGGGAAGCAAAGCAAAGCAAAAAAGTTCTCAAAAGTCCTAAGCTAAATCATGTTGTTAAATCGAATTACACCAGAGGGTTAAATCTCAGGACAGAAGACACAGTGTCGCCCTTACATTCCTCCCCGTCTTTTGTTCAAAATGACTCCATGTTTAAATGCCCCTCGGAATCCCTGGAAAAAGGTCTGTGAGTTTCCTGTGCAAATCCAAGTGGTTGATGAAACCCTATCAGCTTTTATGTTCCCAAACCATGGTCTGCAGGTCAAATCTGGCCTGTCCCTGTTTTTGTAAGTGAAATTTTATTGAAACACGAGTACACTCATTCATGTATGTGTTATCTATGGCTGCTTTCAGAGTTCAGAGGTTGAGACCGACAGACTCTGGGGTCCACAAAGTTGAAAATATTTACTATCTGGCCCTTGGAAAAAACGAAAACAAAAACAAAAGCAAACAAACAAACAAACAAAAAAACGTTTACTGGCCCCTGTTCTAAAATCCTAATGTTCAAAAATTCTGTAGCATTAGGAGCTAACAATTCTAACAATGTATAAATTTCAGCATTCCATACTTCCATGAGGTTGAGCCACATGAAATCAACTATAGTCAACCATTTTTGAACTATGCAACTGGAAAATGTGTACGGTTCAACCTGATCAGATTTTAATATTATGTATGTCTAATGCTTCAAGATTCCGTGAGTCCTAAGATTTTTCTGGCTTAAAGTTTCTAAGGTCTCTTGCATCACAGTTCTATTAAGATGCTACCACTCTAAATGCTAAGATTGTGTGGGTCTAAACATTGAGTAGCCATATTGATAACTAGGAGATGTTATTTTATTGGGGGAAGGAAAGACATGAATGTTAATTAGCACATGTATAAGCATTTAGCTAGTAGATTCATTTGTCAAAAGAGGCAGGTCAGTGGTACCTTGTGAAAAAAATGGATGAAATTCAGAGAGAAGACGATAATGTCTGTGTCTTTGCCATCCCAAGACTAGGGTGGCCCAAGGGACAAATAAGGATTAACCTAAAGGACCCGAGAGCCCAAATGAGACTCCACTAAGCAGGGACTATGCTTGGTTGCTCCAAAAACCAGTCCCCCTCCTGATGGCAATGATACGATGAGAAAAGCCATAATGTGCATAAGAAAAGGAATTGACAATGAAGTGGCATATGGCCTGACTAGCTCCACCCGAGGGAGAAGTCTTGGAGGGAATTATGAATAAAATGGGAACACAGGAAAAGAATTTGGAATACACCAAAACAATTCAGCCTACTTGACATTAGGCCTGCTGCCCACACGTGGCGACTGAGCACTTGCTATATGGTCAAGGCAACTGAGCCACTGCTGTTCTAGTTTTAAGTTTGAAGAATGTAAATTTATATAGCCCCATGAGGCTGGTGGCTGCCATATTGGACAACACCATTCTGGGGGATTCATAGGTGTTGTAATGAGATAGAAAATAATCTAAATATCTGAGAAAATCCTGTGCTTCACCTGTCCTGTCTGCTGAAACCATCGCTCCAGGGGAGAACACTGGAGAAACTCCAAGTTTCTAAGAGCCCTTGGGTTCTGTGCTTCTGCGGTTCTAACATTCTAAGAGGTGTTATTATTCTATAGTCTAAAGACTCAAAGCACTGCAGGGCAGATGTGCCCAGGGAACTCCCCTGATGGCTACTGACAGCCTCCACCTCTTTTTTGTTTTTGTTTTTTAATAGTAGGCTCTCAGTTTTGCATATGCAAATGTTTCATGGAGCCATTCAACAGGCAGTAGGTAGGTGAACACCTACGGGGTGGGTGGTTAACTTTTGGGCCCTACTCTGGAGGGCTCAAAAAGAAAGCGATGCCTAACAATAGGAAGGTAGTGGTGTAGCTGGAAGAAAAGATATAGAAGCAAAATAACCAACTATGGAGGCAGGAACCATACGCTAAATTGGGTGGTAGACTGTGTAGTTAGGGTCCAGATGGAAGGCAGTCCTGTCACGACTCCAAAGGGAGGGGAGGGGCCTGAGACTCTGCATCTCTGCAACCAAGACTGCTGGTCTGCGAATCACACTTGGAAAAGCAAGGTGGTAAGTCACAGGCAACTGGGGAGAATTAAATAACATGAGGCCTAAAAACGTGCTTAATAAGTTGATAGGCTGCTATATAAATAATGATAATAATAATAGCAATAACAAGGATAAGTAAATACAAAGGGTACATAATCTAACTCAAAATCTGCCTTCAGCTGACATCTATGACAGAAAATACATAAATAAACCCATAGAATCACACATCAAGGTTCTGTTTATACTTTTCCTATGAAGAGCAATCTTTCCCCCTCCTCTGGTAAAGTGTTAACTCTCAGTATCACCACACAAAAGTCGGAATTGTTTCTAAGATCCTTTCTGAAAATCACACCAGTTAAAATAGGAGCTTACTTATTCGGTTAAAAACGCCATGTCATTGACTCGCAAACAGTCTTTAATGATGGCCCAACATTAAACCACAACATAAAACAGCTCGCTCTAGCAATAGATGTGTGTACACAGGATCTTGGCTTGTTAGGGGTTTTCCAGCTGAGGCCGCGCCTCTGTGATGGCAGTGAGCTAGGCTGCACCAAGGGAGGCATCTTGGTGTGGGAGAGCACTGGTAGAAATGGACAATAGCAGAACCAAGCTTGGAAAATTTGGAGCCACTAGACTTTCAAATAAGCTACAAAAAGATACGCATCACCGAACCGATAACCATAGCTGGAGCCCACAGGAAAGCAGTCACGCAGGATTCTTTCATCAGTTTTATTCCCTCATGATTTTTAGCAGGGTTAGGGGGTGGGAACTAGGGAGAGTGATTATTTACTGACCATGTCATAGTTCGAGACACACCTTTAATCTCCTTATAACCCATTTTACAGATGAGGAATCTGAGCCTCAGAGAAAATAGGTGACTTGCTCAGGACTCATGGTCCTGAACACTGTGTGCGGCCAGGATTTAAATCTGGCCCTGGTGTCTGTTCCCTACTCCACTTTTTCTTCCAGTAAAGCAGGAGTTAGCACACCACAGCTTGTGGGCCAAATCTGGCCCACTGGCTATTTTTTTAAATAAAGTTTTATTGTAACACGCACGCTTGTTCATTCACATATCATCTTTGGCTGTTTTTGCGTGACGATGACAGAGTTGAGTAGCTGTGACAGAGACGGTACGGCCCACAAAGTCTGAAATATTTGCTCCCTGGCCCTTGACAGGATATACTTGCCAATCCCTGGCATAGAGCGTCTAGTAGCTACCGCAGGAGGTTTTTGCCAGGCTCTCAGGAAGAAATGAAAACCATCTTATTTCCTGAGTTCCTTTCATTTGCTGAGAAGTGACATCAGTCTTCTTTTTTTCTTCCCACCCACCAAACAATTAGCTCACAGAGGCAGAAACCTGAAGGGTTCCCCCTGAGTGTGTGTTTATAAGCCTCTCTCCAGCAGAACCACCGCCAAACTTTAATAACAGAATCAACTGCGTCATCTCTCACCAAAAGCCAACAGGAAACCTGGCTCTGCTGCCCAGCTGGGTGGATGTCATCAGCAGACAGCTGCAAATTGCCTAAACAAGGACAGATGTCGCTTGTTTTTGCCTTTCTTTTTCTATTTGAAAACTTTTGAGGGGGAAAGACGAGAATGATGTTAGGAAAATAGATGTGTTGATTCTAATTATTCAAGTGGGAGGCAGAGGTGACTTGCGGCAGGATGGGCTCCGCGTCATTTACCTGGAACGCAGCCAAGGCAAGGCTGGGGTGAAGGCAGAATTCCAATGGAGCTGATGCCCGGGACACTGAGCGCAAATGAGGAGGCATCGATGAACTCCCGGATCACAAGATGGGATGCAGCACATAAGGGACAGAATTCCCAGAATTGTCAAACTGGAAATGATCCAACCACTGGCCTAGGCTTAGACCTCTGCTCTGAAGGTCAGAGCTTGCCTGCTCTTGAAGGAGCTCTGTGGTGCTCGCTGCTCTGGGTCTAACTCTTGTGGTGATGATGATGATGATGATGATGATGATGATGATGATGATGGTGGTGGGTAAGGTGATGAGGATAATGGCGTTCATGGTGGTGGTGATGTTGGTCATCATGGTGGTGGTGGTGATGAGGATAATAATATTGGTTGTGGTGACGTTGATAATGGTGATGGTGGTGGTGGTGGTGATGATTGCTATGGTCTGAATGTTTGCCTCCCCCACTTCATATGTTGAAATCCAAACCTCCAAGGGATGATGACATTAGTAGGTGAGGCCCTTGGGAGGTGATTAGGTCATGAGGATGGAGCTCTCACGAATTGGTGCTCTTATAAAAGAGGCCCCTTCTACCATGTGAGAACACAGCAAGAAGGCACACGCTATGAACTAGGAAGAGGGCTGTCACTAAAACGTGACAACGCTGATGCCTTCATCTTCGACTTCCCAGCCTCCAGAACTGTGGTCACTAAATTTCTGTTGTTTATAAGCCACCTAGTCTGTAATATTTTGTTACAGCAGCCCAAATGGACTAAGACAAAGCTGACAATAAGACGATAGTAAGTTTTCTTTGTACCAGGCACTGTGACACACATTTAAATGCATTATCTCATTAAATATTCCCCACAATGTTGTGAAGGAGCTGCAACAATGATCCCCATTCTATAAAACAGAGACACAAAGAAGGTGAGTGTCTTGACCAAAGTCAGAGTGATAAAAATAAGATTGCATCTAGGTCTCCTTATGCCCATCTCTTTCCCATCCTGTCAAGCTCTTTCTTTATTCAACATGATTTTGTTTTGTTTTGTTTTGTTTTTAAAATATGTGCCAAGCAGTGTTCTAGGACCAAGATAAACAAATCTTTTTTTTTCTGTAAAAGGCCAGAATAGTAAATATTTTAGGTTTTATGGGACAAATGGTCTCTGTCACACTCATCTCTGCCATCATAATGTGAAAACAGCCATAGACAATACATAAATTGTCACTGTGTTCCAATAAAACTTTATAAAAAACAGAAGGCAGGCCACATCTGGCCCACAGACTGCCATTTGCTGACCCCCAGTCTAGACCATGGGTTGTCAAGCTGTGCTTTGCAGGGTTGCCTCAGGTGCCCGGGTAAGTGTAAACACAGCCTGGTGGAGAATTCTGCCTCTATTTAACACAGAGCTTCACAGCTATGGATTTAAAAGGGGGGGATTGGCAACATTAAAGGTAAAGTAACCCTTCTGTGATCTAGTGGTGAATCAGCTATAGAATCAATCTGGAATGCACTGGTATCTACAAAACTTTGTTGCCCACAGAGGTAGTCATTTCTCTAACCCTGTAGTTGCTTAGCCAGAGGTGGAATTCCCACCAGTCGGGAGGCAGGAGAAAGCATTAGGTGAGATGAAGGAGCCCAGACAGTGTCAGGTTTGAGATTCTGTGACAGTGTGCAGAGGTCTTGAGGTGCAGGGATGTGTTCGTTCTAGAAGAGCCTGCCACCACAATGTATCAGCCACTTGAGACACTCCCAAAGTTCGGGGCTCTGTGACCAACTAGTTCTTGACTTGCCCAGGGTCTCAGCAGAAAGAGCCTTAGAGATCATCTGACCCATTTTACAGAGAGGAAAAGTGAGTACAGCACAAGGAGAGGCACTCCCAAGGTCATGCAGTCAATTAGGGGGCAGACTCCTCCCACTACATGAGCCACTCCCTTGAGGAGACACAAAGGAAAATCAGGCTGCCCCTTCTGGCCGCCTCTTCCTCTCCTTGATCCATCCTATTCATAGGACCTCTCAGCCCCAGGAGTCACAGAAAAGAAAAGAAAACAGAGGAGGAAAAAGTCAAGTGGGAAGCAAGAGGCCAAGAAGAGAAGAGAAAATCTAAACGGACAAAGCAGAGAAGCCAGTGAGGCTCAAGGCTCACTGACATGGCCCCAGCAGTGGCCATTAGCAGGTTTCACGTCTCTGGAATCCATTCCCCCTCCTTCTGGCATCTACATTCCAGTTTTCTTTGGGGGAACTCTTTTTCTCCTATTCTCCATCCATGCGGGTAGGACGGGGCTGACTCTGCTCCTGGACTCAGGGCTGGGCATATATAGCAGAACTGTCCAGCCTGAGATTACATCCTTCCAGCACTAGTGCTTAGTTCAGGGATGGACATGTCACCCAAACCAGGCCAATCAGAATCAGTGAGATTCCATTTCCGGAGTTTTGCTTGAGCTGTTGGGTACCAGGGGCCTTCTCATTATTGAGGTTGATGTGCTAGTGATTTTTCATCCTGACTGTTGCCCCTGAAAAGGGAAAGTCTGAGAATAGAGATGGAGGGAGAGAGAGATTCACCCAGTGGTGTGCTGGTAAATATTTAAAATGGTCTGGAGGTGGAAAGAGCCCTGGTTTGTAGCATTTGCCAGTTTCCATGACATAAATTGTCCCTCGATGGCTAATGTGAATCCACCAATGTGATGTCCTTGAACACAGAGTTGGGAAGAGATGTGCACAGTTAGCTCCGGTGAGCTGGCCCCAGCACACGGGAGTCAGTCCTTGAATTCCACTGGGCCTGAACCCAGAGGTCACCAGGCTTTCTTATGAGATAAACCCATAAATTCCTTTTCGCTTAAGCCAATTTGATTTTTAGTTCTATCACTGACAACCAAAAGAGCAGTAACTTAGACCAGTTCGCTCATCCTTTCCTACTCCATGCACTTGCAATTCCAAACCAGCCAATTCTCCCAGTAAAAATCATTTTCTTTCCCACAGCTTGGTCTAGCCTCAAGTTCTGGGGTCTCCTTTTACTGTTAAAGCTCAGCCAAAAAAACACACCAAAAAGAGATGCGTTACCCTTCAAACCAAATTATAGTTTGGCAATGAATTTAGAACGTTAATTTAAGAGTCTGATTTGGGGCCCCCTACATTTCCTCGGGACTGCTGTCTTGAGAAGATACCCAATTGTGACAACGATCTGCTTTCAATTGCAGAGATTAACCTTCCCAAGCCTCTCTGACATCCAATTAAGTAAAGCATAATCTCATCTACATAATCTGAATTGGATTTACTTGAATAATTTAACAGCACACCTGCAACATTCAATCAATATCTCCCCCCACCTTTCTTTTTGGGTAAGTAATTAACTTTGTGGAGTTAAGGCACTCTAATTTCCAGTCTAACGGTAACAAAAGTTCAACTGATGAAGTCTCGGGGGACGAGATTAGTATCTGGTCTTCTGTTTGCCATCTCTAGACTCCACATATTATTGGTAATTGGGATTAGTAACTTTAAATTCTGATTAATTACTGAAGAGCCTGTTTTCAGCGCAGAAACCAAACCACAAGTCAGGGGAGTAATAGACCCAATTATTCCTAGGTAGGCTTTCGGTAATAGATTTTATTATCAAGATATCTCATCTCAGAGGCAGATGCAAAGAAACTCATTTCGTTAGATGATAACACCTCTTGAATTGAGACAAGCGCATTCGCTGCTTGGGATCAAGATAGCGTGGAAAAATTCCATTTCAGAAACGTGTCTGGGGCAGGTGGCACTGGGTCCTAAGTCCCTTTTAGGATCAAGTTTTCTGTTTTTCGTTTTTTGTTTTTCAACAGAAACCTTTACAGGGGGGACAAAAAAGACACCATGGTGGCTGGAAGGGGAGGGGTGACATAAATACCCACATTTCCCCATTAGCTCTCTGAGAATGCAGGAGCTTACTCAGAGTGGGGAGTGAAAGCAGTCTGTGAACAGGGAGTTTATAAATGTGTCGGGCCATTTGGATCATACTGAGATAACGGAGCAGTAATTAGGAGAACTCTCTCCCTGTCAGGAGAGCCATAAAGGTGTTATTTACACCCAGCTGGTGGCCCCACATGCCCTTCATCTGCAATGCCTTTTTAAATACTTCAGCTCCCAGCCAAAATAATTCATCTTTATGCTCTGAAGTTCAGAGCCATTTGTGGGAGGAAAACACTGAAAGCTTTTTTAAAACGAAACCCTTAACTCCCAGTCTGGCAGATGCCCCCGAGGTAAGTGGTAGAAGGGAGACGTGTTCTGACCTAGAGTTTGGAAACACGGGTCTTTGGGTGGCCAGAAAAACAGGCCAAGAAAAACAAACAAACATGAAAACTAAACAGTATCTGGCTTTGGGCTTTCCAAGGCCCTGACTGGACAAGTGGGGACGATGGAGGAGCCAGTGTGACGTCAGGGGTAGTTATGTGACAGGCAGACCTAGAAGCATGGCATGAATTACTGGCTTTAGTTTTGTTTTGTTTTTAGTAGATGTGATCATGCCCAGTGTATATATGAGGTGAAAGAACATCCTCAAGAGGACAGAATTCAGATGGTGATGTAATTTTGCATCAAAAATGATGGTTAAGAGCCTTATGACTCCACGCGTCTGCTCCTTCCTCTCCCTCCCCTGCCACCAGCCTCCTCACCAGGGCGTGGTGACCCCATCCCTAGGAGACACCAAGCCAGTGGGGTGGTAGAACCAGCTCACACTAGTTTATAAGAGCTGGTTGCTAAATTTTCAGGAATTTCATGAGTCAGTTGGCAAACACAACTATTATTAAAGATTAAATGATATAAACTTACAATGAAATAAGCCATATTAAAAACAAAGGTAGGGGCAGCTGGGTGGCTCAGCAGGTTAGAGCGCATGCTCTGAGCAACAGGGTTGTGGGTTTGATTCCCACATGGGCCAGTGAGCTGCACCCTCTGCAACTAGATTGAAGACAACAACTTGAACTGAGCTGCAGCTGAGCTGCTGGTGGGTGGCCGGATGGCTCAGTTGGTGAGAGTGTGTGCTCTTAACAACAAGTTTGCTGGTTCGACTCCCACATGGGATGGTGGGCTGCGCCTGCCCGCAACTAGATTGAAAACAGTGACTAGTCTTGGAGCTGAACTGCACCCTCCACAACTAAGACTGAAGGACAACAACTTGACTTGGAGCTGATGGGTCCCGGAAAAACACATTGTTCCCCAATAAAGTTTAAAAAAAAAAGGAACTAGCTATTAAAAAAAAAAAGGTAACACATACTCCAAACACATGGATTCCTAATTATTTTAGTAACATTTACTATTATCTATGCTTTGGGAGTTATTTACGTCTTTCCTATCTGTATGGTGAACATGCTATATAGTCATGCACCGGATAACAACATTTCAGTCAATGACAGACCACACATATGATGGTGGTCCCCTAAGATTATAATGGAGCTGAAAAATTCCTATCGCCCAGGGACATCATAGCTGTCTTAATGTCATATTGCAATGTGTTACTCACATGTCTGTAGTGATGCTGGTGTAAAAAAAAAAACCTACTGTGCTGCCAGTTGTATAAAAGTGTAGCACATAGGATTATGGACAGTATAAAACATTTGATAACAATAATAAATGACTACTTACTACACTATATGTTTTATTGTTACTTTAGAGTGCACTCTTTCTACTTATAAAGAGAAGTTTGCTGTTGAACGCTATGCTGTGTTATGCCAACATCATCTCGCGTTCAGCGTGTCGCTTAATTGCATCATTTTTCTCTTGTGCTTGATGTAATCTCCTCTTGTTTTGCACAGTGAATGCCTAGGAGCAACAGGCTGTACCATACAGCCTAGGTGTGTCGTAGGCTAGACCACACAGGTTTGTGTAAGTATACGCCATGAAGATCTTCACACAACGAATCAAATTGCCTAATGGTCACATTTCCCAGATCCCAAACGCATCCCGGACTTTAAGTGGCATTTGACTGTATTAATGGTGTGCTACCGCGTCTAGCGCCCCAATTCCACATTCATCAACACCATGTCATTAGCTTGAAATCAGCCCTGAGGGGAAGATTTACACCACAGAGATGGGCAAACACTACCAATCCGGACACTGCCTCTGCTGGACAGCCGGTGGGTGAGCACTTCCGAGCTTACCCACCACTGCCCTCCGCTTTCCTCCTGATGGTCTGGCAGAGCTCGCTCAGATCCACACTCACTCTAACCTCTCAGTCACACCAACGGGAAGCCTTTCTCCTTACGGGGAAATTCATAATCACAAAAGGCAGATAAGGCCCTCACAGCTGTTTTTAGGCCTCACATTTTTTTCATTTTTTTCTCCCCCTCGCCCCCCAGAAGGCGGAAAATATACCCCAAAGTAACACCAAATAAATAATTCACGGACCATCTATAATTGATGCTGGGTTTAACAGAAGTACAGCCATAAGTGGTTGTCTATTAACTATGTATGACTCTGCCCCGGCAGCTGACAAGACGAGCTCCATGAGGAGATCACACCCGTGCGCCCATGTTTTATTTAAACATTATTAAAAGTACACAGTCTGCAGCAAGGCCTTCCATTCCATTCAGAATTAGATTCCGCTGTGAAGTCGCCTCTGGGTCTGGGAAAGGTTGGGATTGGGTTTTGTTGGAGCCGCTGCTGTCTGTTTCCTTCGTGTGTAGGGATTTGAGCCCCCTCCTCCTTTTCTCCTTGACTTTCTCCCTTCCTGATGTGCCCCCCCTCCTTTCTGTGGCCATGGGCTTATCACATCACCCCGCTTGATTATCTGTAAAATGGGGGGGTATCGTGGGTGTTACCCCGAGGAATATTTTCAGGATGAGACCAGAGCAGTGATTCTTAACGGGGTGGTTATACTCCTGGGGGTCATTTGGCAATGTCTGAAGATATATATATATATAATTTTATTGGGGAACAGCCACCGTCATTGGCCACACATGCTTTCATGCTACAATGGCACAGTTGACTCTTGCAGGGAGGACACAGCCCCACAGTGGCCCATGCAGGGAACTGAACTGGCAACCCTGGTGCTATCAGCACCACGCTCCAACCAACTGAGCTAACCAGTCACCCCAAGATATTTTTGCTTGTGATGACTTTGGGGTAGTGCTACTTGCATCTAGTGGGTAGACAGACCAGGATGCTTCTAAATATCCTACAAGGTCCAGGACAGCCCCCACAACAAACAGTTATCCAATCCAAAATGTTAACAATGACACAGTTGAGAAATCCTAGATTTCAGAATCAAAAGCAGTATTAATTTTTATGACTCACTTAAAAAAAAACAGTACTTGAATGAGTAAATACGACATGTCTAAAACTTATGAGTAAGAGAATGGGTTTGAGTTGGTCAAACCTGGGTTCCAATTCTGATTCTGCCACTTGCTGGGAATTTGACTTTGGGGAAATTGCTTCAACTCTCCAGCTTTTGAGTTCTTTTATTAGTAAAACAGTGACAATTACCTCAAAGGGTGAGGCTACATGAGAGGCTCATGCACAGTACTTAGCTCAGCCCCCCAGCACACAGTAAGTGATGCACAAATCAGCCTTATACTCATCAACCACCATGGATGGGCTGGGCTATGAAAGCGAAGCTGGTAGATTTACAACAAAGTTTAAGTAGAGGGAGACGTCAGAGGGTCAGAAGAGGAATAAGAGAAGAGAAAGAAAAGAAAAGCAGCATCTATTAAGTGCCTACTGTATGCTGTCATCTGGCACTTTTACATGCATCATCTCCTTTAATCCTCCCAGCCACTCAAAGAGATTGGCTGCACTATACCCTCATTTTAGCGTTGGGGAAACTGAGGTTCTAACAATGTTAACTTAGCTGCCCAAGTTCTCAGACTCCAGGTCTAGCTCTCTTTCTACTACCTGTAGTGAGCGGAATAGCTTCCCCCCAAAATCCATGTCACTTGGAGCCTCAGAATGTAACCTTTTTGGAAATAGGGTCCTTGCAGATATAATTAAGACGAGGTCATACTGAATTAGAGTGAGCCCTACATCCGACGACTAGTGTCCTTAGAAGAAGAAGAGAGGCTATAGAGGCAGAGAAGAGAAGGCCATGTGAACAT
>NW_017731761.1:638081-642989 GCF_001890085.2 Hipposideros armiger | reverse complement strand
CCAGTTGGTACAAATTCATAATGAATAATCCCTTTGATATCAAAAAAAGGTTAGCAACATCATTGCAACAAGTTCGAGAACTTAATTGTCAGACATCGTAGGTCAAATGAATAAATGAGTGATATAAGAAAATATGCCATCCTCTCTTCTCCCAGTAGAAACATCCCAGGGCCTAAAGGCCAGAGGCATATTGGAGGGCAAATAAGTTGGTGAGTTTGGGACATCTAGGACATTAGGAAAGGTCTGCCAGCCTGACATTGTCCTTTTGAGCCTTGGTCACCCATATAATCACTAAGGAACCAACCAGCTATGCAGGATCACTGTGGACTACCAGCAAAGCAGGAGCAGGCCCTCCTCTCCTATAGTGGGGGGAAAGGTGTCCCCCCCAAAAAAAATTCTGTCCACTAGAACCCATCAATGTGACCTCATTCAGAAAAAGGGTCTTGATTGACATAATTAAGATAAAGAATTTGAGATGAAATCCACCTGGACTTAGGGTGAGCCCTAAATCCAATTGCAGGTGTCCTTACAAAAAAAAAAAAAGCCAGAGGGATATATGAGACATGTACACAGAGATGATGACCATATGAAGATGGAGGCAGAGATTGGTGTGATGCATCCATAAGTCAGGGAATGCCAGAATTTGGAACAGCACGGAAGGATTTTCCCCCAGAGCCTTCAGGGGGAGTGTGGCCCTGCCAACACTTTGATTTCAGACTTTTGGACTTCAGAACTATAAGAGAATAAATTTCTATTTTTTAAAGCCACCCAGTTTTTAGTAATTTGTTAAGGAAGTTCTAGAAAACAAATATACCTCCCAACCACAAACACACAAAAATAAAGAGAAAAATTCAGCCTTGGTCAGCTTATCCAGACTCTTGCAATGAGCGAACAGAGAAGGGTGAAGGTCTAATTTCGGCATACATGAAAGCTTTGTGTTTTATGGTTTTGTGTTGTTTCTATTTGATTCATGTATGGGGGTTGCACTATCATCTTTACAGTATTTTAGGGTCTTGAAAGATCTTAACGTGTCCCTGGGAATGGGGATAGGAAGAGGACAGTGAGCAGAGAGGAGAAAAGAGAAGAGAAAGGGAAAGAGAAAAAGACAGTGAAGGAGAGAAGGAAAAAAACCACTACTTGATCTGGCCAGAGTGCCTGGGTGTCTGGCCAGTTAAAAAAGACATCAGAGGAGAAAGGCTGGGGATGTTTTCTCACTCCCAGCCAGAGCTGGCAGGAAGGGAGCTCAGCTGCAGGAGAAGCAGGGCTGGTTAATGAGGAAGTTATGCGGGGGTGGGGCTGGGGGCCGGGGAGCAGAGGGTGGAGAAGCTGCCGGTCCTGGGTCTTGGACTTTGTCTTGGAGCCTGGGTCTCTTTGTGGGGCCTCACCCCCAACCCATCCCCTGACACACACACACACAGGCTGCTGGCTTGTCAAGGGCAAAGCTGATGGGAATGACACTGGCCATCAAGGCAGTGTCCAGAGAAATATACCCACTGCAGGGGGATGAGTTGGTGACACCTGTCACAGAACCAGAGTGGACAGGGCAGAAAGGAGCTAATGACTGTGACTTAAAGGTCGCTGGGCCAAGCCTCGGCATGTTGCGAGTTGTCTCAGTGAAGGCTCTATGGCTGGGGACAAAATGGGTGCCAGGTGCCTCCTGGGTCACAGAAGCAAAAACCTGGAGTCTTAGGACTATCTGGCCTCATGGGGAAAAGGAGGTACAGGCTCTTTCATATGCTCTGTGATCCCTGCAGGAAACTGTTCTCAAAAAAACCCACACTGAATGATGGAGAAACCTTTCCACTGGGCAGGAAACAAATTTTAAAATGTTCCTTGGATCACACCAGGGAGCCAAGCATGCCTTAGTGAATAAAAAGCAGAAACTACAGCATTGGACAGACTTGGCTTCAAATTCTTACTAGCACATAGCCTTGAGCACGTGAACGCACCACTGTGAGCCTCTATTTGGCATGTTCATGTCCCCATGCCTCAGTTTCCCCATCTGTAAAGTGTTGATAAGAAGAGGACCTACCTCACAATACTGACAGAAGGATTTAAACGAGAGATGTTTAACCCCAGAACCTAGCATATAGCAAGTGCTTCATAAATGGTGGCTTTAACATTATCATTTTTATCTTTGTTGTTGCTATGATTCATCCAGAAATAGCACTGACATTTACTAGGTGTGCCCTTAGACAAGTTATCTCACCTCTTTGAAGCCTCAGTTTCCTCATCTGTAAAGTGAGATAATAATTTTGACTTCGCAGGGTAGTTATGACAATCNGCCACACACCCCATCTTGTATCTGAATTATTTAGTGACACGTGTATCTCCTCCTCTCAACCTTGAGATCTCCAAGGGCATAGATCCTGGTCCATTCATGTGTGCATCTCCCATAACATCAGGCACAGGGCCAGGATGCAAACTAAAGTATGTGGCTCTGAAAGTTCCAATGTTTAAGACATCATTTTTGAGCTGTTCTCTTAAGAGGTAAAACTTCAAAATGCTGAGGAAAAGATTCAGCAAACAATTACTGAGAATCTACCCTAAGCCTGACCCTGATCTAGAGGCTGAAGACCCAGAATCAAATAAAACCCAATCCTTCTCTCAGGGGCTCTCTGTCTAGGAAGTCAAGAACACAAGCAGCTATAACTGGATGATGTGTGCATGGATGGGGCGAACACAGAGGGACGTGGGAACACCAAGAAGGTGCTTAGCTTAGTGAGGGGTGAGGACAGCAGTGAGGGCTTCCTGGAGGTGAGCTCTGATCTGAATCGTGAAGGTTGAGTAGGCAGGTAGAGGAGGCGTGAGCGCAAAGCGATGAGTCAAGAAATAACATTGTGTTCGGTCCTGAACGATTGCTTTCATGTGTGAGTAGAACATAAACAGTTATGAGAGGCAGGCAATCAAGGGCAGAAAAATCTACAGAGGCTAGACTTCAACAGCTCTGGGAAGGAACTGGGACTTTGTTGTGAAGATAACAAAGAGCCATGGAAGATTTCTTAGCAGAAGAGTAACCCAGTAAAGATGGGTCCCCTTTGGAAAGATCGTTAGCAGGACTGAGCAAGAGTGGAGGACAAATGGTGACACAAGTTAGAAGATAACTGTAGAAGACTAGACCAGAGCGGGTGGGGTTTCAATAAAGACATACGAAGCAGGGATCAGACAGGAGTGGATGGATTTGAAAAATACCTCAATAGGGTAACATCAGCAGACTTGACTATTAATTGTGTGAGTCAGAGAGAGAAAGGCACTGCAATTTCTAGCTTGGGTCACTCTAAGGGTAAACACAAGGGTAAACTTAGTGCCATCTAAGTTTTTCAAGACCTGAGAACTTATGAAAACAACACGTGGCTCAGAAGAAAGTTGAGACTAGAGAGTCAGGCCAAGGTGATGAGGGGAAACCCAACAGGTACAGCCTCTGAAACAGGTGCTTTGGCTAAAAGCAGGCAGAGGGCAGGCCTTCCTGTGATCTTCAGTTCTTCAGCTGCCCTTGACCTCCCCCTGGATAGTCTGGGAACAGGGTGGTTTCCACTGGGCTCTGGAACTATTGAAAAACAACAGGATATGAATCCACGAACGAGCTGTCTCATCGCCCCAATGACAAAGGGACTTGAATGATTTAGAGCCAGAATATTCTCTTCTCCATAATGGCTCCTGGAGTCGCCAGGAATAGTACATTTACTAAAATTAATGGCAAAACCTCGTTTTTCTTTTTTTCCAGGAAGAGAAGCTCCATTGGCAGGGTAATTGATCCTGATCTGGACGTGCCGGTGCGCCAGCTAGGGGTGTAAATCATTCACATGAAACAACGTGCAGCCCTTTAAACCAACACCAACAGTGACAAATGGTGCAGGCTGGGGACAGGCGGAAAGGAGCACGGAGGGGAGATCCATCAACAGCCTTCTCGCGTCTCACCAGGGCCCAGAGTGCACGATCCTATTTTTTTTTTTTTGTCTCCTACAGCAGAGCTGTTTTCCGGCAGCATTGGGTTAAAAGGGCAGCATGGTGTTACAGGGATAACTTTAGAGCTGCCAACCCCAGCTCTGCCACTCCCGACTCGTCAGCCCAGGGTAAGACCCCGCAGGCCCACACCTCCACATTCTCCACCCGCTGGGGTTGACATGAGTGTGAAAGAAGACATCTGCTAATGGCCTGAGCTTAGAGCAACTCAATAAATATTTATCCAGGGGCTGAATGAATGAGTGAATGAATGAATGCTTGAACTGGGGAGTTAGGAAACTCATTGTATCCCTCCCGGAGATTTGAATGACATCAATAGAAGGTGAAGAGCGCAATGCTTTACCCAAAGAAATGATTTGTGGTGGTGACAGGGGGCATGATTTCCCAAGTGCCAGCGTACAGACACCTTGTTTTGCCCGTGAAAGCTCTGAGTGCCCCTTATAAAGTATAAGATACACAAGCAATGACCTTAACCATCTCTCTCCATTCAGTGTGAGCTCCTTGAGGGCAAGAGTGCGTCTTGTTCCCTGCCGGCTCCCCAGCATCAGGCATGGGGCTTGGCCACAGTGAAAATTAGGAACACATATTGCATGAATGAAAGATCCTAAAACGCCGACTGCCTTGCAGACTTTCGCTGAGGTTCACAGAGAACACATGGCATGGGGCAGCCACCCCGTCTTACAAGGAGGTGATGGAGGAAGGCACACTGGTGACATAGACACAGCCATGGGGAGGTGAGAAGACATCTCCTGAGAAGCCTGGGAAAGTTCCAGGAAGCCACGCCAATGGGAGGGGCCTTGGCCACAGGGTTTGTCTTAAAATGACAGTGTTCACTGAACTCTCCCACTGACCTGGGCTCTGTCTACCTTGTCAGCGTCTACAAAGGAGGGGACTCTTTGCCCCTCCCAACCAACACCCACCCCTGTGCCATGCCCACAGCAGGTG
>NW_017731761.1:633662-634492 GCF_001890085.2 Hipposideros armiger | reverse complement strand
TCAATCACAGGATAACCAACGTTGGGAACAGCACTCACCAGCTCCATGCACCTCCGGCTGGCCTCCGCTTCCCGCTGCACCAGCTCTTCCATGTCTGCCTTCAGCTCCTCCAGGCGCCGCTGATAATACTGGCTGGTCTCCCGCTGCTGGGACTCGGCTATGACTGCCTGGGAGTGCTCCTCACCCATCTTGATCAGGCTGTCCCGAAGCCGGATCACCAGGACCTGGAGGGGGTCAGAGAGCACACGCCCACCTTGCAGTTAGAGGCCAGGGGCATGGAAGGGGGAGGGGTGGGGGCTCCAGGAAGCGAAATCCTTTGCTCAGTCTCTGTGTGCTTTTATAATCGGATCATAATCCTGATTTCTGATACAAAAATGAATTCTTTATTATAAAAACCTAGAAAATGACAGCTGCTATTCTGAGAGGCAGTGTAGCATACTGACGAGAACCCTGCCCTGAATATGCTGTGGGTTCGAATCCCACCTCTGCCTCTTCCTGGCTGGGTGACCTTGGGCAGGTCCTTTGCCTCTCTTAGAGACAGGGATGATTGTAGTTCCTATATCCCAGTGATGCTGTCGGTACTGAACACTTAAGTGATGTAGGAAGCTTAGCTCAATGCCTGGCACATAGGACTTTTGGATAAGAAGTGGGGATTATTAATATATATAGCAGCTTTCCTTCATTTCAAAGTTTGGGAAGTGGGGCAGTCAGGGGAGAGAACAGTACACCAGAGGAACAAGCTCTTCTCCAACGTGGGTTTTTGGTTCCCAATTTGTAAAATGAGGAGGTTTGCGCATTTAATCTCCCATGAGCCTCAGCTGTAATATTTT
>NW_017731761.1:616562-629529 GCF_001890085.2 Hipposideros armiger | reverse complement strand
ATAAAAATAAACAATAAATAAATAAAAAAGGCAATAGAGAGTAAAGGTCCTTAAAAGAAAGTAGAACCAAACAACATGTTAAGTGTGATTATCTCCAAGGAGAGGGATTCCATAGGGCAGCAGGGTCCCTCAGATTCTGTTTTCCACATGTATTTAGTATTGAAATGATTTACAATGGGCATATTAACATGCTGCTTTTGTAATTGGACAAATAAAGAAAGTTCCATTTTGAACAAAAATAAGTATGATTCACAAACGCAGAAGGCGGCGGCATAGGCTATTTTTGTGGTGGTTGTTATCACGTTGATGATATAATTGATTCTTTTTGTTATTATTATTCCTCGTTCAGCAGAAATCCCCGCAGATCAAATCTCAGTAGGATGCACTCAAGCCTGGCAGGCATTCTACCTTGGATCTCCTGGGGGTAGGATGTGGGGAAGACGCTCATTGCTGTTGGAGGAAGCGGTTATGCAGTTACCAGATCAGATGAGTTACGCAGGTCAGAAGTCGGCCAGGGGTCCTCATCACACCCTTCAGCTCCATCCCCAAAGCCTCTACTTCTCCCTGTCCTGCTATCGTGTCTCCTAATTGTCTTCCAGGTTCATCCACTTCCCCCATCTCCACTTCACCTCCCTGGTCCAAGCCGCCATACTCTCGCCCCTGGACTGCAGCTTTCATTGATTCAATAGCAATCGATGGAGTACCTACTCCATGCCAGGCACTCTTCTAGGCTCTGGGATACAGCCTTGGACAAGACAGGAAAACCCTGTCATTGTAGAGCTGACAGTCTGAGGTGGCATCCTGGCTGCTCCTGTCCTGCTCTTGCCCCTAACGAGCTTGCCAGCGATTCCCATCACACAGAAAATGAAATCCAAACTCATCGGCCTACAAGAAGACCCTGCTCTGGCCCTCCTGTGCTGGCCTCGCCAAGCTCCTCTTGTGCCACACTCCCCTCACTCCCCTCCCCGGCCTCCGTTCAGCCTCTCTAGTGCACCGCTCTAGGCCCTTTGTGTGTGCTGTTCCCTCACGAGCCCACTCCAACCTCACTAACTTCTGCTTCTTGTTCACATCTCCATCCAAGTGCCACCTCCTCAAGGAAGCCTTCCCTGACTTCCAACCTAGGCCAGGATTGGAAGAACCATGTTCATTTCCTTGCTGGACTCTTAGCTCAGTTTGCAAGTCTCCCCTTCCTTCTGGGTGTCTATGCGATAAGGTCTGTCCAGACTACGAAACTGTGAGCCACATGAAAGCAGGAATGGGATATGCTTTTACTCAGCACAGTATCCCTGTCATTTCACATAGTGCCTAACACATGGTGGGTACTCAGTAAATACTGAATGAATGAGTGAATGAATGAATGAATCAATCAATCAATGAGTTGATAGATAGGTGGAAGGATGGATGGATGGATGGATGGATGGATGGATGGATGGATGGATGGACAGGCAGGTGGAAGGGTCAATAAAAGCGTAGATAGGTGAGTGGGTGGATTGATGAGCAGACGGATGGTGGATGGATGAATATTTCAATGGGTAGATGGATGGATATGTGGGTGGGTGGATGGCTAGACAGATGTATGAATAGATCAAAATCTTTCTTAGTGGCGATGTCCTCCAGAAATGCACACACCATCTGAAGGCGACATTCTCATCCCTTAGGGCCACATGAACCTTCACAATTCCCATACATCTTTGTGGCATTTATCCCTCCAAGGTCCTAAGGCCAGGGAGTGGCCCAACCACATCACCTTCTGAATATGCCCCACCTACCTGGCCCGAGGCCTCAGGCTTTTCTCCACTTAAGGCCATTACCTGAGCAATAAGGTCCTTGTGCTTCTGCATGAGGTCGTTCAGGTCATCCTGGTCCTCATCAATGTGCTTCAGGAGGTCAGCTCTCTCGAACTGCAGCCGGTACAGCTGCTCATCCACCTGGCGGGCGGCAGTACAATGGCTGAGGGTGAGGCCGAGGGGTGGGTGGGTGACAGCAGGAAGCCGATGAAGAGCAAAGGTGGGCTTGCCTGTGGGTGTATCAGGTGAGGGACCATCTACAGGGAAGGGCGGCTATAGGGTGTGTCAATGCATGTGGCGGCTATGACAGCTCTGAATGTTTGTACTGGGCATGCGTGGGACTGAGTGAAGCGTGTGTGTATGTGAATGGGTATACGTCTGCATAAGCCCAGCTGGGAATCTACATGCATACATTTTAAATATGAGTGCAAACCCCTGTCATCACCCTGAGAAGGGACTTTGTTCTGTTCATAGGCACATCCCCAGCACTAGGCCTGCAAATCGCCAGTGCTCAATAAATATGTATGGGATGGATAAACTTAGATGCATATTTTACCAATGTGGACATTTATTTTGTATGTCTGTCTGGTGATTTTGTGTATGAGTGAATATATTCATCTCTGCATGTTGTGTGTGTGTCTGACTGTCTGTGTTTGTGGGCAAGTTCCTTTTAATCTAGTGTAAACAAAATGTGGACTAAAAGGGCCAGTAGGAATCTTGAGACAAGCTTTAGCCTACAAATCTCTAGCTATACTTAAAGATTTTATGCATAAAGTATACATTTAAACTCTGTACACCCAGACAGGGGATTTAGAAACCTACACCCAATTTTCACCAACATAATAGACCCATAATATATGTTCATGTGTCACCCCGTTCAGTGGTGAGCGCACAGTAGGTCCATAGTAGATGGCTGGGTCCCTTATAGTAGTTAGCTAAGTGGGATCATGAGTGTTGCCCTTGTCTCCACTTATAAGCATGGATCTGCAGTAGCCCAAGAATAATGTCCAAGTCCCCTCCTATGGTGGTGAGTACACAGTAGGACTACAACAGCTGCCTGAGAACCACTTATAGTGGTAAGCATGCTCTGGGTGTACAGGAGAAAGCTGTGTTCCCACTTAGGGTGCTGAGCAAATAATAGGTTCATATCGGAATCACCCCACATTCCTGAATACACATTAGGTCCACAACAGGATTCTTCGCCTACCTTTCCAGAGGTGAACACACAGTTGACCCTCATATATGCCTTTACACCTTTAAAATGCTCAGCTCACAGTAGGATGCCTGCACTCTCAGAGTGTTGAGTACCCAGTAGATCTACAATGGTGTTGAGTACCCAGTAGATCTACAATGGACGTCTGTACCTCCAAGGTAGCACCCAATAGGACCACAGTAAGTACCCTTGTCCTTCTTATAGTGCTGAGTAACCAGTAGGCCTCCAGTGGATGTGTGTATCTCCAAGGTGGCACCCAGTAGAGCCACAATAAGTGTCCTTGTCCCTCTTCTAGTGCTGAGCACACAGTAGGCCCACGCTAGCTCAGAGGCCTGTGCTGGCCCAGGTCCCCACAGCTTCAGAAAAGGACAGGTACCAGGGTCTTGCTCCGGGTCATGTTCTCCAGTTCACTATGCATGTTCTCCAGGTCCGCAGTCAGCGCCTTCTGGGTCTTCAAGGCATCCTCACATTTGGCTTCACTCTGCTCCAGCTGGTCCAGGCCAGAGGGTGAGAAGAAAAGAGAAGAGGCCTCATGACATTGCCTCCTTGAATGTCCTTCCCCATCCAGCCCAGCCCAGCCCCCTTGCAGGCAGTATAATCATTTACAGGCAACCCTCATGTCTTCACAACTATTTATCACCACACCTGGGGAAAGCAAATGTTTGCATTTGATGCAGCTGGTTCTGAGCCCACTCAAAATTGAACAGGCACTGCCCCATGGAATAAGGCCAAGCCACCCCCATTTCAATGCCAGTTCTGTTCAACAAATATTTGCTGACGCCCATTGAGTTCCAGGCTCGGGGCATGGAAGGAACAGTCAACTTGGCCCCTGCCCTTCCATGGGGGAGAGGGTTAGTGACAGGGAATGCCAACTGCTCTGAGGAGTACAGGAAAGAGGAGGAAGGCTTGGAGGTAGGGAAGGCTTTCTGGAGGAGGCATTTGCAGGTGTTTCGCAACCAGAGTTGTGAACCCCCTTTTAAATAGTATGCAAAATATTCCGCATGTGAGTATTTTACTGGGTTCATGACATTCACTAGATTCTCAAAGATTAAGAGCCACCTACTTAAGCGAAATTTTTCTCATCCTTCTGCCTGCTTGCACACAGTAGGTCTGCTAATCTTGCCTAGTGGGGCCATCAAGAAGGTACAATTACCTACATGACCTCCAAAGACAGCCCTCATTGGAGAAAACCACATCCGTGTATAAACCCTGAGTCCATCCTGCGACTGGCAGTATCCCTTTGATTTCTGAACCCTAGACTGTCTGAGCAGAAAACCCCCTTAGAAATCACCTAAGGGAAACACTTGAGGCTCAGAGAGGGGCAGTGCCTTGCCCAAAGTCACACAGCTACAAGGAGCAAAGACACCGCTGGTACTGTCCAGGCCAACATACTTCCTCAACTGCCAGCCCATGGTCCCTTCAAAACAGAACGATATTAAGGTTGGAGCTCACAGACAAAAGGGGAAAAAAAGAAAGCCAACTAGAGTCCCATGAATGGATGTGCACACAATCCCTGATCCCTGAGGCCACTGAGTAAGTGAAGACGCCCCACTGATCTATAAAAAGAAAACAATGGAGCCAAGGGGAGGCTGCTCAGAGAACTGGCCAAGGTAGGGGGCTCTGTGGGTAGAGCCCTCCCTGGGGTCATTTTCATCTCCTTCCAAACTGGGCACAGAATGTCTTCCTCAGAAAGTCCAGGAGCTCAGCCCCAGGTTAGAATTATAATAATGACAATGGAAGGTAGGGAGAAGGGAGGCAGCCAACCATTCATTGGAATATCATCTCGCAAGTACCACATTATTAGTTCTACTTACATTTTCTCTTTTAATCCTCATCTTGGATCTGTGAGGTACCTACTACTAATATCCCCATTTTACAGATAAGAAAATTGAGACCTTAGTTTACTCCCACAGCTTCCTCACTCTGGAGCCTGGATTTCCAGCTCGACTTACTGCTAGCCCGGCACGATCCACAATCTACCAAAGCCCTGTTTCCAAGACCCTGAGGACACTGTATTCCTGCAGTCGGGCTCAGAGAAGAGCCTGTCTTGTTGAGGGAGGACTGGGGTGGCCCATTTCCCTCAGTGATTAGGAGGGACTGAGACACACTGAGAAAAATTACGTGGAGCAATGGGAGGTAATGGGCTTTGTTAGAGCATAACTGAGGCAGGATGCGAAAAGCCAGGCACAGTCTTATCTTCCTGCAGGTGACTCCAGGGCCTCTGGGAAGGCAGGGAGGTGAGATAGAGGGCTCCTTTACCATTCACAAGCAGGCAGAGCTAAACCAGCCCTGGATTCATGCAGACGTCAGAGGCCTCATTAAGGAGAGGCATGGAAACTAAGACCTAAAAGATATAAAGGCAACTAACAGCCATGGGCAGATGTAGGAGGAAGAATGCCCTGGTGGAGGCAATAGCAAGTGCAAAGGCCCTGAGGCAAAAAAAAAAAAATGGAACAAATTTGGTGCGGAGGAACAGAAAGATAGCTAGTATGGCTGGACAGCTGGACAGAGAAGGAGAGGAGGAGGTGATGCTCATGAGCCAGGATGCAAAGCTTTGGTTTATTTTCAGTCTGGAGGGAAACGGTTGATGGTTTCTAAGGAGGAGGCTGGCATGATCTCTGACTGCTGTGAGCAGGATGGGGTTTACAGGACAAGACTGCAAAGAGAAGAGGGTAGCCAGTAAGGACGCTGCTGTGCTCCCCTAGGAAGGAGGTGGTGCAGGTGCTCCAATCAGAGTGGAAGTGGAGGGAGAAAAAAATGGGAGGATCTGCACAGTGGGGGGTGGGAAGAACAAAAGGTCTGGGCAGGCAGCAGCAGATGGGCCATCATGGGAGATGATGTCAGATAACTAATAGTGGAAGAGAGAGGCATCATGCAGGCCCCGCTGCCCAGCCAAGTTGCTCGGCCCAGGGCCAGGAGGCAAGGGAGAGCCATTGTAAGAAACTCAACAGGGCAGAGGCGAATAGAATGACAGCAGTTCCCATCTGCTCAGTCCCTCCTTTGGCTGAGGGCTTCATCAGCGTGATGCCGCTGGTCCTCAGAGCCACCAGAGAGAAAGAAGGCTCTATTTTTATCCCCATTTTAGAGATGGCGCACGGGTGCATGATCCAGAAATGCTCCTTCCTGTCCTCAATCTCCCCAGAGCAAGCAGGGAGAGGGACAATTTATCCCCAGGCAGAGAGGAACACAGAGAGAGCTCACAGTCAATGGTGATGACTGTTGGCGGTATTCTTAGCTCATACCGGGTGAGAGAGAGGATTAGATTGGCCCTGATGATTTGGGCATTAATGACCCCACCTGCTACTGTTGCTTGGGGACCATTTCCAGTGCGCTGCACTTTATCTGCCTGGCTTCAGAACAGCCCAGAACACCTCTAAGAGAAAGGTGCTACCATTAGGACCGATTGTTAGAGGAGGAAACTGAAGGGCACACAGGGGAAGTGACTTGCTCACAGTCACACACCTGGTTAGTAGGTGAGCCTCGTGGGTCAAACTCCAGAGCCCGACCTCTGCATCACTGGGCCCTACTGCCCCTCTCTGGAAAGTCTGGCCACACAGGCAGGATGGATTACCAAAGGAAAGAGGAACAGACCAGCACTTATTGGTAGAGAACCAGATTCTACCACGCGTGGAGGTCAGAGCTGGGACACTGCAGCCAGACCTGGGGGGCTCTGCCTCTCCTAGCCATTCCTGTAACCTGGCTGGGCCTTCGTTTCCTCATCCATAAAATAGGGAGAATTACATCATAGCGAGATAGGAAAAATGATAGGCAGTCAGGAAATTAACACGGTAGAGGGAATCAGGGCGGAAACCAAAAAAAGAGCCAGGGAAATAATTTTATTAGCTGACAGATAGGTTTAAGTCACAGGACCCGCCAGAGTGACAAGCCCAGGTGGGGGAGGAAGGCCTTTTTTTCCAGGTCAGGGATCCCCTGGTAGAATGCATATCTTCAAAGAGGTTATTTAACATAAGACAGTCAGGAGTCCTATCTTCAAAGCCACAGACTCAGTAACATGCTCCTCTCAGACAGTGATTAAGCTGATTAAGCTCTAAGGAAACGAGGCAGTTTCGAGAAAACACCTCCTCCGGGCTGAACAGCAAGTGCAATGCCAAAAGGCAACAGCCAGCTCTTATCACCAGGCATACAAGAAAAGTATAAAGCCAAAACTAGTGGGCACCCCAGTCAGGACCCCCTCTCGTTTTTTGAGAGCTGTTACTTTCTGCTCTAATAAATTGTCCTCTGCTGCAAACTTGACCTCTCTGGTCTGTGTCTCCATTCTTTGGTGCTACGAGACCATGATACCGGGAACACACACACACACACACACACACACACACAAAATCCTGCTTCAATAGGATCTCTGCAGGATAAATGAGTGAAAACATGAGAATGTTTAGGACAGCGCCTGGCACTGAGAAAATGCTAAAAACGTAAGGGTGGTTGCTGCTACTGTTCATCCCTTTCGCCCTCTGAACAGCCTGAGGGTGGAATTTTTAACCCCGTTTTAGAGGTAAGGAGCACGGAGAAGAAGCCAAGCTGTCAAGGTCACACCAGCGGGATGAGGCATGGCCTCGGCACCTGCAATCTTAAGGAGGATTGTAGGCTTTCGGGCAGGCTGGGCTGGGGGGACGGAGGGCGCCCACCCCAGAGGCACCTGAGTCAAGCAGGCCCAGATTTTCCTAGGATCTGGATGGGCTCGACCAGAAACTCCCCGGCCCCAGGCCCCCACCAGTTAGGCTCCAGGCTGCAGCTGACAAGCCTTCTTAATGCCAAGCTTTAAATTTTTCAATTTATTACACTTTAGGGAACGGGAAGAAATACAGGGCCATCTCAGGCTGATTTTCCATTATGGATGACCTGGTGTAAGAATAACTCACTGCACATTATTTCCATATTGAGGCTGTTTGACTGACGTTTTTATGAAGTCGGGTGGCAAGTCATGTTGGGGCCAACATCAGAAGCTTCGGTGGTGTGAGCCTGCCCCACCGCTGCTTTGAAAATGCCTTCCTGGGAGGGGCTCCAGGTGGAGCAAAGAGTAGAGGAGAGTCAGTGCACAACTGACTCCTCAGGAAAGATTACTGGGGTCTATTCTCCATCCCTGGGTAGCAACGGCAGCCAGAGTAGCAATGAGGATTCCAGGTGGTAGGTGTCACCTCACACCTTCCAGCTCCAAGTCACCATCACATTTCCATGGATTTATCAATTATGAGTGTGACATGGAATAGGTTACTTAGCGTTTCTGAGCTTTGGTTTTCCCCCATTCACAAAATGGGGGAAATAATAGAAATAATAGTTAAGCAGGTCTGCTAAGTACAGTTGTCTTCGTTGTGCACTGCACAAGCCTAGGGGATGCCGTGCACACAGATTATGTTAGGTTCGTATGGAACTCCACAACATGGGATAGAGAGGTTTAGGGGAAGATAAAGGCTTCCATGATTTCCATCCCACTCCAGACCTAGTGTGTGACTAGACCCACAATCGGCCCTCAGTGAGACAACTGATTTGATTTCCTTATACACTCATGTTTTTCTTTCTCTTCCAAATCTTATTTCTTGTAAAATCAATACAATAATGCCACAGGTATATGGGCACAGAACAACGAAACACCTTTAATTGCCAGAAAACTCCTCCCCACCCCCATCCCAGGCACACATTCAGTCATTCTATTATTTGCTAATTAAGTCAGCCACCCTTCCCCAGCATCTCCTCAAATTCTGAAATGCAGGCACCCAAGGAAGCCAGCATTTTCTCCCCAGGCCATTGGGTTAGGAGCCCTCTATTAAGCAGGCACGCACCCATTCCCAGTCCCCCCCAAACTGCAGCTATAGATGGGAACGTGCTTCTGACCCTTGTGCGTGAATTAAGGGTTTCTAAGCTTTGGCCTGGGGATATTTGGTGAGCGCACAGCCTCTTCAGCGATTGTGAGAGGATGGTGAAGGTCCTTGAAGCCAGGGGCAGGATGAGATGAATGCCATCTAGAATCAATTGCTGCATAAGCCTGGGGGACAGTGTTGGGTGTGCACATGGGTTATGAGGCTGAGCTCTGACTCTGAGCCAGACACTGCTCTGAACACTTTTTGTCAAAGGATGGGGGGAGGGGTGCATTCTCCCAATATGGCGACACTCCACAGTGTTGTGTGGTGGTTAAGAGCAGAGCCAGCAGTAAGACAGAAGTGGGTTCCAGTCCCAACGCCTCTGTTTATGAGCCTGTGACCTTGAGTAGGTTATTGAACCTCTCTGAGCTTTGGTTTTTCCTACTCCCAAAATGGCGGCAATAATGGCTCACTTTCATTGAGCAGGGCCACTGAGTACAGTTACATCAGTTGCACGCTGCACAAGCCTAGGGGACGCTACGCACATAGGTTATGAAGATGAGTTCTTACTCTGCCAGGTGCCGCTCTAAACACTTTTCATGTGTTAACTCGTTTAACCTTCACAACAGCATGCTGAGGTAAGGCCGATAACCATTCCTGTTGTTACAATTTGGGAAACTGACGGGTAGAGAGGTCAAGTAACTTACCAAACGTCACACAAGTCCTAGGTGGCAGAGCTGTCATATGAACCCAGGCAGTCTGACCACCAAGTTCTTCTCTGAGCCATTACGCTGCGCGCTTTCTGTAACTGTTGTACCACACAGCTCTATAGGAGAAATCTGATGATGTGACTACACAGCATCTACGCTCCTTTCTTTTGATAGCAGCACCCCATTTTCCCTGCAAAAAAAGGTCCATCCTCCAAATGTCCACCTGCTTCTGTTGGGGCTGACACTCCCCCTTCCAGCCCAGAGAAGGTGCACAGGACTCAGCCTAGCCAATCAGAGCACCACCTGCCACAGTGGTTGGTTGTGGGGTAACAGCATGGCTGACACCAAGATTTTTGCTGGGACTGTCGAAACAAGGCTGGCTCTTTCTGATGCAGGAGGTCAGCTTGGAGTATCTGGGGGCCCTTTTCCCATCAAGAAGGAAGATATTGCCTAAGAATACAAGGTGGCATCAAGGTTGCTGAGGCATGAGAAACATTCTAGGAGCACCTAGATCCAGCCAAGCCTGAAGGCAATTTAGTCTCAAAACTTTTCAGGTATTTTGGTCCAAAACTTCCTTTTTTCTTCTCAAGCCAATTTGAGCTGGGTTTTTGTCCCCTGGAATTCAGGTACAGGATGAGTGACGAAGTTAGAGGAGGTAACACACATACAGTGTCAGCCACAGAGTAAACACTCAAAACCATGGGTGATAGTGTTCATTGGTTATTCTGACAAAAGTTGGATCAGAGTAGCTGCATCCAAAGTGCTGTGATAGAATAGCAATCATTTACTACTGTTTAGCTATTCTGTATATGGATCCTTGCCCCGTATTAAAAATATTCCCTTTTCCCAATTGTTCAATGGTGGGGAGAAGGGGAGGGAAAAAGATTTCAACACTGACTGTATCAGGCACTGTGTGGGCCCCTTGATGTTCATAATCACAACAGCCCTGCAAAGGAGGGATCAGCCCTCATCATGTGATAAATGAGGAAACCGCAGCCTGGGCAGGGAAAGTGACTTGCTCAAGGTCAGATTCAAGTCGATGAGACTCCCAATTATTTCTGGGCCACCACACAGCCTCCTCTGCACACAAGTCTTCCTCTATTTCTGAGTTCATCTCAGGCATTCTCTCCCCAACGCCCACGTCCTTTCATTCAGTGTGAGGGCAATTGAGATTCCCATCACATATACATCAACTACAAGCCGATGAATAGCATTACTTTCGCATGTGAAGCCATCTGCCGGCTTTAAGTACCTGGGTACAATGTTTACTTTGGACTTATTAAGCTACTAGATGAGTTGGCGAGACATATGGAATGAGGCGGGGAGAGGAAAAACTGATATCTCAGAGGAGTGGTGAGACCCTGGATTTCTGGGTCTGGTTGAACAGCTCAGAGGATTTTAAACTATTGCATCCCAAATGCCATGAGGAAACGTTCTAAGAAATGGTGTCTTTGGCGGGCTAATCTCAACACATTCTAGGCCTTGACATCCCATCAGGGAGCTCAGACGAATTAACCTTCAGCACTGAGTCTTTCCCCAGAGGGAACAGCCAACATCTCAAACTGCAGACAGCCCTGACAGCAAGCAAATTTATTACATGCAAACATATTAAAAATGTCAGGTCAGGTCCACCAATGGTCTGTCTGGCTCAGAAGTTTGGTGACGGTGACCCCAAGGGGAAATTTCCTAAGACCATATGGTGGCGACTCTGTGCGTCCTTGATCACAAACACTTTGGGCATGTGTTCCACATTCCATCAATTTCCTTACATTGTGTGAGAGGGCCATCGTTTATCGACGCATGGAAAGGCTTTCTGAGTATCTGTTTTCTCCATCTTCTTCAGCGTAATCATCCTTATTAGTAGCGGAATAATCTTAACTACTCTCTATTAAGGCTTACCATGTATATGTTAATTTGTAAAATGTAACAACTCTAGGAAGTATGTATTTTCATCCTTATGGGTGAGAAAACTAAAGATCAGGTAGGTTAGTTAACTTGTCAAGGTCACAAGCTAATAAATGGTGAATGGGGCCAGGAGCTGAACTGAAATCTCTCTTAAGACCACGACTTTTTCTTGTAAGCTCTGAGGCATGCACTTACCATCTTTAAAGTAAGTCAGGGCTCCTTTTACTTGTTTTAGGTCTTTCTTTGAGGGTTTCAGAGTCCTTCCTAACTTTGTATCATAGGATCGGTCCTGCGTGATTGGACAGACTTAAAAAATGTCCTTGCTGACTTCCCCTCTGGTGGCGATAGCTTTGGATCACACCGATGCTCTCCAGAGAGAGAAAGAAAAACTCCAAAACTTAGAAAAGCAGGATAAAATACTCAAAACAGCTCTCCCTGCCCCATCCCATATATGTCCCCCTCTTTTATTATATTCCATAATCCCGTTGCTCCAGCACCCCATTCTTCCCCTAAATAGCACAGGATCTGTGCGCTTCCACGTCTGTTTGCCTGCTAGATGGTGGGCTCCTGGAGGCCACCTGTGTCTTGCTCACCTTTCACGCCACAAGGTAGGGACTCCACCACATGCACTGGGGCAGTGAGGCCAAGACGTCAGCTCAGCGCATCACTAACCCGCCAGCTCAGTGGGCAGCCTGGGTTTGCAGCCTGAGCTGCCCCCTGACCTGAGCTGCCCACTTGAGCCCTGAATACCCCCTGAGGAATCCACCACTGCCTTGCTGCTCCCTGGCCCCGCCCCAGCACAGGTCTCTGATCCAGACACTGGCGGTGTCCAAAGCTGGCTAAGGACAAGGGGCAGTGTGTGCGGGATCCTCCCCTGCAGGAGGTCGTTACCTGAACAGGGAGAGTGACCACAGACTTATTCAGCAAACCCCGGGTCCCTGAGCGGATCCCTTTCTTCAAATCTGGAAGGAGGTCACTTTGGGATAAAAGAGGGAAGTCTCACCAAGTTCCAGCCAGGGAATGAACAAGGCAGAGGGCGTTCTCATGAGATTTCCCTTTAATCAGGGGGTTCTTTTGTAAAAATAAATAAATAAATCAGCAAGCAATTATGTGCACTTGAAAAGCACCAGGATAGTTCTGGTGGTTTCACACTTTACAAAAGAGAGCCCTGAAGCCCCCACTTGACACTGATTGCACTCTAGGGGGCTGGATCAAGGGGCCTGGCCTGACTCCCAAGTAAGGTGGTCCCACCATCCTGCACCACAATTCTCACTTAACCAGAACACTGCTACTCATATTCTACCTATGAACAAAAAAAGGGGCTAAGTAATAAACATGAAAAGCTCAGGGGAGCCACGTGGCAGGCCTGACAAGCTCAGTGACCTAAAGTAACCGCACAGGATGGTCTGATCACAAATTCCTGACCGGGCAGGTAGTCACGTCCCAGGCCTATCGCTTTCTTAGCAAAGGTCAATCTTGACCGTAGGTGAGTCCCGCTCATTGTTCCCATGCATCCGGGATAACATGCCTTTGAAATGT
>NW_017731761.1:611678-615926 GCF_001890085.2 Hipposideros armiger | reverse complement strand
AGAGACCACACTTCTAGATATACACCCTACAGAAAGGCACACACTTGTGCACAAGCCCTCCCCCATCCCCCATAATATAACATGTAAAAAATATTCACAGCAGCTCTATTTATAATCAAAATCTAGAGGCAACTTACATGTCCATCAATAGCAAAATGAACAAATCGAGGTATAGTCTCATAACACGGCAAGGAGCATGAACCAACGACTGCATATAATCATTATCAATAACTCTCCCATGCATACATGGAGCAAGAAAAGCACCACACGGGCCCTCGCGCGCGCCCGCGCGCCTGCGCGCGCCCGCAGTCCTCTTTCCGCGCAGCTCGGCGGCGCGCACGTGTGACGTGTAGCGACCCCACGTGACACAGCACGCCGCAGCCATTTTAGAGCCCGGGACTCGAAAATGGCAGGGCGGCTTTCTCCAGGAAAGGCGACAGACCAGGTGTGCCCCTTCCTGTTCAAAAAGCCTGGGCGAAAAGGCGCTGCAGGCCACCGGAGGCGCCGGGGCTGCGATCGAGAGCCTGGAGACGACAGCAGCAGCAGCAGCAGCAGCGACGAAGGCGGCGCTGTGGTTCCCCCGGAAAAGAAGAGGGCGGCTCCCAATCCGATGGTACAGAAGACCCGCCGCCGTGGTCAGCAGAAGGCGGCTGACGGTGACGCGGGTAGCAAGCAGGAGGAGGAAGGTAATGAGCCCAAGAGTCTCGGTGTGGTCTACAAGTCCACCCGCTCGGCGAAACCCGTGGGGCCAGAGGATATGGGGGCGACTGCTGTCTGCGAGCTAGACACGGAGAAGGAGCGTGACGCACAGGCCATCCTTGAGCGCAGCCAGAAGATCCGGGAGGAAGTGAGGGGCAAGGAAGATGACAAGATCTATCGGGGAATCAATAACTATCAGAAATACATGAAGCCCAAGGAGACGTCTCTGGGCAATGCTTCCTCCGGGATGGTGCGGAAGGGCCCCATCCGAGCCCCCAAGCATCTACGTGCCACCGTGCGCTGGGATTACCAGCCTGACCTTTGTAAAGACTATAAGGAGACCGGCTTTTGCGGCTTTGGAGACAGCTGCAAATTCCTCCATGACCGTTCAGATTACAAGCACGGGTGGCAGATTGAGCGTGAGCTTCATGAGGGTCGCTATGGTGTCAATGAGGACGAAAACTATGAAGTTCCTGGAAGTGATGATGAGGAGATACCATTCAAGTGTTTGGTCTGTCGCCAGACCTTTCAAAATCCGGTTGTGACCAAGTGCAAGCATTATTTCTGCGAGAGCTGTGCGCGGCAGCGTTTCTGCACCACCCCGCGCTGCTACGTCTGTGACCAGCAGACAAATGGCATCTTCAGGCCAGCGAAAGAATTGATTTCTAAACTGGAGAAGCACCGAGCTGCCGAAAAGAGTGGTACTTCCGCTTTCCCAGAAGATCCTAATGAGGGTCCAGTTCCCATTATTTAATTTTCCCATTCTCCAATCTCCAATATTTGGGAAATTAAAAAAAAAAAAAAAGCACCACACACGGCCAGGATATGCTGATGGTGACAATTCATCTAGAACTCAACATGAGCAGAGAATCAAGAAAAGGCTCTTAGATTGGTGTCTGGTTCATCACCCTCTCCCCTAAATCTAGTTTTGAGAACTAGCCTTACTGAAAGGCCAGGGGGCGGGCCCCTTCATCTTCCCTGGATTACTTAGTGCTTGAGACAGTGGCTCTAGGATGACTGACTGGTTCATCCCTGTTTGTTTGAGACTTTTCTGGTTATAAAATTGGAACTCCCTTGTCCTGGGAGCACCCTCAGACCTGCACAAATTCAAAAGGCTCTGAAGTGAGAAAGACGGGGGTTCAAATTCCAGTTCGCCCAAATGGAGGAACATTCTACAACATAAGTGGCCTGAACTCTCCTAAAATGCCAGCATCGTAAAATAGAAAGACCGAGGCTCTCTGGCATTAAAAAAATTGAATGCAATCAGTTTTGTATCCCAGGTTGGATCCTGAACAGGGACAAAAATTGCTATAAAGAGCATGAATGGGGCAAAATTTGAATAGTCAGCAGATAAGGTCTGGGGTCCCTAAACTTTTTGTTCAAAGGCCAGATAGTAAATATCTCAAGCTTTGTAAGGGAATGTAGTGTAATGTAGTAAGGATGTAAATTCAGATGAGGCCATACTGGATTAGGGAGGGGCAAGAGGCAAAATGGGAGGACATATGTAGGTACTTACCTAACCACTTAAAATGTAGCCATTTAAAAATGTGAAAAGCATTCTTAGCTGTAATAAAAAAGCAAACTGAACAACCAAAACCAGGAAGTGAGCTATTGTTGGCCTGTAGGTCATGGTTAGCTGACGCCCGGATTAGAAATCAGTATTTTGTTAATGTTACATTTTCTGGTTTTGATTAGGGTAAGGGAACATTATGCCTGTAACTTGTTTCCAAATAATTCAGGAAAAATAATTCAGAGTGATAATGATAACGCAAATGAGATACTGCGTTAAATATTGATGAATCTAGGAGAAGGAGATATAAGAATCCTGTGACTATTCTTGCAACTTTTATGTAAGTTTGAAATTCAAATGAAATTATTTTTAAAAATCTGAGTTCCCCCCAAATTCTGTGATTTGGGGCGAGTTTCCTATATGGTGAGCTTCCTCCTGCAGAAAATGGACATAATACTAGCAGCTCCCTATAGAGACTCACAGCCCATCCACTACTCATTCACTGAGCACTTCCCGTATGCAGACACACATCTACATTCTGACCCCCAAACTGAAAACACACCTGCTGTCATGGAATTCACTCCATTCAAGTGGGTTTGGGGGTATAAAATAGGTTGTGGCATCTAAGTGATCGCCCTTGCCTGGCTCAGCGTACACAATGGCTGCCCACCGTCGATATCGTCGTTAAGATGGTGGGTATTACCCTGGTGGATGGCTGAGCTGCCCTGGGGCCTGGCCCTCCATAGCTGAACAGGAACAGGTCTTTCTGGGGAGATGCATCGATGGTACTCCCCGCCTATAATGAAACCAACATTTCTCACTTCATTCATCACAGCATTGGAAATGTCAATATTTGTGGGGTGAGCAGGCCCGTAATAACCATGTTTTTAACCAATTACAATTTGGTCTTTATCTCCTCTAACAGGAGGTTATGTTAATATTGAATCAATTCACTCCACCTAATCTTTAAAAAAAAAAAAAAGTCTCTTCAAATAAAACATCCAAGCCACCTGTCCTGTGGTTCCTGGTGAGGGAGAATCATTCCAAAGATACTCACACAAAAGACTCCCATCAGGGTCCTCTTCCCAGAGCTTATTCATTATTTTCTATGAATAGAAAATAATTTTTCTTTTCTACAGAAGCATGGGTGACAAACATCTCGTTAAAAGCACTGGGGATAAATCAGCTTATCAGTCTTACATGCATTAATCGGGGGTGAAGGGGTGGGGCCCTCAGACTGTTCCCTCGTCATCCTTTGGAGTTCATCGTATAGAAGACACAATAGGCCTAATGGGCACCTGAGTGAACACGGAAGCTAAGCCAGAATTCCCCCTGTGGAAGGGCCTCCAGCAGCACTCGGGGCTTCCAGAAGGGATGTGAGAGCCCAGAGACGGCAGCGGGTCCACACAAGGTATATTGGTGGTTCAGGATAGTGGTTATTATACTCTCAAGTGTTGAAGTCAGACTCTGTGGGTTCGCACCCCAACTGGACCTCTTATCACCTTAGTGATTTGGGACAAGTCTTTTCATATGTTTACCTATTCCAGTTGCTGCTTTTAAGCCATTGGAAAGTAAAGGAGGGAAACAGACAACCAAAGAGGTAATGTTGATAGAATGATATGTTCTATCTTAGGGGTAAACCCAGGACAGCTTTACAGAAGAGCGATGGGGCCCTTACCCAGCGCCTGGGGGTCAGATGGCTCCCAGAGACAATGCCCAGACCCAAGTTCAGGGGGTCAATGTTCATTAGGTGAAGAGTTCCAGAGGGGAGAAGTAAGAGTCCAGCAGCGGGCACAGCTTGGGCAAAGGTGGAGAAGTGAAAACAGCTGTGGGGGACCCCACGTGGTTCTAAGCTGCTGATCAGGGCTAATGGGAGGAGGGGAGGAGCTAACATCAATCCTTAAAGGTCAAGTGGAGGCACCTGAACTGTATTCTGAAGGCAGTGGGAAGCTGCTGATGGATCTTGACCACCAAGAGCCAAGGTTATATTTAAATCTTAAAATTCTGTCCCCCAAGATCAGGTGGCAGAAAGACGGCTG
>NW_017731761.1:561325-611143 GCF_001890085.2 Hipposideros armiger | reverse complement strand
CAACTTGGCTGTTCCCCTTCCCCAATTCCCCAATAAAATCTTTTTTTGTTTTTAAAAAGAGCTGTTTAGGGGGAACAGTGACTTAGTGACAGCTTTGTTCTCAGCAGGAAGGGGTGAATACAGCCCCCAGCCTGAATTAATTAAGCAACTGAAGAGTTCAGTGCAAACTCTTTTCTATTTAACAAAAATCAAATAACATATTTCCCTTGGGGAGGAGACAAAGGTCAAAGGCATGAATCAAATTTTTAAAAAGAGAGAGAGAGAGGGAAGAAAGCAACCACTGCCCTGGAGTAGATAGCATCTTCCACCTTCTCCTCGGAGCCAGGTGCCAGCATCTGCTACTCACAGATGTTATTTATGCACGGCGATTATCTCAATTATATATCTTGGTTGTTGGAATTGCTTCTGTCTCCAGATTAGTTTGTTTCTAGTGGAATCATTCCATGGGAATTAATTAGTAATTGGCGCCTAAAGAACAGGTGTCATTAGATAACCCCACACATTCCCGCATCTACCTGTTTCACCAAGTCTCGTAAAACCCTGTGCCTAGAAACCAAAGTCTTCCAACAGCCGACACCAGTGTGTGGGTCCAGGGAGCCAGGGGGAAGCTCTTCATGTTAAAATCATTGTCTTACAGTTTTCAACTTGGAGAATTCTTTCAAATCCACGGTCTAGCGTTCTTTCTATCCACCCAATAAGCTGGGGATATCAAGCCCCCTTTTTAGGTGAGAAAAAGGAGGCTCTGAAAGGCAGAGTTGACTTGCCCCAAACCATCCACCTTATTAGGGAGCAGAGGCAGGGTTTGAACCCACAGAGGTGTGTGTCTTCTACCTGGCTCCACGAGTCTTCTGTGTTTTATCATTGGGGTTGTAAACCTCAGGTGTTAACTGAGACAGGCCAAGGCTCCCACTGGAGGGAGACTGGGCAGAAAGAGCCGAGTACTATATAGTTTTCTCAGGATTCTAGATGGGGGTGGTGGGTGGGGAGGGGCAACAGCATCCTGTCCATATGGGTGGAATGCAGGGGCTCGGGAAGATGCTCTGTCTCCGGGGCCCTCCCATGCCTCCGCGTGAGCCTGGCATGCTGCCCAGCTGGACCTGGAACCCTGCCATTTCTGACAAGCACGCTGACCATGCCCTTCTCTGCTCAGCAGCCCACTATGGCTCCCTATCACCCACGGGCTAAAGCCCAAACTCCTTAACCAGGCCCACTAGACCACTCAGGAGCTGGCTTCAGCCTCAATGACCGACATAAGTACCCTCTCCGCTCTTATCCCGGACACGCCATGCAACATACAATATGCTCCCTGTGTCCACATGCCTCCGGCCCTTCATCCTCTCTGTTGCTTCCTCATAGAATGGCATCTTATCTAACCAGCAATTCATTTCCATCTTTAAAGAGACAGCTGGAACCACCAACTTCTCTCCCGCAGCTAAAGTAAGGGCATCCTCTTTAGCTGAACCCCTGCACTTTGCCAATAAAGAGCTCATCACCCTGCTTGGCGATAGCAGGCTCCGAGGTCTGCCTCTCGGGAGCAGGGACCTTGCTGTCTCCTCCTATCCCTGTAGTCTGGCCTCGAATCCATTCCAAAGTAGAGACCAGATCAATATTTGCTGAATGCCTGAAATTCTCTAATAGGTGCATTCAAGCACATGCCCTCATCTGTGCCCCGACAGAGTAAACCTTTCTCTAGGATATCTGGCACTGCAGTTGGTAAGCTGTAAAGGGCTGCAGCATGTGGCCAAATCTCTGAAGCCCTTGCCGGCTTGACCTCGTTGCCCCGACAAGCACTTGGGACAGCGAGTGACGATAATGCTCTGCTTGAGGAAAACGGCTCAGGGAGGTCACACCACTTGTTGAAGGTCACCACATTAGCAAGTGCCAGGTCTAGTTCTCTGGACTCAAAATTTAATTAATTTTAAAATCAGCTGAACTAAGATCTGTCACACTAATAAAACCTCACCGCAAGTTTGCTCATCTGAACTTGAAACAAGAGGGTTTTCAGTGATAAATGAGGCCTGTGATTCCCATATCTGATCCTACGACCAGCCTCAAATCCCCTGATGTGATTATTTACAAATGTAGATCCTGGGTCCCAACTCAATTTAACAACAACAAAAGACTATCTGAGGATGGGATCCAAAAATCTGTGATTTTTGAATGGTGCATACGTTATCTGATGTGCAGTCAAGTTTGGGGACCCCAAGCCATGAAGGAAAAGCCTGATACATAGTAGGTGCTTGACAAATGTTAACAAGACCCATAATAGGCAAACCAAGTGGCACACGTCCAAAACCATTGGCATTCAAGCTTTCAGACACATATTGCTATGTGCCCTTGGGTAAATTCCTCAACCTCTCAGAGCCTGTTTCCTTATTAGTAAAATGGGTCAGAAATAGAAATAGAAACCCACCTGCTAGGGTTGTGGTGAGGATTATTTATAATGAACTTATTGCTGCCCCCAGATCATCTGCAGGTCCCATCAACTTCAAGCCGATCCCAAGTTTGTCCCTCTGGCTATCTCCATGACTACTTAGCTCGGGAGGCCATTTCCTCCAGCCTAGAAGGGTACACGATAGCCTCCTCATGGCAGCCACTCATCCCCTTTAATCCACTCTCCACACAGAAGAGTGACCCTCTAAAATGTGAATTGGATTACGTCATGCTCGGCTCAAAACCTTCCGATGGCTTCTCACTACCTTTGGAATAAAATCGAAACCTTCCAGACCCTGCATGCTTCTGCTTCTTCCAGGGTAATTTAGCTGACCATCAATGTAAGTTTCACAAGGGAGGGTATCACATCTGTTTCACTAACCATTATACACCTGTATCTATCTCATCATCTGACACACACACACAGTAGGCGCCACATAACGACTGAATGAATGAATGAATGAATGAGTGAATGAAATTGTTCAGCACCATACCCAGCACTTAAGATTCAGCCATCAGCAAAGTTAACTCCCTCTCCCTTCCCCCTCCTGTCTGCTCTCCCTGCCTCTGTCCCTGGAGCCTTCAGGTAAAGGACAAATACCATACGTCGGGAGAGGAGATGCAGCGATGCCCAATGTCATCGCTGCTTTATTTGATTAGCTCTGACTCCGGCATCCGGGACACGTGTGCTGGGAGCCAAAGCAACTGTACTCTGACCTCTGGTCCACGCGATCTCATCCTTATAACAATTTCCATGACAACAGCAACAGAAAGCCAAGGCTGTGGATTCCCTTTGATAGGAGCCGGATGCAGAGACAGGGGAAGAAGGACTTTCAGAAGAATGAAGCCCTTTGATTCAGCTAAGGCGCCTTCATTAAATACCACTATTTTCCAGGAACACACATTTTAACCCAGCAGAGGGAGATTTCTTATGAATACTAAGAAAAGGAAAAAAGCAAAAGAAACAAAACCACCATGGTTCCTTTTTAAGAGCATTCACCTGTGGGAAGGGAGCAGGCTTGGATGCTGTGGCTTAGAGACTATTTTGGTGGGAGACAGGCAGAGCACACGGCCCAGCTAAGGGGGCGGCACGAATTCCGAATGTCTGGCCCCTGGCCGAGAGCATGGACGTCTCTGCCCACATGAGGCACATCAAGAGGCTCAGGGTCTACCACCCACCTGGTTGGTCAAACAGACAGGAAAAATAGAGTGAGCAACTGCTCTCCCTGGTTTACCCAGGCCTGAGGGCTTGCTCGAGACATGGAACTAAAACCAGGACAGTCCAGGACAAGCCACGATGGGTGGCCACCCTAGGAGAGGATGACCTGATGAAGGAAACGGCTAAGAATCGTAGAATCGTCAAGAGGAAGGGCCCTTGGGGCCGGCCGAGGGGCTCAGCTGGTGAAGAGCTTGCTCGAGCGCGAGCTCTGAGCAACAGGGTCGCCGGTTCGATTCCCACATGGGCCAGTAGCTGCGCCCGAGCTGAGCTGCGGCTGAGCTGCCAACAGGTGGCAGGATGGCTCTGCTGGTGAGAGCACATGCTCCTAACAACAAGGTTGCCTGTTCTAGATGGTGGGCTATGCCCGCCCGCAACTAAAGACTGAACTCGGCACCTTGAGCTGAGCTGCCGCCCAGGTGGCTCAGGGCATAGAGCGTGCACTCTTAACAACAAGGCTGCTGGTTCGACTCCCGCATGGGATGGTGGCTACGCCCACCCGCAATTAATTGAACACAGCACCTTGAGCTGAGCAGCATGACTGGACTTGGAGCTGAGCTTGCTGCGCCCTCCACAACTAAGATTGAAGGACAACAACTTGGCTGTTCCCCTTCCCCAATTCCCCAATAAAAATCTTAAAAATAAAAATATAAAAAAGAAAAGAGGAAGGGCCCTTGGGTTTGTTTGTTTGTTTGTTTGTTTGTTTTTTCTTTGGTGTCTTCTGTTTTAACAGCACTGCACGTCTGGTGTGTTCTTACCCCAAACCCAGAAACCTGGTCTAGTCATGAGAAAAACATCAGACACCCCCAGCTGGGAGACCTTGTACAGGCGACCTGGCTAGGAACCCTCAGAACTGTCAAGGTCATGAAAACCAAGGTAAGACTAAGAAACTGTTCCAGACCAGAGGAGACTGGGCAGGCAGAACAACTAAATGCTGTGTAGCGCCCTGGGTTGGATCCTGCAAAGGAAAATGACATTAATGGACAAACTGGTGAAATCTAAATCAAGTCTGGAATTTAATTTTTTTTAAAAAGGGGGTTTCTACTTTAGCTAATAATCTCGGAAACCCTTCATTGAACAGATGGGAAAGTGGCACCAGGGAAGGGAGGCAGACGAGCTCTGGGTCTGGTCTCTGGAGCCTGGAACTAGGCTCTGCTGCCTCCCTCTGCCGTCCCGGGGACCTGCTGACAGTCCTGAGCTTCTGCAGAAGGAAGAGAGAAGAGCACTGGGTTTGGGGTCAGGGAACCGGCTCTGCTTTTAGCTGGCCATGTGACCTCAAGCAAACCCCTTACCCTCTCTGTTCCCTGGTTTTCTCAGTTGTCAAAAGAGGTGGGTGAGACATTTGAATTCAACTGGAAGGCATTTTGATTCAGTATTTATTATGCAAAATAGACTGGATGGGCATCATTAGACACGAGTAAAACATAGCCCTGCCCTCAAAGAAGTGTATACTTTTGTTCAGGAGTCAGTCCAAAAAGTACAGACTACCATCTGAGTTTCTGAGGACATTCTGTGAAGATACAAAAGCCCTGGTCATATGGCATGCCTGAAGCTGCATGATAGGACAGAGGAGGAGGAAGGGACAACCATGCTCCAAGGTGAGGTGGTCAAGGGAGCAGGAAATGCTTCCCTCTCCCCACACCTGGATTCAGCACCCATGGTTTATCTGAGGGAGGTGTGTAACTCAGGGGTAACACCAAATGCATGGAAACAACACCCCCAGGAGGGCTCTGAGCCTCCCAAACCCTGAGTCCCTGCTACAGCATTCCGCTCTGGAACCTCTCTCCCTAAGTCTCCCACTAGCCTATGGGATCTGACTCACTGACGCCGCTCAACACCTGCCACGCTGCGCCTCACTGTCTGCACCTAGCACAGCCCACACCAGCACATCTCCTGAGGCCAGGTCCTTGGCTCTGGCCTGGCCTGGCCTCCCCTCCCAACTGCCCTCTGACCTGCTGTTCTAGTCCTCCGCTGAGGCAGCCAGGGATGGTGAGGCCCGGCTCTGCCCCTTTCTAGCTGTGTGACTTTGGTGGGGGGGGCGGTCACCTCACTTGTGAAATGGAGGTGAGAATCCTCATCTCCCTCAGCTCTCCTGGGAACTCAGTGCAACATCCTGTATGGGGGGAGGCCCCAGAAGGTGATCAGCATCATATCATGATCAATACCAGTAGCATTCCCAGCAGCTATCATTTGTTATTGTTGTTGTTAGAAACAGGCTTTGCATTATTAGCACTGTTACTACTAGTTTCAAACCCAGCCCTCATGGTCAATGCACGCACACAGGCACGCACGAACCAAGCACGCACTGCGCTCAGCCATTCTGCCCCAGGACCCTGAACTGTCCAAGCCGTCAGGATACATTCTGCCTCAGCCCTGAACAAGGGAACAGACTCCTTAGTTATTTCTAAACTTGTCCCCCATCATCTACCGCCTCCATCTACCACCAGCCCTGGCGACGTTCCCCATCTCAGGTCGACCCCGCAGCCACGCACATACCTGGGAGGGGGAGCCATTCTCCCCCCGCTGGCTGCAGCACCCTCCCCAGCCCGATTCTGAGGGAACTCCGAGACACCTACCTGGCTGTGCACTTTCTCCAGCTCCTCCTGGCTGACCGATGCTTTGCCATCCTCCATGGTCCCCAGAAGGAGCTGCACATCTGACAGTAGTGCATGAGTCCTTCTGAGGTCCCTCCGAAGACGCTTCTCCACATCAAAGTCCCGATGACCAATCTGGAAGCCAAAGAAGGCTCTCGTGAGCTAAGATGGCAAAGCAGTGGCCAGGGTCCGAGTTCTCTTGGGACCAGGCTCCTTGGGTTCAAATCCCGCTTCTGCCACTCACTGTGTGACCTTGGGCAAGACCCTTCTCCTCCCTGAGCCTCAGTTTCCTCATCTGCAAAATGGGAATGGCATCAACACACACAGGGCTGCTGTGAAAATTAACTACACGCTTAGCCTAATGCCTCACTCATTGTAAATATGAGCTGCTGTCATTACTGTTGTCACAGCCGGTCAGGATCCAAAGTCACTGTCTCATCTTTTGTACCAAAGTCATCAGTATGGCCTCTCCTCACCTTGCAAGAGCTGACATGTCAGGTGAGGCCCTCTGCTTATAGAAGTCAGGACAGAAGTTAGCCTAGAGGGACAGTGTGTGGATAGGGCAGGAAGGGGACATCTAGGGGGTTATTAACGGTATTAATCTGGGTTCTGGTTTTATGAATTTATGAAAATTTGTTGAGCTGCATAGATGGGATATGGTGTGCTTCTCTGCATGTATATTACACATCAGTAAATAGTATTAAAAATAGCTGTAATGCTTTTGAAAGTCTAAATCCAGCTTTTCTGTCCCCTGAGATGGTCCCCTTTGCCAGTTTAAGGACAGCCTGATGAGATCATTTTCTACAAAGGGACCTTACCTAGAGGTGAGCACATTACTTCCCCCAGAATTCTGAATTTGCAGGCTCTGCGCCCCAAGCAAAGAGTTGTCAAGTGGCTCCTGAAGAAACTACATCCTAAACTTGGCACCAGGGGGTGACGACTGCCAGCAGCCAACCATACAGATTGAGAAAAACCGGGGAGGCTCAACATGAAACCCCAACAGCATGCTGTCTCCCGCTAGAAATAGAGTGCTGACTTAAAGAACACTGAATTAGCATCTTTGAAATAAACCAACAGCCCCCTCCTCCTCAGGGGAGCAGAGGGGGAAAAAATGGCACTATTGATCAGATGAGGAGTTTGAAAGGAAATGGGCACAGGTGCCTCACCCCTGGGACTCAGTCTCTCCACACCTGGATATCTGTCTCTATACCAAGTGCAGCCATTTCCTGGGATGCTCAGAATGCCCTGAGATATTCTAGAAAGAGTGTGAGATTTAAAATGAGATCACTCAGGCTTTTAAACCCTAGCTTGCCACTTACCGGCGCTGGGAACTGTGGCTGAGTCATGTCACCTCTCTGAACCTGAGTTTCCTTGTCTATAAAAGGTTACTTACTTCCTTACAAACACACACACACACACACACACACACACACACACACACACACACACACTCCTATCCTCCATGTTGAGATAAGACAAAAATCAGATGTGATAATGCATTAGAAAAGAAGTCACGTTGAGCTCTGCCAAGTGCTATACAAACATAAAGGATTATGTGTATTGTCTGATGATCTAGAAGATACTCCTTTAGGTTTTGCATAATTATTTCTCTACCTCCAGTTTGGAATCCTTTGAAAAATTAGTTGGTTCATAGAATATAGCCTCTTTGTTCTGAGATGTATTGCTTTGTTAAGTTATAAATGTTGGATATGGATATATATATGTATATATATATATATACATATATATATGTGGCAAAAATTTGTCGAACTGTGTGTCAAAATTGTCAGCTGACTTGAGTAGCATAGCAGACACAGTAAACATCGATAGAGAAACAGGAAAATCTTAACTGAAAATCTTGGCATGAGAAAGGTGTGTGCAAAAAAATGGGCCCGAAGGAGCTCTTGCATCACAACTATGCACCAGCTCACACCGCACTGTCTGTGAGGGAGTTTTTAGCCAGTAAACAATTAACTGTATTGGAACACCCTCCCTATTCACCTGATCTGGCCCTCAATGACTTCTTTCTTTACTCCAAGATAAAGGAAATAATGAAAGGAAGACATTTTGATGACATTCAGGACATCAAGGGTAATATGATGACAGCTCTGATGGCCATTCCAGAAAAGGAGCTCTAAAATTGCTTTGAAGGGTGAACTAGGCTCTGGGGTCGGTGAATAGCTTCCCAAGGGGAGTACTTCGAAGGTGACTATAGTGATATTCAGCAATGAGGTATGTAGCACTTTTTCTAGGATGAGTTCGCGAACTTAATTGTCAAACCTCATATATTTATATACAGAGGGTGCCCAAAAAATGCATACATATTTTAAGAAAGGAAAAAACTATTAAAATTGTAATACTCAACATATTCCAATAACAAAAGATGAATACAAGTCACGTTTGACTTCTGCAATTACAAGAGGTGCTCAAAGTGGTTCCCATCAGTGTCCAGACACTTCTGATTATGGCGAACTACTGCTTGAGCAATGTGGATCAAAGTGTCCACTTGTGTACACTTCTTTGGCAACCCCAGTATATATATGTTTTGTTTTGTTTTTCATAGTCTCTCCTGCTGAACTGAGCTGAGGACTAAGCATTGTGCCAGGCCCTTTGTCACGTCATTGCATTTAAATCCTGTGACAATTTCTTAAAAATAGACCTTATTATTATTATTATTGCCTTGATAACAGTGGTAATAGCTTACACTTATAGAGAGCGAAAGGTCAGACACTCATCTGCACCCTTTATGGATATTAACACATTCAGTCTTTGCGATGAATCTATGAGGTGTGTTGTATTATGATTCGCATTTTACAGATGATGAAACTGAAGCTATGGAGGGAAAGCAGTTTGCCCAAGAGCACACAGCTGGCAATTAAGTGACAGTGAGGCTATGAACCCAGCTTTCTGACTGCAAAGAGGTAATGTTAGTAAAATATACAATGAGAGCAGTATGTTTTGTTCTTTAATTTTTAAAAAGGTATTATGAGGCACAGAGGAGCATCATCCAGCTCATGCTGGGATGGCACTGGGTAGAGTCTTAGGTAAGGAGGACCTAGCTAGGGGAGGTGATGGAGGACACTACAGGTAGAAGGTCCTGCAGGGGCAAAGAGAGGATTGAGAAGCTGTCTGATATATGTGATTCTGGGTGATTAGCTGAGGGTGGTGGGGCAGGTCACGGAGTAAGAGAAGCTACCTGGGGCCAGCATATGTCTTGTGAGCTGTGTGGGGCTCTTACGGACTGTCACGGAGAAACGGAGGCACAGCTGACAAAACTGATTTGGAGATGGTGAGGAATCTGCCCAAGGTGACGTGTGACTCTGCAGGCATTTGAACCCAGACAGCTCAGCGTTAGAATACACGTTTCTAACCGCTGCACCATAGTGCCTAGTGGATCCTGAATCCCCATTGACTCACTCAAGGCCAGGTGCTTTGCCATGATTGCATTCAAGCAGTGTGCTTGGCATCTGTCTTGTTTTTGTGTCTGTTCTTGCGCTGCACACATCCTATGGGGGGCAATCTGGCATCAGGGACATTCCCTGATGTTGGCAGTGACCATGTAGTAGGGATGGCTCAGATTCTATTATCTTTACTGCCAGAAAGACCCTGAAAATGCTGCCACCATCTCCTTGACAGAGGGATCATTGCAAACCAAATTCACAACAAAAGCTCAGACCAAGTCCTCCTCCCCTTCGTAATGAGTTGCTACAGAGAGGAGTGGGGGGGAAAGACTCATTAGGTTAATGGGAAATAAATGTCACTGTGCAAGTTTACATTTTACAGCACACAGATTCAAATTTAGATAAAGCTGGTGAATAATTAACCAATAAATCTAAATGATGCTTAGTGTTGTGGTGGGAAACTATAGTCAAACCTCAATTGTTTCACCATTAATCATAAAGGCAAATTGTTTGGGCAGTTGTTAAATGCCTGTAGTCAAAGAACTCTCAGAGCCCTTTAAAATTATGATCTGGAAAGGTTGTTAAGGATAATCAAGCTACTTTACAGATCGGGAAATGGAGGTTTGGAGACAGGATGTATGTTGCTGAAGGTTGCACAGCAAATTCATGGCAGAGCTGGACTCGCTTATAACATTATGAAAAATGATGGTCCACAAAAGGATGGTTCTAGTTCACTGTATCTTAATCACTTCTAAGCAGCATGGTGTTAGATTTTAAAAAAAAATACAGGCTTTCAAATAATATAGACCTCATTTCAAATCCACCTAGGCCACTGACAAGCTACATGATCTTAAGCAATTTGCTTTACCTTTTGAACTTTACTTCTTTCATTTATATGTAGAAACTAATAATATCTATCTCACAGCATTGTTGTGAAAATTAAATAAGGTATTTTAGAAAACAATCATGATTAAGCACTTATCTTAAAATTTATAGGTGACTACCAAAAGAATAGAAATATGGTTTGTAGCTTTAGAATCAGCAACAGAGCAAAAGGGATGACAGAAAACATTATCAGTCTATCCAAAAGCAAGAAAGGGATAAAGAAAGAAGCCAAGAAAAGGGACAATGAACCAACAAACACTAAACACAAAAGAGGAGAATAGGAATAATTTCAAATATATCAGAATTATAATAAATGTAAATAATAAATTAAATTGTCCTATGAAAAGTTAGAGACTAAAATACTGGATTAAAGGAAACATACAGGCATGCACACATTTGAAAATGTTGAAAATTAAAGGATAAAAAAAGATCTTACAGGCAAACTAACTAAAAGAAATCAAGCAAAATGAAGTAAGGCGAACATCATTAATGGAGAAAAGAGGGACCTCATATAATGATCAAAGGAACAATCTAAAACCTGCCAAGAAAATGAAGCAATAATAAACTTAGATGGACCTAAAAATATAACCTCAAAATACATAAAAAGAAAACTGAAACATAATTATAAGCAAAATTTGATAAAACCACATTCATGGTGAGAATATAACAAGACTCTCCCAGAAACAGACTAAACAGACAAAACCAAAGTTAATAGAAAGTGATTTTTAATATATTTTTAACTTCTCCTTTATGGTTTATGCTTTTATATTTGAGTACATTATTTAAATTACAAAATTAACAAATTTGATCCATTTGTCATGTATAGAACTCTGTGCCTCAAAAATAAGATTCTTTTTCAGTTGATAATTGATGAAACTTGACCATGAACTGAGGCAGCAAAGAGGTCTCAATAATTTCAAAAAACTATGTTATGCATTCTATCACGTTATATGTCCAAAGTGACACTAAATTAAAAAACAACAATAAAAATTACTCCAAATAATCTTAAAACTAATTTCTAAATAACTTATAGGTTAAAGCAAGAAATCACAGAGGATATGACAGCCTGTTTAGAATGTTAAGGATAAAATGAAAAACATTTAAAATAAAATAAGAAATATTGAACATGAGCTACAATTTTCAACATGAAAACTCAAGGAAGACAACACTATCTGAATTTATGTTCAATTATGATTACAGAACTTCAAGACAGTAATCAAATGTTTACCCTCCTTCCTAAAAGAAACTAGGCCCCAAATACAGGCAAATCATATCAAACCTTCAAGAACTACATAATCCAAATTCCATAAAAATTATTTCAGACATAGTTATAAGCTCATTCTATGAGGTTAGTACAACAGGACAAAAACAGTATAAGAAAATAAAATTAAAAACCAATGTTACTTATGAGCCTGGTTTCAAAAATCCTGAATAAAACATAAGCAATTCAAAACAGCAGTGAATTAAAAATTATATGACTAAGTAAGGTTTATCTGGGAAATCTAATAAGATACATTGTAATATCTAAAATAAAACATATTACATTAATAGATAAATGAGACAAGTCATAGGATTATTAACAGTTGCAGAAAAAGCATCTGCTAATATTCAACAACAAGACTTTTTTTTCAAGTATTAGAAAATTACAAATAGAAGATGGATTTAATCTGATTAGATTTAATTGTCAAATACACACGCAAATGTCATGTAAGTGATGAAAGTGTAGAAGCATCTCTATACAGGTTAGGAACAAGAAAAGGATTCCCACTATCTTCTCTACCATTCACTCTCATACTAGGGTCCATGCCAATGAAATAAGGTAAGAAAAAGAAATAAGAGGTCTAAAAACTGGAAAGGAAGAGGCAAAGCTATTTTCCTTTTCAAATGACAAAGATTGTCTAGACAGAAAGTCCAAAGGAATCTACAGACAAAATATGAAAAATAATAAGAGCTGAGCAAGTTTGATGGATACAAGATCAACACAATAATCAGTAGTGTTCCCATGTGCCACAATAATTAATTGAAACAGAATACAGAAAAATATTCTTTTCATAATAGCCACAGAAACTACAACTTTCCAAGAAATAAATTTAACAAAAACATTCAAGACATATGCAAAGAAATAATAAAAAATATAATAAAAATAAATATTTTATAATTATAAAAATATTATTTTATAATAAAATAATAAAACATTATGAAAGCCAAAATATATGGAGATATATGGCATACACATGAATGCAATGATTCAATATAAAAAATACGTCAATTCTTTCCAACTCACTTCCAACCAAAGCATTTGAAAATCACATCAGGCTTTGTAATGGAATCTTCAAAAGAAGATTAAAGCATTCTAGACTAGATAAGACAATTTTAAAGATGGGCAAGGTAGGCTGTCTTACAAGTTATCAAAACTCAGTGTTAAGACCATATTGTGCAGGAATAGACGGACAGAATGGGTAGCACATAAACACACTCATTCATACATGGAAAGTGTAGAAAAATTATTCATGAAATAAAACAAAGGTTATCTATTTAAGGGAAAAAAATAGAGTCCTACATCAGACTACATACCAAAATAAAATCTAGGTAGACTAAAGACCTTAAAAATGTTCAAAACCTTAAAACTTTAAAAAAACGTAGTGAAATATCTTTATGAACTCAGGTAGGGAAGGATATCTTAAGTTATAAAAACATAAACCATAAAGAGTAACCGATTAAATGACTATTTAAAATAACCACTTTTTATTAAATGAAGGGTACTATGAAATGGCATGACTTTCCATAGAGTAGGAGATATTTGCAACATACGTAACCAAAAATGGACCCTAGCATCTTATATAAGGATCATGAATGACCAAAGGAAAGACAAAAGACTGAACAGGCAATTCACATCAGAGAAAACCACAATAAATGCAAAGAACATACAGCTTCATTAATAATGTGGGACAAGGGGACAAACGGTACAATGTAACACTCAGTGACTAGGCAAACAATTTTTTTAAATGTCTGGCAGTGCCACATGTTCGTAACGATGTAGGGAAGCAAAAGACATACATACATAAATACTTAAATAAACAGACAAACCTACCTACCAACCTGCTAGTAACAGTGTAAACTGTCACAATCACTTTGGGGGAACAATTTGGGCAATATCTAATAATTCCAAAATGATACACTCCTAGGAGCTAGCAATTCCTCTTCTAGCTGCATACCTTGAAGAAGCTGACCCGTGTGCTCAGTGAGACATATGTAAGAATATGCACTGCTGGCTTGTGTCTTAGAGTGGAAACAACGAAATAGCCACCAGTGGAAGGATGGGATTAAAAAAAAAATGAATACTGTGTAGTTCAAACGAAGGAATTAGAGCTACATGTAGTATCACGGCCTGATCTCAAAAACATAGTTCAGAGGGGGATCAAGTACAGAATCACATGTACTGTGCATGGTTAGAGTTTAAACATACATGCACAGGAAGTCACGCTCCAACCTCACGATAGGGGTTTCCTCTGGGAGGAAGGGAGACAGAGGGAGACAGGGGAAGAGGATTGGGACGGGGAACTACCAACTGTTTTAGAAACGTTTTGTTTCCTTAAAAATATCTGAATCAGGGGGCAGCCAGTTAGCTTAGCTGGTTAGAGCACAGGTTCATAACACCAAGGTTGCCAGTTTGAGTCCCACATGGGCCACTGTGAGCTGCACCCTCCACAACTAGACTGAAACAACTACTTCACTTGGAGCTGATGTGTCCTGGAAAAACACACTGCTCCCCAACGAAATTTAAAAAAAAATCCGAATCAATATGGGCAAAATGTTTACTTATGTGAACCCTGGATGCTTGGTGCACAAACATCAATTACATTCCTTGCTCTCCTTTTCCTACGTTTAGCAAATGTCTTAAAAATTGAAAACGTTTACAATGATCAAATGTGATAGTTCATTGAAAGACTCCAGCTTGCTGACTAACGCAAAATCAGCGTTTTATTCATTTAAAGTTACCTTCCCTTTGCACGTAAAGTTTCTTAGATGTTTAGCAATATTTATAAAAAGCTTCTTTCACTGAGTTACCTGCTTTGTTTTGCTGAATGGATTATGTTGAATTGAATGCCACCTTTTCCCCTGATTCCCAACTATCATTCTAGAATCAGCTGTTGGGCTGTGCTCCCTTAGCACTGATGCTAAAGGGAGACAGCAACCTCAGTGGCTCTGAACTCAATGGCCCCAGGTGGCGCAGCTGAAAAACTAGAAAACCCAGAGAAGGAAGATCGTGTACCTTTCCTGTTGATTCTCTCCACTTCCAAAGCTCACTCCTATTGCTGTGGTGGTTCCTTTCCAGGATTCAGTCATTTCATCAATTTTTTTTTTCAAATACACAATGAGCACCTATTTTGTGGGAGGCCTGACTGCTCTAGATGAGCATTTAAAGCGGGGCCCTCATTCCTTTGTGAATAAACAAGTGACTCTTGGGGGAGGTGATTGATGGCAAGATCATTAGGAATTAAAAGACAATGAGTGCACGTTAAGCAATACATTAAAATACACTCCCCTGGGGCAGCCAGTTAGCTCAGAGTGGTTAGAGCTCTGGCTCATAACACCAAGGTTGCCGCTTTGATTCCCACATGGGCCAAGGAGCTGCACCCTCCACAACTAGATTGAAGACAACTATGTGTGTTCCCCAATAAAAAATTTTTTTTCTAAAAAAACAACAAAACAAAAAACTACACTCCCCTATGATGTGTTAAGAGAAATCATAGAAGCCACCGGCATTCCTCTCCAAAGTTGGGGTCTCATGTCACAGCAGCACAGGCAGGGGACCACATGTTTGGAGACGTGATTCCTCCTAATTCTGAAATCAGGAGCTGGCTCTGGCCTCTCCTGGCTGCTTTATTTACAGATGTGCTTCTCTTGAGAGGGGGAGGTCGGTTTTGTCCTCAAGGGACCTCTAGCAATGTCCATGGGCATTTCTGGTTGTCACAACGAGGGGGTGTGCTACTGGCATCTAGTGGGTGGAGACCAGCGATGCTACTCAACATCCCACCGAGCATGGGACAGCCCCACAAGAAAGAATGATGCAGCTGGAAAGGGACCGATGCCGTGGATGGGAACACTGATAGTGATGGCAACAACCCCGCTAAGCTTGTTCTCCAAAAGCTCAGGCAGTTCACTAGCTCACCCATGTAGACAGAAGTGGCCCAGCTTGGGTTGAAAGCCACATTTGCCTGACTCTGAACCTGGCTGCCTCTAGCAAAACTCTTGTTCTCACGAGCGGCCAGCTGTGAGCGCAATGGCCATTCAAATCCACCCCATTAAAGCCGGGCTGCCTTACACGCTCACTCCAACAGCTGCTGAAGGCAAGGTAACCCATCTGTCACTCTGGCTGGGCCCACTCTTTATTTTCATGGGTTCTTCCAAGAACCCTGCTGTGTGTGAACCCCAGAAGGTCCCCTTTGAAGGGCCAGCGATATGGACAGGGACAGAATTGGTGGAGAAGAGAGCACTCGGGAAAAGCCGGTGGAGGCCAGCTGAAAGGACCGGCCCCTGGCCTGTCCCGAAGATGCCACCAGTTGGCCTCCCCATGAGTCCTTTTCTCTAATAGGGCCCGAGGCAGGGATCATGTTCTCCCAAATGTCTGCTCCTGTCTTCCCCTTACCTGGTCACAGAGGGTTCCGATCAGGCCTTCCAAGTCCTGCTTTTCATGGAGGACCATCTGTTTCTCCTCATATTCTTGCTCCAGCTGCATTTCCAGCTGGCGGAGCTGTGGGCACAAAGGGTAGATACATGCACAGGACAGATGAGCTCCACCTGGACCAATCCCACAACACAGGAACCTTCCCGAGGAGGAGGGGGTATGAAGCTTGAGGCCCCTTGCCCAGCCCCACAAAGGCTGCCCTGGAAATTAGAAGCAGGTGTCTCTGTTGGAGAACTCAGGAGCCTAAAAGCTTCAGACCCGGACAACTATGGGGAGAGCTGGCCAATTTAGAAGAGCCCCCTGCCATTCACGGTGAAGCCCCGCCTCCGGTTTCCTTCCCATTTCTACACGGATGTCTCCCTCCTATGTCATGACCCAGCTTGAATATTTACAAGTCTTGGCACTCAGACTTTTTAAGGCTTTGCACAACATTTTATCCAATATATTAAAATGCGCCCATCTCCCTTATTAAATATATAAATATATTATGATGCGGTAAAAAAAAAAGTCACATTTGAGATGATTGGGTGTTATGGACTGCATGTGTGTGTCCCTCCACAATTCATCTGTGGAAACCCTACCCCCAACACAATAGTATTGGGAGGTGAGGCCTTTGGGCAAGTAACTAAGTTTAGGTGATGTCATGAGGGTGGGGCCCCCATGATGCGGTGAGAGCCCTTAAAAGAAGAGACACCAGGGAGTTTGCTTCCTCTCTCCCTGCCTAAAACGAGGAAGCAGTGGTCTGCAGGCCAGATAGGAGGCCCTCACCACGCACCAAATGTGCCGGCACCTTGACCTTGGACTTCCTAGCCTCCAGAACTGTGAGGAATGCACGTTTGCTGTTTAAGCTGCCCAGTCTATGGTATTATTATAGCAGCCCTAACTGGCTAAGATGTTTGACTACAAGGAACTCATTGAATTTATAGTTAGCTCTGATGCCTCCGCCATCACCCAGCAAGGGCAGGCATCCGCTGCTAGAGTGAACACCCCAGCAGCTTTGCACACCCTCTTCCCCACCAGCCTCTCTCAGGCGTGCTTTTACCGCTTTATCCTCCTCAACCTCATGCCTTCAATGACCCCATTTCACAGATGGCAAACTGGGTCAGAGAGAGGTTCCCAAGTGCATACCCTTAAGTCCGTCATTGCTAAGAGCAGTTAGCTGTTGGTGTCCTGGCCCCAGACGGCCACCCCACACAGCCATCAGCATTCCCGCCCCGGTTCTAACAATTGATTTCCTGCCATGCTGAGAGATGGGCTGAGCAGAGCAGTCACCAGGTGTGAAGTGAATGTTGGCGTCTGTCATAAGGAGAGAAGCACCTTTCTCTGACCTCACTCTGTACCTTTATAAATCTGTCCCCGGGAAAGCCTCGGGAAGGCCTGGGTCACATCTCCAGTCATGGGGGCCCTGGCTCAGGGCACGTGTCATGCTTTGAGATACTCCTGAAATGCACCAGAAACTGTGCAACCTTCACTGGAGGGCACATGGGCAGGGACTGAGGGCTTTCGTCTCCTGACCCATGGAGGGGGAAAAAAAAATCAGTGATCGATGGTCACTTAGGTAGAAAGCAAGTTCATTGCAAAACTTTCTTTTAAGAGAGATATAAGGCACTTGGCTCACCTCTGCTTTCAGAATGAACAGTGGAACAGCTAAAAACAAATTTTGAAAAGTATACAAAGTAATAAAAACTATGTATCGAGCAAGGCAGAGTTTTCTGGAGTGTATTCTATAGAATATTTCCACGTGCAGTTCACAGGTATGATGTAGGAGAGGAGACGGAAATCTATGCTAGAATAAGTGTGGGCACCACTGAGTTGACAAGTTCTTCAGCGCAGGACTTATCAGAGCCTTTGGTAAGTCTTTGTGGAGGAAGCGCTATGGGAAGGAGCACTGCCCAAGGTTGACTTCTATCAAGTGCTTCCTAAATGCCCTTTTGTAGTTCAAATATTTGGGGGTCGGGGAATCTTATATTTTGGTTAAGAGGCTGGGCTTTGGAGTCAGACAGACCTAAGTTCAAGTCCTAGCTCAGGTACTCCCCAGCTGGGTGACCATGGGCAAGTCACTTCACCTGCAGAACCAGGACAATCAATCCTCACGGAGTTCTTGTGTGGGTTAAGGAAGGTGATAGACAGGAAGAGCCCAGCTTGGTGCAGGGCGCCCGGTGGGTGTTCAAAGAGTGCCGTTCATTTCTGCCAAATATGCAATAATGGGAAATAAGCAGAAATGGGCCCTTTCGTGATAACTCCCAGCACTTTACAGTTTACAAGGTATGTCCCATTCTTTTATCTCGTCTTCACAAGAACATAGGGAAGGCAGAGCATGTTTGGTCATTGCTCTCACTTCATAGACGAGGAAACAGAGTCTTGGGGAAGTTACAAGACTTACTCAAGGGACCCCCGTTCTGGTTGAGCCCAAATCATTGACTTTTCTTTCCAGCCCTGGGGAGCGGGGCCCTTCAGGATGAGCCATGGGAACCTGAGGAGCAGGACAGGTAGCAGAGGCAGCAGCATCAACCACTGGGGGGCGAGGAATGGGCTCACTTCTTAAACACTCCTCTGGAGTGACGACAGGGTGTCGAGGCAGTCCGACCTGTCCCAGCTGGGTTCCTGGCACTCGGAGGTCCTGTCAATCACCAATGCCCCCTCCAGCCCTGCCCAGGGTGATGCTCCCCTGTGGGCTCTGCAGGGTGCCAAGAACCCGTATCCTCCTTCTCGTCGATGGATTGATCATGCCTAAGAGCAAGTCAGCCACCAGGCTGGTTCCCTGGCCCCTCTGGGAGGGTCGGCTGCCTAGAAACCCACACACACCAGTATCGCTCATCAACCTCCAAAAAACAAGGATTACGTTACAAAACTCTGTGCAATGTTTTCATATCTATGATCTCCTTGAGTCTTCATTGTCACCCTGCAAAGTAGCCACTGTTGTCCCATTTGACAGATGAGAAAAGTGAGACTTTTTAGCAAGGTTATGTGATGTCTCCAAAGCCCCACATTTGGTAGTTGATGGAGTTGGGACTTGACCCAAGCCTCTGAGGCTCCAAATGAAGTAGTAACATTGGCTTTCTTGAGTGTCTTATGAACTGGCTCTCAGTGGCCTGACCTGGCTCGAGAGCCAGGAGCCGAGGAATGGAATGGATATGAGTTGAAGTTGAGGGTTTAAAAATCCCTTTCCCAAGATTACACGCTTGTTACATTGAAAGGGCAAAGACTCGAATCGAGAATCTATGAATTCCAACATCCTTGGCTCCCAATCCCTAGAGTCTAGAGGTCTCTGCAGAGAGACTATTTAGGGAGCTAATGATAGGAGTCAACTTTGGGAAATGCTACCCGGCCCCTTTTGGAGACGCACCATGCACACGAGGCTATCACAGACCTGGGGAGAAGGCCTACAGTGACCAAGCCTGTTAAATAGCTTCACTTAAAGCTTGCCAGCAATGCTGCTTTAAGGATTCATTTTGCATTCATATCAGTCAATGTATCTATAAGGATATTTATCTCAGCACTGGTTATAATAACAGAAAGTCAGAAACATCCTAAGTATCCAACCATAGGCTTATTGAATAAATCAGAGCCCCTGCCCAAGATGAACTACTTTTAAGCCGTGAAACACGTAGATTAGCTCTGTATTTACTGACATGGAAGGAGGCCCAGGACAAACTGAATAGCAGATTTCAAAACAGCCTGACCCCTTTCAGGTAAAATGCTAGCTCTACAAATGTGTGTGTGCGTGTGTGTGTGTGCGTGTGTGTGTGTGTGTGTGTATCGAGTGAAAGAGAGAGATGAAATAGAATTTAAAAATAGTAATAACGATGGTTTCCAGGTGGTTAGAGTTCAAGGGTCTATTGCTTTCTTACATACTGTTTGAAATGTCTGCATAGAGCTTGGATAAACTATAAGAAACTATTTGAGTTGCAAGGGAAATAGCGAGAAGGGACTTCTTGAGACACCTTACCCAAGGCATCAGTCATATGGCATTAGGGGCTCTTGGCAGGAATCTTGGGGTGATTACACTGGACAGTTCTAGAGGCTTCTGGAAGTTTCTAGATCATATATATAATAGATACGTCTGCTCCAGCACCCTTGAAAGCACTTAGGGAGCTAAGGTCTCAGGTGGTTGCAGACAGAGCCCACCCCAGTCCCTGACTCCCCATCACTCTAAGGAAAAGGGCACCAGGACTGAGCCTGCCAGGGCCCAAGGGCACAGCTGTAGTCACTGCTCACGTACCCGCTTCTGGCAGGACTGGCGGACATCCTCCAGCTCCTCCTCCTGGTCCTCACGGTCCTTCTGGTGCATCTGCTTCATCCGCACTATCTCAAGCTCGAACCGCTGGCGGAGCTGTTGGGGCAGCAGGGACAGCACATGAGGCTGGCTCTCACCCACTCCCTGGCCCTCCATGTCATCCTTGGCATTCCAGTTGCATTTTTTACTTTTGGAGTGCATGGATGAGTTATCTCCCCAGGTGCCCCGGAAGGTCAGATGTAGTAAATAGTCCAAATGCTGCCTCTACTCCTTCCTGTGGTCATAACAGACATCACTAATCAATCACACTCTTTTCCACTGAGTTTACATGTAGCTCAGAATCCTTCTCAACATGCTTAAGATGAAATAAATTTGTCATCTCTGGAGCAGGCATCAGTGAGGGTTTTTTGGATGGGTGGATAGGTGAGTGGATGGATGGTAGGATAAAAATTTATTGACGATAATATGCAAACCTGAAGAGGGTGATAACTGGCCCAAAATGTTTCCTTGGATAATTCACTTTGCCTCTGATCGGTTCCTTTTCTCAGTAGCAAACAACAATCTTAGGCTGCGACTATGAGAATTAAATGAGATGACCCATGTACAGCACTTAGCACAGTGCCTGACACATCACTATTAGTTTTCTCTTTCCCTGTAGTTTTGAAGACAGAAAGTACTATCCCCTCCCTTCCTGGTAGCCTGACCTGATAAGAGCTGTGTTCCCATGAAGGACTCATCTCTTTTTTTTAAATTAAACTTTATTGGGAACAATGTGTTTTTTTTGGGGGGAAACAATATGTTTTTCCCAGGACCCATCAGCTCCAAGTCAAGTTGTTGTCCTTCAATCTTAGTTGTGGAGGGTGCAGCTCAGCTCCAAGTCCAGTTGCCTTTTTCAATCTAATAGTTGCGGGGGGCACAGCCCACCATCCCATGCGGGAGTCGAACTGGCAACCTTGTTGTTAAGAGCCCGTGTTCTCACCAGCTGAGCCACCCGGCTGCCCCAAGGAATCATCTCTTACATGAGGCCCTCCTGAATTTGCTCAGAACGGACAGAGAGCTGTGCATGCTATTTAAATGGGGTGGTGTATGAAAGGCTCTGAAACTGGAGGCAGAAGTCATGGGCTCCAGTTCTAGTTGATTTCACTTTCTTGATCTGCATAATTGAGAGACTGACCCAAGCGCTTGCTCTTCAAATTTTATGGCACCTTAAAATTTCCTAATTTTTTTTTCTTTTTTAATTGGGGAACAGTGTTTTTCCAGGACCCATCAGCTCCAAGTCGGGTAGTTGTTTCAATCTAGTTGTGGAGGGCACAGCTTACTGGCCCGTGTGGGGATCGAACCAGCAACCTTGGTGTTGTGAGCACTGCACTCTAACCACCTGAGCTAACCGGCTGCCACCTAATGTATTTTTTAAAGTTAAATTTCAGAGCTTTACCCTAGACCTATAGCATCAGACTCTCCGGGGCATAGGGCCCAAGAATCTCTACTTTTCAGCTGTCATTTATCTATACTCTTCAATGCTATTGGTCCATGGAGCAGCCTTTGAACTCATACTGTGGGTTACATTGTAGAAACTCTAACTTTCTGAGAATTTACCATGCTGCCCCATCCCCCACCCCCCCACTTCTCACCAAACTTCCGGAAGGTTACAATTACTGTCCCTAACATAGAACTTAAGTTGAGAAAAAACAACCTCGGTCTTTCAAAATATTGATAATATTCTCTGCTATGTAGGACTGGGGCGAAGGGGGAAAGGAGAGTGTAATCGGAGCCCCTATTACGGTTCCTGGCATAAAGTATGCTCACTGTAAATGTCAACTTCCTTCCTCGCCTCCTTCAGAATGACAGAGGTTATGGGGAGATAATCCAAAATGAGGAGCTTAAGCAAGTAAATATAATATTTCTTTTTCATTTTTTCCCTAGCCTCTCGGACACTCCTGACATCTGCAATACCATTTATGTCAAGCTTATATGAGTTAACATAAAATCCCCTAGAAAAAAGAGCTATATTGTCATCAATAAATATCTCCGGGATGTCGACAAGGGCACAATGCAGTCGGAAGTTATGGGTGAAGCTACAGATGAATGAAAGTGTTGAGTCAGCCTCTCCTCCCATGTGTAAGGTAAGGATGGTCAATTCGGAAGCTGCATTAACTTTCAGGTCTCTGAGGTCGCAGTACCACCTTTCTGCTGCTGAGCACTGAGTGGTCCCCTGGTGGTATCTTAAAGAGTTAACACGATTTTCCAACGTGCTTGCTTTATTCTTGACTCTGGGGTGCTGGGTGATGCTGCACCATCCTCCATGCTCCTCAACGTCCTACACAGCTATTCCCCCTCCTTCCTGAACCTTTGCAGATTCATAGGTGGCTTTGGGGGGGAAAATAGGGGATTGACAAGACTCAGATTTCACTGTACAGGTGAGGAGACGGAAGCCTAGAGAAAACAGGGGGCTTGCCTAAGGGCGTACAGACAGTGAGCTGCCTCGCGGACCCCATCTGCATGAGACCAGAGCACGGCTCCTTAAATGCCACATGGCTTCGTTGCCGCCAGACTTTTGTTGCATGGGCTGTTCTTCCTGCCGCGAATTCTCTTGGTCAGCCAACTCGCATTCATTTTTCAGCTGTCAGCTTTGGTAAATGTCACTTCCTCCAGGAAGTCTTCCCTAGTTCCCCAGCTCGGCTCCCAGGACCAGATCTGCAGGTTACACTTTCCCATAACACTCAGCGTGACTGTGAACTTCAGGAGGCCACGTGTGGCCTGTTTGCAGCTGCATCCTTAGCATCTGCATGGTGCATGGACACAAAGTAGGTGCTTCATAAAAATGGGCTGATGGAGGGAGTAAAGGAGCTGTTTTCTGAACAGCTCCAGACTCTGTCCCTCCGTGTCCACCATACCTGGTCCTTGATACTCAGCAGGCTGCACCCTGATGTAGTGGGGGGTAAGCGAGAAGCACGGGTGGGCACCCCCACCCTCCCCCCCACACTCTCCACCCCCAACCCCCAACCTCCAACCCCACTGCCTCACCCTCCTACCTTGTCACTTGCTACTTCATCAGAGCTGCTCAGAGTTCCCCACTCTACATATTTACACTGCCTGGTCCAATTTTCCCAACCTTAACACTTCTCCAAAATAATTGCCCCACATGAAATCTCACTTGAGAAATTTCTCTAGAGCTCAGCATCAAGAAAAGCCTTGCTTCCCCCTTGAAAAACTGGGGATAAAAATCTCGTGGGGATAATAAAAAGCACGCAGCTCACATTTCCTTTTTCTCTCTGGCCTCTAGGAATTTTAGAGCTAAAACAATTAAGTGTGTAAGAGCACATGTTTTGCATATCTGCATATTAATTCACTGTCCCCCCCTCCCTTAGCTTCTATTTTAATTTGAGTTTTTCTGGTTGGGATTGTTTTCCTGATAAGTTTTGTATTTTGTTATGCATACATCTTATCAGCGGCCTCGAATTCTTTATGGAACAAGGTAGGCACATAAACAAACAAGCAGACAAATAAAACGTTAATTCGCTACTTCGTTGAGGGTGCTGGCACTAGAGTATTTCATATTCCTGCCTTGTTTCCCTTAGTTATTTTGCATTCCCCAAAGACTAGCACTCCAGTCTCCTTGAGGGTGTGTGCAGCGCTGTGCACATAGTAGGTGGTCAGGCACTGTGGAGTCACATGGCCCAGGCTCCAAATCCCATCCCTGCCACTGTCCCCACACCTCTGGGCCTCAGCTTCCACACCTGGAAAGTGGAGATAATACTAATAATATCTCACCATGTAAGATTCTTGTGGAGAATCATGAGATGATACGTGGGGAGAGCTTGGGGCTGAGTCTGGTACACAGACAGTGCTCAATAAATGTCAGATATTGGGTCAGCAGTTATTAATTGAGCACCAACTAAGTACCTGACCTCCTTCTAGGCTCTGGGGAGGCCCTATAAGAAAGATCAACAACAAAAAAAATCTGTCTTCCTGAATCTTATATCCTGATTGGGGAGAGAAGCATTGAGCAAAACTGTTTTTAAATACTAGCAAATAGGATGGCAGGTACTGTGAAGAAGAACTAACCAGCTAAGGAGGTGGACAGTGAATGTGGCCTGGAGGTGGGCTATTTTCAAGAAGGTTATCAGGGCAGGCTTCTCTGAGGAGGTGACACTGAGGCTGGCAGGATGGTAGGATTGGGCTAGCACATGAAGGATCTGAACGTTAGACCCAGGGATTCAGAGGTTCTCGGCGGTAATAGGGAGCCACAGCAGGATGAGGAGCTGCTGAATGAGATGACCGTCTCGCATGTTAATAACACCTCTCTGCACTGGAGCCAGCGTGGGTCAGGGCACTGCCCCCAGACAAGGCTCTCTTACCTGCTCCAGCTGCTTGATGGTGTTTTCCTGCTGGTTCTGGATTTTCTGCTGCTCCAGGGCACTGGATTCCAGCTTCCAGAGTTTCTCCTTCAAACCACCGACACAATTTTCCCCCAGAGAGGGCGCCTCCAGCAGCTCCCGCTTCTGGGCCTGCAGCATCTCCACCTTCTGCTGCAGCTGCGAGGTTTCCTGCTCCTTTTGCTACAGAGACAAAGAGGGCAGCGATCCAGAGTCACGTGACCACAACCCCCCTCCAGGGTCACCTCTGCAACCCGCTGGCTTGGTGCAATCCACTTTTCAGTGCACGCCGGCTCCACTTCAGCCTCGCAGACCCTCACAGCGCCCCCTGTGGGACACCACGGGCTGCTCCCTGGAACAGCACACACAGGCAGGGGTGGGAGAGCAGCGCCATTGCCCCTAAAGTAGACCTCAAAGCACATAAAGGGGGTGCTTGCCCCATTTGTTAGCTGTGCGTCTGCTGAGGCCAGGATTGAGATGGAGCAGGGAAGGGCATGTCCGGAAATGAGTCTTACAGGTTAGAAAGTTCACCTCCAGGATCAAAGAACTCCGGGCTAGATGGTGAAGGAGTTGCATGCCAGGCTAAGAGGTTTAGAAGTTCTCCCAGGGGTAACAGGGAGCCACAGCAGGGTGAGGAGCAGCCAAGTGAGGTGCCTGTGTCACAGTTTAATAAAACCCCTCTGTGTTGAAACCTGCAGGGGACAGGGCACTGCCCCCGGACTGGGCTACAGCTAACTCTATGCCAAGCCTCTCACCTCCTAGGGTGGGCACCTTGGAATTCATGCAAGTGACCAGAACAATTTCAATACATCAAGCTAGGGAGGTCTGATAACCAAGCTGCCGTCCGCTGTTTGTTTTATTAAGGCACGCTGCATCCGTGACGCCAGCTGGCTGGCAGACCAGCACACCCACGCAGAGCTCCCCCCGTCACTGTTTATAGCTGGTGCACGGTGGGGTTTCCTGAGACCAAGCAACCAAGAGCCGAGAGGTTCCATGCCCTCCATCCCTTACCTTCAACTGCTGCTGCAGCTGGCCAAGTTCCCACCGGACGCTGGTGTTCTCCTGGGTCACTTTCTCACGGAGGCCCTTCTCAAACACGGACTCACCCAGGGCCTGAGCCAGCTGCATGTCAAACCTGTCCGAGCAAAACATGTGTCATGACCAAGGTGGGGCACCTGGGGCAAGGGAGGAGAGGGGCTGGCGGGGGCAGCAAGCTTGCCGAGAACCAGAGAGAAAGAGAGAGAGAAAGACAGACAGACAGAGAGAGGGAGAGAGAGAGGTAACAAAATGATGGAGGGTTCGCTTGATGCTTTTATATAAGGTTGTGGATGTGGGGTAGGAATCTAGAACACCAAAGAGCAACTTTTAGGGTTTATATAGAGTTTCTGCAAAAATATTGAATACATATTTAAAATGTGATAAAAATAAGAATAGACAAAACTCTATACAGATAGAGAATAAGAATAAAAAAAACATATCTAGAGAAAAAGCTCATCTATCTGGTTTGCCAATATGTGCCAAGAACCTTGAACTCCACAAGGCCCAGGTTTGGCATCTGATAATCATGGATCGGTGAATGGATGAATGCAGAGTCCACGTGAGCAACGGATGGCCCACGTTTCATATTTTACATGACGTTGTTGGTCTTATACACTGACAACCCGTTTGGAGCTGGACACTGCTGGACATTTACACATTCAGTCTTGCCTTCATTTGTTTCCCCAGCAGATAACATAAAGTCTATCGAGTCCTATTTAGGGCTGTCCAGGGAATTAGAAAATGGCTCATGTGGGGCCCACCTGGCCCTCCAGGATGGTGACCACTGGGTGAGAAGCACTTCCTGGACTTTACTTCATTCCATGGAACTGTCTCGGCCTTTGAGTCCTGTTACAGATGAGGAAACCAATAGAGGTGGCTCTGCCAAGCCTCAGGGAGCTGTGACTTTGGTCACTTGCCCTCAGACCACATAGGAAGGTCCACTGCTCCTGGGAACTTGGCGTGACCAGAAAGGCCAAATGGGGCAAGGGGTTTTGGGCCTTGGTGGAAAGAAGGTCTCCCTTATTACAAGATTACCGAATGTCCTTTAACACTAGATCGTCATTCTAAGCCTCAGACTCCTGAGAAAGTCAATCATGGGTCACATGAGGGAACCCCTACTGTTGGAACTGCCCAGGAGCTTTCTGATTGGCTGTTGGTGACATCATTCAAGAGGCGCTATTGGCTGCGTCTGAATGGAAACATTGTGATGACAGTAATGACCTACCAGTCCCAAAGTGCCAGGCTCTGGGCTTGGGTCCATGTAGTACTTATAACAATTCGGCAAGCAACATGCTATTATAGCCATTTTACAGAGGAGAAGTGGAGTGATTCAGCCCAAATTTCCAAAGCGGTGGAAGTAGGATTGAGCCCAGGCTCTGCTATCTTAGCTAGTCTCCCATGCTCTGGGACAGGTGGGGAAAAACAGGGGGAGCCAGACAGTAACTGATGTTTCCAGGGAGTCCTTAACAGACCGCCTAATGCCAAAGAATGGCTCCTCCAGACCCCAACTTCTGGGTCATACCGACCGACCAACTGAGGCCAGAGAGATTTGCACATGCCCTTCACCCCCCCCCCCCCAGAAGTGGGGCTGGGATCCAGCCTCTGGTGAGTATGGGATTCAGTGAGTCCAGCACAGACCTTACCCCAAGGAAGCAGGCTGGGGCTTCTATCAGCCCTCGGAACTGAGCTTTGTGACCTATGGGGTAACCATGGCAACAAGAAGCCAACCCCACATGGAACCATGCTGGACTACTCTGAATTTGGAAGCCAAGGGTCAAGGCAGGGAACTCTACGAGTATGGAGACATCCTTCCATCCTGGGCCCAGCAAACGAAGGAAGTAACTGTATCTACAATGTGATGAAATTTAGAGACGTGAGGAGGAAGCATTGCTAACTCTAGCTCTATCCCTTATGATGGTCATTCCGCCTGAATTTCCACCCTTAGACTGAGACTTGCACAAGTTCCCTGCTAAAACGCAAATCTACCTAGAAAAATAATGACGGCTGTGTGCAATTAGCACCAAAACATAAATTAACTTCTGCCAAGAGATGGTGGCAGAGTAGAAGGCATTACAGGATGAGTGTAAGTCTTGAGAGGAAGAAATGTAAGTATGAAGAAATGGGGACTTTCCCAGTGGGGCATCATGGGAAGGTTGTTTAGTACCTCAAATAAGGGATTCTGCCCAAGAAGGTGAAGGAAAGACCAGAGACATGGAATTTTCTGGCTGAGTGAACTCTAGTGGCAGACCCCTTCCCCATCAGAGAGCTGAACCCCTCAATAAGGCCTCTGAGAACTCCTCAATAAGGCCTCTGGAACCCACAGGTGACCAAAATCGCCATAGCTGGCAGAAAACTGAGGGATGGCTCCATCTGTAAATCCCTCTTGATTTAGCCATTCTTCAGTTCTAGGAGGACTTTGTAAGCCCAAGGACTCCTCGGGCCTACAGAGGTGGTGTCATTTGACAAGGTCACCCAGGAAATAACCAAGGTGGGACTGAGCTATGTTTCCACTGCAAGGACAAGTTTTAGCCAGAGCACCCATGAGAAGGTAGCAGAGGAAACAAGTCAGATAGATATAAAAAAGATGAGAATAAACCTCTCTTATTTGGGTTGGGGGGGGAGGGGCTCATGCTAACAACCTCCAAAGATCTTTTTTTCAGATGAAGAAGCCAGCTCAGGAAAGCTCAAGGAGAAAGAGAGGAGAAACAACATTACATGCAGATCAAGTTCAAAATCTATGCCACTCCCATGGAAATATAATTCAGCTTGCCACCTCTTGGAAAAGAGGCACCCTCAGCAAAACCACATGCTGGCACACACATGAACGTTTTTCTGTATTTTTATCCTGGACCTTCTAAAAGAGGCTACGTTTGATCTATGTGCGGCCTGTGAAGTTTCTATGAGGGCTTGTGTGGCTCATACTAGGACCCCTGCACACCTTTTCCCCTCACCCAGTAAGCTGAAGAGCTTCAGACGACAGCCAAGGGTGTCCAGGGATTGACGCATCACAGGTGCTGAGGTTTTGCATAAGGAAGTCTGTGAGCGTGGACCTGGATTCCAGCCTAGCCTCCACCACTGGCTAGCTGTGACAGCATCCCGATGGGAACACAAGCGTGGGAACAAGGCTGCGGCTTCAAGACCGCCATCTTGTTCATGCACAAGGTCCAGTCCCTGCCAGAACTGTTCACATGACCCGAGAGTCTAAACCCTAAGTGATAATGGAATTGACTCATTTTCTTTCCCCATGTTTCACAATACGGATAGATGGAGACCAGAATTTAATCCAGGTGGATATACCAAGTGTATCATTCAGTCCTCACCATAAAGGAACATTCTCACCCCTCAACCTAAGGATAAGACTCTGAGGCTGAGAAGTGGCGGATGACTTGTCCAAGGTCACACGACTTAGAAAGAGCCCCCGCGGAGATTTGAACCAGTGTGGTTTGACACCAGCACTTGCACTCCTAACCACCATGCTAAGCTGCCTTTGTCCTCCGTGACAAACTCTTCACTTGATAAATGGGGATGCTGAGGCCCAGAGAGGCCTAGGAAGTTCCCCAAGGTCACAATGTCAATTGGTAACAGAGCTGATACGGGGTAACAGGAAAGAATCATTTTCTGCTGGATGCTTGCTTACAGCAATAAGGTATGTATGTGTGTGAAGGAGGGGAGGGGGAGAATTAGGGCAGAGCAAGGGAGTTAAGCCCCATGGATGAGGAGCCCTGGCAGAGATGAGGGGGCTCAGCAGAAGAAGCCGGAGACCCCAAAAGACCCCACCACCAACGCAGCCCTTCCCGGCACCCAGGTGATGATATGGACTGCGACTCACTTCTTTTGCTTCTTCTCAAGCTCGTGGTTTCTGCTTTGCTGGTTCTCCAGCAGGAAGCGGGTGTCCTCCAAGTCACAGGTCAGATGGTGGCACTTCCTCTTTAGTTGGTGAGCCATCTTCTTGGCCCCCTCGTAAGCACTCTGCAGCTCCCCGAGCTGTGGGAGTAACAGGATGAATCACCCCACTGAGAAGGGTTTTTTCTTATTTCAAGCAGCTGTCATGTCCAAGGTGAGCATAATGGAAGGAAAACCGGCACTGGAGGCGGAGACACCCGGTCTGGGCCACTTGTTACCTGTGTCACCTTAGGGAAGCCACTTCTCGGAGACTCAGTTTCCCCAGGGGTAGAATGGAGGGTAATCCCATTCATCTCTTGGGGTGGCTTTTAATTTTTTTCCAATAATCCTAATGTCAACACTCTGGCAGATCCCTTACACGCCCTGCCTCAACTTGAGGGCCCCTTGAGGGACTATACAACAAATGTCCCCGTCAGCTGGCATCATATGGGGAGCTGTGTGAGGATTAGCCAGGAAGCAGCCAACACAGCCCACGGAGAAAATCAGACCGGAAAACCCAAGAGACAAACTCTAAAGATTAGAGCAGTAAATGACACGTTAGATGGCTGACTTACACAGGAATGCACACAGCCAGCCGTAAACACACAGAAAGCAAAGGCGCTTGCATCTTCCTCCAGGAAACACCCTCCCAAATGGCCTAGTTTCGATCTGGGAGAGAGGACAACTTAGAACACTCGCTTTGAAGAAATGGCCTCATTAAGGCACTGCTTTAAATAAGCAAAAATGCTGAGTTAATGAAGCCTGTAATTCTAAATTCAGTATTTGAAGGCGAATGAGATGTTTTCTTATATTCGGCTACTCAGAAAAGGTTGCAGTTTCATTACTTTTTAATGTAGCATGACTGTCCCCTTTCCTTGGGGATACTGACCCAACTTGGTGATTTGTTATTAAAGAAGTGGGCTATTTTCCTGTAGTTGTCCTTCTGTGTTTATCTACAGTACTGGTGTCTCTTAAAGGACCATAATATAATGTCCAAATTGGGCGCGACCAATAAAGCCATCACCACCATGGAAGATCATGAGGCTCGCTTCCATTGTTTGTAAAATTCCATGTGACCGCAACCTGGCCCACCTCTGCAAGGTGATCTCATGACGCTTTTCTCTCACACTGAGGAGATGTATATAATAATAGCATAGGCCACGATGACCTCAACTCTCATGGTACGTACCTCTAGTGGGGAGACCAAGAAGGAAACAGATAATCACAATACAGTGTGATGAGGCTTATATTTGGAGAAACGATGCAGGGGCACCCAACCGAATCTGTGTCAGGGAAGACTTTCTGGAGGGAATGACATTTAGGCTGAGATCTTAAGGACAGTTAGAGATATCTAGGTAGGAACGTTCTAGGAAGAGGAAACAGCATATGCAAAGGCCCAGAGGTGAGAAAGAATAAGGCACATTTTTGAAGGATGGGGGGAAAAAACACCATAAAACAGTGCAATGAAATAGAATAGAGAGCCCAGAAATAGACTCACTAAACTTAGTCAACTGATCTTTAACAAAGGAACAAAAGCAACACAATGGAGAAAAGATAGTCTTTCAACATATGATGCTGGAACAACTGGATATCCAAATGCGGAAAAAATGAATCTAGACATGGACCTTACACCCTTCATAAATCTTAACTAAAAATGGATTACAGAATGTAAAATAATATAAAACTTTTAGGAGATAACATAGGAGAAGACCTAGATGACCTTGGGTTTGGAAATGGCTTTTTGGATATGACACCAAAGGCATGGTCCATGAAAGAAGTGATAAGCTGGACTTTATTAAAATTAAAAATTCCTCCTCTGCAAAAGACACTATCAAGAGAATGAAAAGACAAGACACAGCCTGAGAGAAAATATTTGCGAAAGACATATCTGATAGAGGACTGTTATCCGAAATATACAAAGAACTCTTAAAACTCAACAATTGGAAAACCAACTTCATTAAAAATTGGGGCAAAGACCTTAACAGACACCTCACCAAAGAAGATACATGACAAATAAGCATGTGAAAAGACGTTCCACATGATATGTCATCAGGGTAATGTAAATTGAAACAGCGAGATACCACCACATACTTACTAGAATGGCTAAAATCTGGAACACTGACACCACCAAATGCTGGTGAGGATGTGGAGCAACAGGAACTCTCATTCACTGCTGGTGGGAAGGAAAATGGTCGACACTTTGGAAGACAGTTTGGTGGGTGTTTACAAAACCAAACCTACTCTTACCATGTGATCCAGCAATCATGCTCCTTGGTATTTACCCCAAGGAGTACAAAACTTCTGTCCACATAAAAAAACTTGCACACAGATGTTTATAGCAGCTTTATTCATAATTGCCAAAATATGGAAACAACCAAGATGCCCTTCAGTAGGTGAATGGGTAAATAAACTGTGGTACATACAATGAAATATTATTCAATGCTGAAAAGAAATGAGCTATTAAGCCATGAAGGAATCTTAAATGCACATTACTAAGTGAAAGAAGCCAATATGAAAAGGCTACACACTGTATGATTCCAACTGTATGACATTCTGGAAAAGGCAAAACTATGGAGACAGGAAAAAGACCAAAGGTTGCCGGGGTTAAGAGGGAGGAATGAATGGGGGAGCACAGAGGATATTTTGGGCAGTGAAACTGTTCTATATTAAATTATAATGGTGGATGCCTGTCATTACACACTTGTCCAAACCCACAGAATGGACAACACCAGGAGTGAACCATGATGTAAACTATGGACTTTGGGTGATAATGGTGTGTCAGTGTGGGTTCATCATTGTAACAAATATACCCCTCTGATGAGGGATGCTGATAGTGGGAGCAAGGGGTATATGAGAAATCTCTGTACCCTCCTTTCCATTTTGCTGTGAACCTGAACCAACTGAGTGTGTTAGGACTCAGTGGAATGCTGGAGCTGGCTGCTACTGATCTATGAGAACCGATTCTGCACATTTCCTTCCAACTCTACATTCAATGACAACACAATTGTAACTTCAAATGGACCGTGGTTGGGAGTATCCACACCATGGAAATTGGCTATTGGCAAAAGCTATGCATGGGGTGGTGTGGGGGGTTGTCTGTTTATGTTCAGAGAGCTGGTTTACCAGCCTACCACTAGTTAGATTATAGACTAGAGGTGGCTGGAGGCAATGCAAGACAGGCAAAGGGCTAAACCATTGTGCTCCTCTAGAAACACTAGATGAGATTCCATTAAATTTGTAATGTCAAAGCTGCACTTTCAAGAAAGGGAAATTTCAGAATATTGGAAATGCAGAACCGGCCGAGTGGCGCGTTGGTTAAGAGTTGGCTTGGGATGCCAGCTCTGAGCAGCATGGCCCTGGTTCAGATCCCACATGAGGGCCAGTGATGCTGAGCCCTCTACAGCTAAGATGGTGAACAACAGCTCAACCTGGCGCTGGTCTGTTGTGAGTCGCCGATGACGGTGGAGGCTGCAGCCCCCGCTGCAGTGGGCTGCCGTGAGCTATCAGAGTGACTGGCAGCCCGTGTGAGCTGCTGTGAGCCGCTGTGAGCAGCCGTCCAATGGCCAGCGAGTGATCTGCCTCACCCGGGAAGAGCGCAATGATAATACCAACATGGGCCAGTGAAGCGAAGTCCTTCACAACTAGACTGAAGAACGAAAGTACAGCAACTTATCTGTTCCCCTTCCCCGATTCTCTAATGCTGTTCCCCTCCCCCAACTCCCCAATAAAATCTTTTTTTTTTAAAAAAAGAAAGAATATCTGAAATGCAGAGGACACAATGTCAGAGTAATAATATAATGGTAGGTGCTGACATTATGGCCGCCAGGGCAGGGGAGAAGAGGAGCCATCGACAAATCCAGAAATGTGCCTAAGGATAGAAGCTGTATTTGAATGTCTGGACAGAGACAGGCAACAAGGTCTTGGGGCAAAGTGGGGAAATGGAATGGAGGCCCTTGCATTAAAGCGGAATCCTCAAAGAACTGCACCTCAGTGAGAAGGGCTCCACCCTTTTCAATAAAAGCTCCACCCACCGTTCCGGACAGTGGCAAGAAAACTTGCTGCCACTCTCGCTCTCGGTGGGTAGAAAATAGTCCCATCAGAAAGCAAACCCCCAGGTCTGTGCCTCATGTGGGGTTTAGAGCTTGAGTTGACACTGCACATGTTGCAAAATTCTGAAACTGAGAATTTAGCATGATCTCAGGGGCTGTTGCAGAACAAAGGGCAAAAGTGCTTCTTCTAGAGAACACATACAGCCACAACCCTGTAAAGTCTCCCATTAAAAATCAATGTTTAAAAAAAGATCAACTCACAATTAAAAAAAAAAAAACTAAACACACCAAAACATTTACCATGAGAGTCAGGAGGGAAAAAAGTTCACTCCACAATGCAGACCGCCTGAGGCTGCTGTGGTGGGAATAGAGAAACATGTGGAAAATAAGCTCACAATCAAAATTCACAAAACACAAGGAAACAATCCACCGTGAGAGTCAACATAACTTGTGATAATATAACAATCTGAAAGAGACTTTAAAAGGTCCTTTGGCTGCAGTTTGGCAGGTGGTTAAAGGTGGAGGGTGGAGGCTAGGAGACCTGGTAAGAGGCTGCTGCTCTGGTCTAGATGAGAGACGGAGGTGGCAGGTTAGCACAGAGGCAATGGGAGTGGATAGAATTTAAGAGCATACTACATTTTGTAGATGAGAAATCTGAGGCCCAAAATGTAAAGTGATTTCTGCAAGATCAAAGCAGAAATGGAACTGGAACTCAGATATCCTGAGTTTATGTTCATGTTCTTTATACCACAGAATATCTGTCCCCGGAGTAGAGCACCTGCAGGTAGAGAAAATATTTTTCATATCCCACAGGGACCAGCATTTGTGATAACAGTGGAGGCGGAAAGCATGAGACGGTGGGAGCACTTTTTCTCCCTACCCAGGCTCAGCCAACACTTTGAATAGTGGAGGTAAGAACCTGTCTGATCTCTGACACTTTTGTGATGCGGACTATCTACGACCGCTTACCTGCTGCTCCAGCTCTTTCCTAGACGTCAACTCCGAGTCCAACCTCTCCTCAACTTGCTGTAGACGCTTTCTGAGAAACTCATTCTCCATCTGGGCACAGTCAAAGCGCATCTGCCACTCATCTGCTGTTTAACAAAGTTAGAGAGACCAGGATGGAAGGCTAGGTGAGCAGGGGTGGTTCTCCTCCACTTACTTAGCTCTTTGTCCACAATTTCACAATATTCATAGAGTTCCTGAGGCTTGACCTTAGACTTCAGGTTAGGAAATCCTGCTTTAAGTCCAAACTTAGTAATTAAAAAAAAAACACTTCCTCCAGGCAGCCTGTCCTGACTACCTCCAGTTGTCTGAAGTTATTGACTGCTCACTGTTCTAAGCTCAGTTGTTTTATACCACTCAACTTCTCCACAAGTATACACATAACCTTCTTTTTCAAAAACAAAAATTCCTTGAGGGCAGGGGAGATGTTTTAGTCATTTGTGGATCCTCAATACCCTCTAGAAGAGTTCCCTACACACAGAAGTTTCCCCATGTTGATACAAATGCACCAACTGGAATCATCCTACTGGCCAACTACAGAATATTAATCAGTGACTGTTGGTTGAATTAATTAACAAATCAATGAGTAATAAAGTGTCCACTGAATGTATAGCAAGAGAGACACTGATCACAAGATGTGTCTATGAGATAACAGAACAATCCCTTGATTTGGTAAAGATCTAAAAAAAATCATTTACTGGTTGATGAAAACTGGCTGAATGGAATAGGTTAGACCAGACTATGATTTCTCTTCTTTTTTTTTTAACCATCTGAATAATAACATCCCATACACTAATAGACCCATGAAAAACATTCTATACGTGAACAGCTTAAAATAGACACCATTCAAACTTAACCCATCTCTCCATCCATCCATTCCTCCATTTCTCCATCCATTCCTCCATCCATCCATCCATCCATCCATCATCATCCAGCCATCATCCATTCTTCCATCTACCTTCCATCCATCTGAACACTTCTTGAGCACACTACTGCATATCAGGCACAAGGGATAATGAATAAGAAAACATTCTACCTCCAGGAAAATCTAGTGGGGGAGATAAACCTGTAAAATGGCAGCTAAAGCCAAGCATGACGGGGGGCTCTCAGAAGGGAAGCTTATGGAAATCCAGAAAAGGACTCAAACTCATAGGGCAGCAAACATATTTTTGTGCATCACTGTGTCCCCAAGACTTATTACAATGCCTAGCATATCATAAATGCTCCATAACTTGCATTGGATAGGTGGATGGGTGGATGGGTGGATTGATAAATTGATAGATAAATGGATGGTAGGGCAGATGGAGAGACAGGTAGATGGGTGGATGGATGGATGGATGGATGGATGGATGGATGGATGGATGGATGGATGGATGGATGATGGATAGATGGATGGTAGGACTGAGGTCTTGGGGGAGATGACCCCACTAGGAGTTCCCACAAAACTAACCCAAACAAAAAATGACATAATTGTAAGGAGTGAGAGTCTGTTCAAGTTTCCACCAAGGTAAATAATATCATGGTGGGAAATGAATCCTATCTCCTCACTGGGAAAAAAAATCGCAAGTAGCAAACAGCATAGCCTGCAAAAGGAAGAGGAAGCAGAAAGCATCTGTGTGGCTTTACCATGTCCTCTGTGCTATGATGTGCTACAGAGTTAAGTGGTATGAGTGGATAACATGAGCAGATGAGGAAACCTCTCCACTCTTCAAGGCTGATTTCCACCTCTAACCTCCCTCCCCGCGGGTGCCATTCTTAATCAGTATGTACAACTCACCCAATCACATTTTCTCTGGGTTTATCTGCCCTCCCCAGTTATATTGCAAGTGTCTTGAGAGCAGGCCCCAACTAAAATTCTCCTTTAACCCCCACATGGTCCAGCTCAGTGCTGGATGCATACCATAAAAGGTTCTCTTTAAACACTTAACCATGCGTAGTGCAAAACCACAGATATTTTAAATAATTTATGTTCCAGTTTGATCCATGGTAGAGGTTTTAGGTGGCATTGCAGTGGTGTGATTAAAGTGTTTTATTGCTTCTTCCCACTTTCTCATAGTTTAGGAAATTTCTATAATGAGTATGTATTACTTTCATAATGAAACACAAAATATTTGTGGGTTGGCTTCCTGGAAATGAGCACCCAAAATTGAGAGCCCATATAGTGTTGTGACGAATGTGCTCCCGAGCTATGCACATCACCCCTTTCCTTCAACTCCCGTATCTTCCTACAGGAAAACAAACTAGAAAGCATCATGTAGACATAAGTCGCAGTCAGGATGGGGCTGGAGCCCAAGATCCTCTGGGGAAAATGCGCTGTCCCCACTGCTGGTTCTATGAAAATATCTTTCCCACTCCCCTGCATGTACCCTAACTTGTTGGGTCTCCCGTATCAGAGAATCTCAGACTCCTCCATGTTAACCTTCCAGGTAAATGCCTGCCCTGGGGGTAGCCAGGAGGAGAGGAGAACAAGAGTGGAGTGGAAAGCAAATGTGCCTTGCCTCTTTCCACTGCCTCCAGACCTCCGTTCCTCGGAGTGTCCCTGACATTTCTAGGCCATACATTCTCGGGGGTCACCGAAGGAACGATGTCAACATTTTATAAAAGCTGACAGGAACACTGGGCATCCTTTTGCCTAACTCATTTAGACTGGGGACAGGAGTTGACAAAGATGTCACCATGCCCATCCAACCATGGTATGTAAGTCTCCAGGCAACTGTAGATGGGCACCTACAGAAAGCCCCAGCTCTACTGAGCGCATGTATCCTTAGGCAGTTCAGGGGCCCTCTCACCTTCTCCCCAGTTATTCAATAACTGCTGAGTGCCTGACACTGCTTTTAAATGGGAATAGTAGTTTCTGCTCCTGGGGTTATAAGCTCGGATAAGGATGCCACTCTTAGCAGTAGCAGTAATAATGACGAAGTAACCAACAGCTACCCAGCACTCTGAGCCATGCACACAGCTAAACACCTTCTATTAATCATCTATGACAGCATCCATTTGAAAGATGGAGAAACCAAGGCCCAGTTTCCATGCCCCAAACCACTCATCTAATAAGAGACAGATTCTAGATCTGAACCAAGAATTGCAATTTTATAGATTCCTCTTTTAACCATTAAACTGCCTTCCTCAACATTTACATTGAAACTATTCCTATAAATATGAAGGTGTCTTCCCCATAGAGTCCCTATGTTTTGGATCATTCTTTGCATTCTTACTAAACAGCACCTGTCACAGTGATCATTTGTCATTTGGGATATTGTGGAATTATCTGTTGAATTATCTAATTATTTGCCCATTCCTCTAGAAGACGAGGACTGTGCCTGTGTGCTCTGCCCCTAAGGTAGTGTCTGGTGCAAAGTACGTGCTCCGTGTGTATGAATGAATGCATGAATGGATACATGGATGAAAGAATGAAATAAAAGGTCAGCTCTTGCCACCAGCATGTAATCTCAAGCGTTCCAATCTGCTCACCTCCTCCGGTGTGACTCTTTTCCAACTCATTCAAGTGAACTTTCTGCTGGGCTTCTTCCAGCTGCTTCTCTACTTCTCCCAAATTCTTCTGGACTTGTTCATGCTTGCTCTGGAAGAAAGGCCTCGAGGTTTTGAACTGCAGCTAGGTAGAAGCCCAGGCTGGCCATCTCACCCACGGCGTCTCCCAGCCCAGGCTGGCCACACCCAGGGCACCTCCATGGCCAAGCCTGAGCAAGACCCAAACGTCCTCCAGGACCTTGAGCATGGGAGTCAATCAGCCAAGGCATCTTGCTGAGACTTAGCAATCCCAGATGTGAGTGCAGGGGGGCAGGCTCCACCCCTCCCAGACACCCTGTTCATCCACCCCTACCCCCCTACCCCCTGCCACCCTGGATCACTCACCTGCAGCTCCTGGACCTCCCGGAAGAGCCGCAGCCGCTCTGCCCGCTCATTTTCCAGCACCTGGCAGGCCACGTCCCCTTTGAAGCGTTCATCGGCAAGCTCTGTGGTCAAGTCAGCAAACTGGGGTGGGGAAGGTTAAAAGCAGTGTCACGTGTTGGGGCCACCAACCCTTCCCCCACACACATATGCCAGAGACCACCCTTGCACAAATCACAGCTCTCATGGCCAGGCAGCCCTTCAATGTAATGACGTGGTGAAGAGCAAGGACATCAGAATTTTATGGGTCTTGGTGTGTTCAAGTTCTTGGCCCAACACTCACCAGCTGTGTGACTTTGAACCAGGTGGGATGCCTACCTATGTGCTTCTCAGGTTTCTCAGCTTTAGAGGTCAGGGGATCACTTACAGAAGTGTTTTGAGAATTAAGTGAGATAATACACATAAAGCTTAGTACAGTGCCTGGTACATAGTAAGTGCTCAATTAAAAAAAAGTTATTCTAGTAGAAACCCAGCTTAGCCATCCTTCAGTGAGCTATCTCTCTGGACCAACCAATAAGCTCCCTTGTAAGGCACGCTCACAGATGCCAGCCACATAGGGATGCTCCAGCCAGGAAACCTCTATGGTTTCCCATAGTCCATCTGCCTCTACCAAGTGATAGACATGCACGCTGTACATCAATTGTGTGTGTGTGTCCCTCCCCCCATTTATACCTGTTGCATTTTTACCATAATTACCTATTCAATGAGCTATTCCATAAACCTATAAAATATGAACCAAGGTTTGCCATGAAAACTAGGTTGAATGCTTTGGAAGGAATAAAAAAAAGTGAGTTGCTTTTTAAAATTCTTTCAAATAAGTATAGGTGTGAAATGATAAAAACCTAGAAGTAAAAAATTAGGTTTTGGGGCCGGCCAAGTGGCTCAGTTAGTTAAGAGCACGAGCTCTGAGCAACAGGGTCACCGGCTCCATTCCCACATGGGCCAGTGAGCTGCGCCTGAGCTAAGCTGCCGCTGAGCTCCCAACAGGTGGCAGGATGGCTCAGCTGGTGACAACACGTGCTCTTAACAACAAGGTTCCCGGTTCGACTCCCGCATGGGATAGTGGGCTATGCCACCCCCCCCCCCCTCACCTGGATGGTGACTGGACTGGGAGCTGAGCTAGCTGCGCCCTCCACAACTAAGACTGAAGGACAACAACTTGGCTGTTCCCCTTCCCTATTCCCCAACACTGTTTCCCTTCCCCAAATCCCCAATAAAATCCTGAAAGAATTAGGTTTTGGCATTCCAATTACTTTGCCATTTGCTCTGCTTTAAAGAAATCAAAACCGGAAACCATACAGTCACGTATTAGGGGCGTGGTTTAAGGAAAGAAGTAGGTCTTGGGTCAGATGCTCATCCTCAAAAGGCTTTGGTCCTACATCAGGGCGTTAAGGTAGACATGTTTAAAGGTAAAAATAAAAATGTTTATTTTTTAATGAATTCCCACTTGCCCTGACTTCCCTCCCCCCTTGCCCCAATTAACTGACCAACTACAGATGCCAAAGGGGTCAGGGTTTCTGTGGTATTACTGCTCCAAAATGCAGCTTTCCAAGTTCAAGGATATGCTAAAGCAAGTGAGGAGAGAAACATATGAGTGGACGGTTTATGATCAAGAGGCTCAAAAACAACCTCGTACAGAAGAAGGGTCACTCATGAAACTGAGGCTACCTCTTTTGCGAGGCAGGGCATAAAGTCAAGAGGCAGAGAGCAAAAAAAAAAAAAATAGAGGCAAGGTTTAGGGTTCCAGTTCAGACACAAAAACTAACATAATTGTGTGACCTTGGACAAGTCTCTTCCTCTCTGGGGCTTTGGTCACTTGCGTTGTGAAATGCGTTGAATTAGATGATGCCTGTTGTTTTCCTTTCATTCCAATTCTACACCATAAATGTGCATGAAGATGTCAAAATACCTCACTCTCCCGTCAGACCCTTGGCATCGCACTGAGGGGCGACTGTGCAGTGTTATCACACAGATGCTAAGTGGCCCTGCCGGGGCGGGACCCAGAGGTCCTGCCCAGCTAGTCCCCATCAATACCGTCTCAAAATTCATTCAGCTGCTCTGTGAAGAAGAAGGATGCGGACCTATACGTTCCGACATGAAAAAATCCCCAAGACATATGAGGTCTGACAATTAAGTTCGCGAACTTGTTGCAACGATGTTGCTAACATTTTTTTGACATCAGAGGGATTAGTCATTATGAATTTGTACCAACTGGACAAACAGTTAACAAGTTGACTATTTGGAAGTGCTGAAAAGGCTGCGTGAAAAAGTTAGACGACCTGAACTTTTTGCCAACAATTCATGGCTCTTGCACCATGACAATGCACCAGCTCACACGGCACTGTCTGTGAGGGAGTTTTAGCCAATAAACAAATAACTGTATTGGAACACCCTCCCTTCTCACCTAATCTGGCCCCTAATGACTTCTTTCTTTGCCTGAAAATAAAAGAAATATTGCTTTGTAGGGTGGACTAGGTGCTGGCATCAGTGCCTAGCTTCCCAAGGGGAGTACTTCAAAGGCGACCATAGTGATCTTCAGCAATGAAGTATGTAGCACTTTGTCTAGAATGAATTCACGAACTTAATTGTCAGAACTTATAGTGCCAAAGAGGAAAAGAGCAAAGTTGCAGAACAGAATTTTGGCTTGTTCCCATTTTTGTTTGTGCTTGCACAGAAAAAGTCACTCCCAAACTCTTCATAGGTTTTTTTTTTCCTCCCCCCACCCAGAGGAGAGGGTCACAGGAGAATCCAATTTTCTTGTAATGCATTTCTGTACTGCTGATTTTTAAAACCCCTTTTGTAATCAGGAAAACACAAAACAGTATCTTTTTAAAACATTCCAAAAAATAGTAATTGAGCTACAAAGCCCGGGGCTGCTCTGGCCCTTCCATGCCCACTGCCGGTTTTCCTCTTTTAGCCCATCCTCTTCCCATCATGTTGATCCAATGACTGCTCAGACCACAATGCAGATTCCAATAGAAACAAAGAAAAAAAGGAGGCTTAAGGGGAATGTTCTGAAGTCACTACAGCAAGTAAGTGGCAGAGGTGGAACTTGAACCCAGATCTGTCAGCTCTCAGTAATGACCAGAGTGAATGGAGGCGGGCTCTCCCAGGGTGCTCCTGGCTGTCTGTGGGGTAGGGCTTCCTTTTGCTGTTCCTGACATTGTTGTCTTTAAAGTGTCCTGAAGGAACACTTACATTGCTGTGAGCTGGGATAGTTGTTAAAATGCAAAATCCAGGATTCTTATAGCCCCCAAGCCAAAATCTCTTCGGTGGGACCAAGCGATCTGAATTTCGACAACACTCCAGGGTGATTCTGAAGCACAACAAAGTTTAAGAATTCCTGCCGTAGAATTGCTCGGATCTGCTCCTCATCTTGGCCTCACACTTGGCTTTACATGGGTTAGATGTGCTCATGGGCCCACAGATACACTGGAGCTCGAGAAGGGGTCATTTGCAATGGGCACCAGATAGAGGCTGGAGTAGCCCCGGAATGCCCCAGACCATGCTCCTAAGCCCGCTCCCCATCTCTGAGATCCGCATTGATCGCAAACACCAGGCCTCTGTTCTCTCCGCCTTAGCCAATTAGTGTGAAATTTAATTTGTGCTAATCGGCCTGAGCAAAGGGAGCACAAAATTAATTTACTGCATTAATTTTGAGTTCCACAGAACCCAAGTCTGGAGTCCAAAGGACAATGAGCCTTTTCAAATTGGGGAAATGACGGGTGTTTTTCACAGAGGCCAGTGGCCCCTGACCTTTCCCTGTTCCCACAAATCCCTCTCTCTTCCCACATGTAGGGGCCCAAGGACTCTGTTTATAGAGGTGAGGGGTGGGCCCCATGCCCAGAGCTACGAGGTGAATGGAAATGAAAACCAATTTAATAAGGAGGAGAACCTGGCCTGCAAACCCCGAAGGGTCCTGACTCAAGGACCAATTAACTAGAAATGATGCTGAAACCTCCTGTGAATCTACCTCTTGGCCAAATCATCAGAAACCCTCTTTCTACTTAGGGACAATGACTCCAGGGTCTGTCAGAGAGAAGGGACAAGAATGAATCAACTTGCTGTACATTGTGAGTCAAGTCAAACACATGATATGTCCTGCGCGCTGGCATCATTCGTCGTTTGGAGGAACAGTGGGTACTGGGGATTGGATGGACATTAAATACAGAGAACGTGGGGTTTAGAACTGCCACTGTCACTAGTCATTCATTATGTGAGCACCTACTGTGTGCCAGACCCTGCCCTTAAGGACCTCACTGTCGAGTTGGGGAGATGAGAAAACCACACGTGGGGCACCCATGTCTTGGCCCAACCCTGTCCGTGGCTCTTATACTCAAGGAATCTCAAAACTCCCCAAACCATCTTTCCTGCAAAGAACAAACCATGTCTTTTCACTCTCCTCTACTTTTCAATTTAACAACAACAACAACAAAAGATCTGTTCATTATAAGCCCTGGTATGAGAAATGGCTCACACACTCATCGAACGCCGGGGATAGACATGTGTTAAGCTCTTGGCATATGCCATCTTCTTTAAACTCATCAAATGCTTTATGAGGGGGGGTATTTTTGTTATTTCCTTTTCATAGAATGAAAAACTGAAGCACTGGGAGGTGAAGCAATTTGCTCAAATCATAGCTGAGAAGTCGCAGAGGGCGTGTAGCCCGGGCAGCCTGAGTGCCCAGTTCGGGCGCATACCTACAGCACTGCCCTCTGCCTCACAGCCACTACTATCCAGCGCAATCCCGCACCCCCAAGCCTCCAGGGCTCAACAGAGCAGGAGTCGTCAGCCACCAGGAGCAGACCAGGAAGCAGTGGCTCGGGAAGGTCAAGTTAAACAGCCAGCGGGGTACAGACCAAAGGCCAGAGAAGACCTGGACCCTGATCACCCCTGCAGGGCCGTGGCCAAAGGGGACCCACGTGGACCCCCAGCCAAAGGGAAGCCCCATCCCCATCAACCTGAGGAACTAAAAGAGAAAACGGGGGAAAAAATTAGTGGAAAAAAATGGAGAAGAGAAAATGAACCAATACGTGAAGGGCCGACGTAACTGCAGTCAGCTGGCGGGTTGCGGTTTATTTGTCGAGGAGATGAAGCTGCGGCTTCAGACTCCAGGCCTGTGGTACCCGCCCCCAAAGCTGCCTCAGTCATTAAGGGAAATTCAAAACAAATCCCTCGCTTAGTGGCGGGCTCTAGGGCTCCCCCGGAGACGCTGGGGACCAATAGAGGCATCACCCTGTATATTCCTCTTCCCAGTCAACACATCACCCACTACTAAGTAACAGTAATAGTTATGCTAATAAAAGTCACTACCCTAATAATAATCACTACCCAGGTAGCGCTTACCACGTGCCCAGCACAGGTTCGCCCAGAGAACCCTCAGCAATTCGGAGAGGCTGCAGATGAGGAAACTGAGGCCCCAGGCTGCAGACACTCACCTGAGGACAGACACCCCGCTGGCCAGCACTGGCTGTGCCTGGCTGCAGAGCCCTCACTCCTAGCCACACCATCAAACTGCCTCTCGGGGGCTCAAAGAATACGAACCAACAAAGGTACGTAAACCAAGGCGTAAAGGGAAGGCTCCACAGTCTCCGGCATGTGGTGGAAATGGAGCAGCTCTCGTAAGAACACCAGCAGAAGGGTCGTGCTTCCGAGCAGGACGCATGGGAAGGACACATCACCGAATGGCCTTGGGGCTGGAAGGTGCCATTATGGGCTTTGGTGAGCTTTCAAAGAGGCCTTCAAAGTTCCCTAGCCACCCCCCCTTCCTAGCTCCCCCCCCCCAACCCCGCAAGAGGAAATAACTCCTCGGGAGCTGTCACCCACACATTCCATCTTGAAAATGGTCTTTGATCCGTCCCTCACCTTCAGGATGGAGTCCAAACACCTGCCATGACTCTCATAGCCCCTGTGATCTGGCCCCGCTTCATGGCCTGACCCCCACCCCATAACCACCACCCCACACATGGGACATTCAAAGTACCAGACTGCAGGTGCCAGACCAGGTCCCCACACTCTGTCTCTGCTTTTGCTGGGTCCTTTACCTGGAATGCGTCCCACCTCATGAACTGGCTGGCTCCCATGCATCCTTCAAGACCCCTCCTCCAAGAAGCCCTCCCTGACCCCACTCCCAGCCTGGGTAGATGCTCCTCCTCGACCACAGCCTGTTTGCAGTCAGCCAGACCTAAGTTCAAATCCCGGCTCCGCCACGCACCAGCTGTGTGACGCTGGACCAATCGTTTTACTCTCTGGGCTTCACTTTCCTCATCTAAACATGAGGATGCTCATAGTTTGGCATGAAAGTAAAATCAGATAATGCCAGTAAAGGATTTATCACAGCACCTGGCACAGACACATCGCTCATTAAATGTTACTTTAATTATTAAATACAGCATTATGCCATTCATTTATTTAATTCGAATTGACTGCTCTGTGGGGTATCGAAATAGCTAAGATATATCAGTATCTTCGAGGAACTCAGTCTGCCGGGGGGAAAGAAACTCAATAACATATTAGTATAACAGTGGTATGTCTGAAGGCTTGCGATGTCCTCAGAGAGAAGAAGCGGTAACTATTATTGCCACCCTTTACTGGTGACGACACCAAGGCTCAGCGACTTGAAGAATCTGCCCACAATCCCTCAGCCATAAGCCACTCTGGTCAAGAACCCTGCTCCTGTACCAGATACACCAGCTCAGGTCGTCGGACTCATCCTTACCTTATCCAGTCCCCGGCTTCTTCGTTTGTGTTACAAGGTAGGTAGAGAAGAGATTATGGCTCCGATTTTTATATGGGGAAACTAGGCACACAGAAAGCATATGCCAGCTATGCCCTCCTCTGTCGGGCCTTCCCTAACTAACCCCACTGTGGGTAGCTACGAACCACATTACGAGGCTCCGCAGCCAGCTGGCTGCTGGAAATATACCCTCCTCAACATCCCCAGAAGTTAAGAGTTAAGGCCCAAGAGTCAGACAGGAAACCAGGCAGCCTTATTCTCCTGGGGATTAGAGAAAACCACATCGGCCGCACAGAGGCCCCGTGCTGTGGCAGAGCATAGAAGTAGGGGCCGGAAGACGTGGGATGTGATGCAGGCCCGGTAACCACTTGATCACATGATCCTGGCACTTCCCTCCCCATCCTGGAGATGAGCTCCCAGCCACACTCACGGCCCGCAGGGCCAAACGCCCCCAGCACTTTGCACAGGGACGTTCCGACCACAGTCTCCAGTCCCCGCTGTATCCTGGTGGATTCTCTCAGCAACTCCTTACCCCCCCAAAAGGGACACGACTCAAACCAATGAGGCCAGACATCGGAGCGCACAGGGCCCCGTCTGTTGCCATAAATAAGGTCTTGGGGGAAAGCCCAAAATATGTTCCAGAAAGAGAAGAAAAACACACCTCCCTCCTGTATCCCCATGAGCTCCCACGGCCTTCTAGGCATTTCCTACAAGCAGACAGGCCTGCTTTCTCGGGAAAATAAAAAACCCCACTTTGCATCAAGGCAGAGTTTTGCTCGCTTGAAGACTATGTATAGCCAGCTTCTCCTCATCTCCTCTTTTGCTCCTTTGCAAATGAAGCACTTAAGTCATTTTGCAATAACGTTGTCTTTTTAATAAGCCTAGTCGAATGGGGCTTCCAATGATGAGGCACACATGGTTTGGCTATGTTTCTATCAACTGTCCCCCCACACATACTCACACACTGAGACAAAGGGGTGGGGTGCAGAGGCCATGAATGCAGACTGGGGTGTCTTAAGGATGCATGGCCCTGCAGGGGTGTCTGCTCCCCAACTTTTAACAGCAAGTGGCCAAAAGTAGAACTGTATGGAAGGAGAGAGCTTTTATCTGTTCTCTAGCTTAATGTTTCTCAACGTGTGGTCCCTAGGTCAGCTGTTCAGCAGCACCTGAGAATTTAGAATTACAGAAGCTCTAAGGTCACCCCAGGCCCACTGACTCAGGATCTCTAAGAATCTGTATTCTTAGCCGTCCTCCAGGGGCTTCAGAGACACTTTCAAGGAGACACTGCCCTAAGGCAGCATGCCCACCTGCGTCAGGGTTGCCTCGGGCTCATTAAAGAAGCAGTGAAGGATCCCTCCACCCAGATCCCCTCCTGGACCTTGGAAGATGGGTCTGGGGAAGCTACAGGGTTAACAATGATTCTGGTGCTCTTTAATATGCTAAAGCAACCAATATAAATCAATAGTAGCTTTGCTGTTGGGGGGACGGTGGCAGAGGGAATTAGAGCCCTTTCTTCAAATAAAATTTTCCTTGGGCCCCGTATGCTACATTTCACCAAATCTGAGAGGCCACTGATTATAAGATGCACCGTTATGGGATGTAAGAAAAGAAAGTGCTGCCAATTTTTGGTATGAGATGCCGCTGACTGTTAAGATACATTCCAATTCCAGAGATGTGCAAAGGTGGGAAATAATGTGCATCTGAGAATCGATAAAATATAGAAGGAAGCCAAAAAAAAATGCCTCTACTGCAAATGGAAGCAGGTTTGGGAGTTCTGGGGCCCTTTGAAGTCTTCCTTGCCCCTTGGCGTTTTGAAGACACCCAGGGCTTCAGGAAATACAACTTCCAATGATTGCATCAGAAAAGGCAGGCCACAGGGTGGAAGAAGACATCTGTACTACATCTATCCAACAACTGAACTTATAGCCGCAATATATAAAGAGTTGCTACACACCAATAAGAAAAGCAATGGTCCTTTCACTTGAAGGACCAGTTTGCCAAAAAGGATAACCCAATTGCCAAAAACACGTGAGAAGATGCAAATTAAAAGCACAATCTGGCACGAAGGCACACCCACCAACATTGCTAAATGAAAAAAGCAGAGACCACCGAGCACTGGTAAGGATGTGGAGCAGCTGGAATGCTCACCCCGTTGCCATGGGTGCGTAAATTGACACAAACACTTTATTTAGCAAACTGTCTGGCAGTATCTATTAAAATGGAACATAGAAATAACTTCAAACCCAGCAGTTTCATTCCTAGGTAGAGTCCTACCAGAAATGTATGAGACGTACACCAAAAGACACGTGCAGGCTTATTCCTAAGAGTTTAAAACGGGAAACCACCAAATATTCATTTACAGCAGAATGGGTAAATAGTGATCTATACCAGGGGTCGGCAAACTTTTGAGACAGAAGAGCCAATCCTGTCCCTCACAACAATTTAAAAATTATTCGAGAGCCATAAACAAATGAAATCACCAGTATGTGAATAATATCCTTTAAAAATTTTATAACTGAAACTATGATAGTTTCATTTTCATTTTCAATTTTACTTCAGAGCCACATGTATGTACCCAAAGAGCCGCATGTGGCTCGCAAGCTGCAGTTTGCTGTGAGAATGCACAGTACCAAGCCACTCGCAACACGAATGTCCCACCCATAAATGTCAAATGAAAGGGTGTAGAGGCCTGACCACCGCACTGTATTTCTGAAGCTGATGTTGAATAATATTGTATGTCAACTATAATTATATATACGTATAGTCACGGGACATGGAGTAGAGAGTGGGAATGGAATCAATGGAATTGTAATAGATAAGCATGATATCGGGGGTGGGAGGCAGTAGAGGGGGGGAGGGGGGTTGTTACTTTGTGAGGGTGAAAAGGGTAACTATTGCATTGTTCTGTACACCTGAAACTAACAATAAAAAAAAATAAAAAAAGAAAGAAACCAGGCACAAATGAGTACACACATTTGATTGCAGTTAGGTAACGTTCAAAACTAGAAGAAAACGACTCTCTAGGGTTAGAAGACAGATTGGTGGTTACCCTAACCTGAAAGGGGGCATGAAGTGGGGGGATTTGGAGGGAGGTGGGAGGGAACTGTGTCTCCATCTGGGTGCTGGTTGCACTGGTGTGTTCACTTTGAAAAATTCATTGAAATGTAGATTTAGGAACGTGTGTGTTTCTTTGCATGTTGGACCTTAATAGAACTTTTAAAAAGAAGGAGGGAGAGGAGGGAGAAGAAGAAAAAAGGGAAGGAGAGGCGTTGGGGAAGATGAGGAAGAAAGTGCAACATTCAATCATCTAGACATGAGATCACTTTACATTCCCACCAGCAGCACAGAGAAGTTTCCGCTGCTATACGTTCTTGCCAACACTTGGCTACATGAGACTTCGATGTTGCCCATCTGAAGTGTGAAATGATACCTACCGTGGTGTTAATTTGCATTTCCTGATTGCTAGTTCAGCTGAGCATCTTTTCATGAGTTTATTATTACTCATTTGAATTTCTGAACATCTGAATGCTTGAAACAAGAGCTCCCCTCTTGAGAACAGCACATCCCTATTTTTTTTTTATCCATGTTCCCCTCCTATTGGGGTGTTTGCCTTTTCCCAAAGATTTGAGGAAGTTCTTTACATATTCTGGATACTCTTTGCCTGTTATATGTGATGCAAATGTTACCTCCAAGTATGTGGTGTGTCTTCATTTTATGCTTCGATAAACAGAAGTTTATTACTTTAAAATAGTCAAAGGTATCATTTTTTCACCCTGAAACTTGTGCTTTTGTGGCTTATTAAATAAATTCTTCCCTTTGGAGCCAGGTGACAAGTCTACACCTGCTGGTTGTGTGGCCTTGGGGAGATGCCTAACACCCTGGGGCCTCAGTGTTCTCCTCTGTAAAATGGGACAATAACAGCATGCACCTCACACGGTTATTATGAGGAGAGCACTCAGTGCAGTGTCAGGTGCTTCACCTTCTCCCCATCAGCAGACCTCACCTCACACAGGGACCCCACACAGGAGGGATGGGGGTACCTTGCTCTCCAGCAGGTCTGCGTTCTGCCGGAGTTCATTCCGAGACTTCTCCAATTTTTCCAGCTTCTGTCTCAGCATCGTTAGCTCCTCCTACAAAAACAAACACCATAACAGAAGCCATTCTAGACCAATGGTGTAGGTTCCCCGTGTGCTAAGAGTGCTGGGGAATGGGGTGGGTGATTCAGCCAATCTACTGTAGGACGCTCAGGCGTTATGTTCCTACAAGGGGCCATTTCCTTCCCTTCTTCTCCTCACCTTCCCTTCCCATCTCTTTCCTCCTCTCTCTCTCTCTCTCTCTCCCTCTCTCTCTCTCTCTCTCTCTCTCTCT
>NW_017731761.1:511582-561255 GCF_001890085.2 Hipposideros armiger | reverse complement strand
CCCCCTCTCTCTCTCCTTCCCTCCCTGCCTTCCTCCCTAACTTTCTTTTCCTTCCTTCCTCCCTTCCTCCTTTTCTTCCTTCCTTCCTTCTCTTCCTCCCCTCCCCATCCCCTTCCCCCTCTCCTTCTCCCTCTCTCTCTCTTTCACCATTTCAGAACATCTATGCCTCTGCTTATGCAAGTCTGGTCCACACCAGCCCTGTCTAGGGGCTGAGTACAAATCCTTGGAAGGGGCCCATTGCTAACCTGAGACTGGGCTTGTCTGCGTGCGATGCTCAGCTCTGCCTCCTCCCTGAATATCACTTTCCTGCTGGTGGCTCAATGCTGTGCTTACGATGCCACCATTAGGAGAAACTTAAATGCACCCACACCAGGTGGGTAGAATGCACTATGGAACGAACACTCAGGGGAGTCCTATGTGGCCATGAAATGAGAATGAGGAAGCTCTCTATAAAAAACGCACATGGCATGATTTTCAAAAACGATTTTTAAGTGAAAGAATGCAAGTTGCAGGAGAATATATGCAGTATTCTCTTTGTGTAAGAAAGAAACTTTCTGTGTGCGTATTTTCTAATTTTTGCAAAAAGGAAGCATAAACCAGAAACCAATCAAAAACAGTTACCTGTCAAAGGTGAGTGCTGACAGGTAGAAAGGACAATAAGTGGAGTGTTTTCTGTGAGGTAAAAAGACGAAGAACTCAAAGATTCCCCTGTTGGGATACGTGGTAAGTGTTCGTGCACCCGGGGTCGTAAAGGCGCATCTAACCAGCCCCCATGAGCCTGGAGAAGAGCTGGGCTGAGTGGATGGGAGCAGAGGGCTACCGGGAAGGGGCCAGCTGGGCTAGTGGGCAGAACATTTCTAGCTCAAGAATTTTCAGACATGGGAGTACTGGTCTCGGATGCAAGCATCAAGATAGGGTGTGGGGTGATAGCAGCCACCCAGAACCCTGCCTGACACGTGGACCAACCAACCTCCTTGGCACGAAGCTGCTCACTTCCCACGGAGGCACTCAGCAGGGGCCGGAGGGAACCGAGGAGCTGCCACCACGGCCAGTCCTTGACCACCAGGAACACAGCCATGTTCTTCCGGATGCACTGCGCGGCCAGCCGACGGATCTGCAGGATGAGAGCAGAGAACTGAGGGGTCCTTCCAGAACTGGTGAAGGCAAAGGAAAGAGAGGAGGCAGAGGTGGGACAGGAGGTGGAGGAAACGGGTTTTCATCCTAGTGGAAGGGACTAGATACTTAAAATTTTCTAAAAAGTTTCCTTTCATGGAGTCAGGCTCTCGGCCTCAGGCATGATGTCACAATTTAATCTCACATGACCTAATAATAATAACAGGATGAGGAGTAGAGCATAATGTACAATGGGTCACATCTTAGCATCGGATTAGGTTCAAACGTCACCGTGCAAGGCCCAAAAAACGATCCTTGAAAATCCCTAAAACTGCCTACCAGAAACAATGGCCATGATGATGTTGTTAGCTGATACTTAGGGGATAGATATCATTTTCAGTGTATTTCACATGAATTCCATGCTTCTCAAACCCGAGTGTGCATCATCACCTCCTGGAGGGTTTGTCAAAACACAGATGGCTGGGCTCCACCCCCCAGAGGGTCTGATTCAGGAAGTCTGGGGCGGGCCCAAGAATTGGCACTGCTAACAATTCCCCACCTGACAGATGCTGCTGGTCCGGGGACCACACTTTGAGAAACACTGACCTAATTCATTCTTACTGTGGGAGGGAATTGTGCTAACAAATCCAGAAAGCCTTTCCTCTCACCACCATCCCCACAGCCAACACATGTGCAGCTGGTACAGAGCTTCCTACATGCTGAGTGCTGCCCTGAGCATCTTACACACGTTGGCTCAGTCCTATCAAGGTATTAATAGGTGTTCTTATCATCTCCACTTTACAGATGGGGAAACTGAGGTGCAGAGAGGTGCCGTCACAGGCCCAGTGTCACACAGCTTCTCAGTGGCAGAGTCAGGATTTGAACCCCTGCAGTCTGGCTGCAGACAGAGCTCAGGTTCTTCACTAAGTTCTCTTCCAAACCATCGCAAGGTGTAAGCTACTTGAGTGCAGTGGGCCAGTGGGATTGTCCACAGCATTTTAATTATCAGCCTTTTTGTTTTTTCCTGCTTTCGCCAAGGGCGTATATACTTGAATTGATAAATTCACATTAGCTGAAGGCACAAGTAATGAGACCCAATGCTAGGAGGGGTAAGGAGTAGTAACAACACTAAGGTAATAGCAATCAGTATTTTTTGAGCAGTTACTATGTGCCACATACTGGACTTAGTGCTCATGATGTCATTGTACCTTCACCCAGCTGGTGCGATTTGAACACAGGTCTTTTTTGTCTCCAGAGCCAAGCTGCCTTCTCTCTATTGTGCAGACAATAGAGAGGAAATTCAGTCTCTGAAAGTCTCTGAAGGTACAGGCTCTGAATTGGCCCTTTGGTACCAAAAGCCTGAGTGGCTGGGTCCTGCCTTTGCCTTCTCTGCTGACCTGTGGACGATGGGACAGGTTGACCCACAAGGGCTTGGACAACCTCATGGGTATCTAGATCAAGGCTGACATTGTTGGCAATTTGATGCCAATGTCTTAGAAACAATCATCACGTCTTGCAAAACGTCTCTCAAAGCCTCACCACTCAGGGTGTGTTCGCAGACAGGTAGGCACTGGCACCACCATGAGAGACAGGCAGACCCCCCACCCACTGGATCAGAATCTGCACGTTAACAATACCCCGCAGGGGATGTGTGCACAGGAGCAGGTGTGAGAAGCGCAGGGTGACAGCCCCGAGACGCGAACAGATGCCGCTTTTCCAGGACCTCACGCTTCTGCCGGGGTCACGAGGCGCGCTGGCTTCCGTACCTTCAGTTTCTTGAATTCCTGGCGAGACACGAAGCCCCTGCAGGCCGCCTGGAATAAAACAATACTGTGGCGCACCAGCTTCTCTCGCTGCTTCTCGAGCCGGGAGACCACGCCTGCCTTCAGGAAAACCTGGAAGGAAGAGAAGGTGGCCAGTGAATGCTCCTCCACTGAATCAGACTGTCTGAAACGGGAGGTGCTTGCCGCTTGCATCCACCCGAAATATGGGTTAGCAGCTGCCCTTGACGGAGGGTCTAAATGATCGGAGCATCTTGTCTCCTGATGGCCCCTCTTCCCTTTCTGCTAGCCCCTGGGTACTGGGAGTATGGGCCACCTGCCATTAGCATCGTTATCACCAGGGCTACTAGAAGTGCAGCCTCTCGGGCCCCACTCCAGGCCTGCCGAATCAGAACCAGCATTTTAACGCCATCCCCAGGAGATTCAAGCACACATTCTTTTGAGAACCGCTGCCAGGACAGATCTGCCTAAACTTGGCCTGGCACCAGAATCACCAGGGAAGGGTGACGAATGCAGATCCCCAGGCCTCACCCCACGTAAGGTTGAATTGATGGAGTTTGTGTCGGGCCTGGAAATGTGCACTTTTTGATGAGTGCCACTGGCCATCGGAGAGAAGCGGTGCCCTGGAAATACTTGGTCCAGAAAATGTAGGGGAAGTGCGGGCAGCCCTCCTCGGTCAGGAGAGAACGGGGCCAGGCTGGTGCCACCCACGGAAGGTGCTCAGGCATCTCTTGGAAAACAGTTAGCGGCCCCCAGTTTCCAGGACTTGACTCATCAATAATGGATGCAGGCCTCTGCTGCAATGTGATCACTGCGTCCTTGGCATCCCGCGGGGCCGCCTTCGCATAGACAGCAGGGAACACAAAAGGATTTTCTGAGACAGCCTGACGCTTTGGGGCCAGGCCTGCTCCAACAGGGGTGGTCGGGTAGCTACAGTTGGTCACGCCTCCCCAGAGACCAAGGGAAGATGCTCCAAGGGTGGGATGTGAGTCAGTGCCGGGGGAGGGGGTCGCTTCTCAGATGCACTTATGCATATTTCTATTACGTGTCTGCGCATTCCTTTGCCAGATGTGGCTATAACCCCAAAGGTGTTGTGTCTGTGGAAACACTGGACAGCTCCATCTTAATCAGTGATATTATCAAGTAATCGGTGACATCATCAATTAATGGTTAACATTGCATGGAGCGCTTACTGTGCTCTGGATAGGAACTAACAGCTTGATATGCTCATAAAGCACTTTACATGCATAATCCCATAGGGTAGTTAATATGATCCCCCCATTTTATGAAGGGAGAAACTGAGGCTAAAAGGGCTGTTCCCAGGATCCCCCACTAGCAAGTGGCAACACCAGAGCTTACTTCCCTCTATCTGACTCCAGACAAGAGTATAATTACCACTGAATATAATTAACATTTGCATGGCATCTACATTTTTCAAGGCTCTATCTTCTGTGTTTCCTTTTAACACTCAGAACAACCCTATGAGGAATATATCGGCTCAGGGGGTCATGTAACTGACTCAAGGTCACGTAGCTAGTGATCAACTTGAACCCAAAACCTTGAGTTCATCTCCCGCATCCATTTTCCACGTCCACACGAGGCTTCATTTCCTCATTCATTATGATACACACGCCTAAAGTTTGGGGTTGCATTGTAATTTGATTCCATGTGGAACACAGGGTCTCTATAGTCTCCATTCCCCTAAATGTATTTTCTGTAACGGAGACCACTCTGCCAAGCCCGCCGCCAAACCTTTCTCGATGGGAAAATGAAAACGCACACACCCAGTCGTTGCTAACTCTGTTTTGCAACCCTCTATTGCATTACAGAGCTTCCTATCAGCCCAGGCCACCAAGACAATTAGCCTCATTGAAATAAAGACACGATTGACTCATTACTTATCAGATTGCTTCAATAATGACTGTATTAATTTCACAAGCTAGTGAGTCCCACAAGCTGCTATAAAAAAAAATCAATGATCAAAGTGATGACAGCACTAGTTCATATATTACAAAAGGTGGCGGCTGCTGCCTAAACTGCTATTGATTAAGTATGGAGCTTTCATTACAAAGATAATTGGAAACGACCATACACAGAACGGGAATAAGTCATTGCCTCTGCAGCATCTTGTTTTGATTTTTTTTTTTTCCTTTTAAGAGCATATTGCTGACCAGGAGTCTACTGCGTGTGGCATCCCAGCTTTTTCATAAATGTCATGGCCCTCAGCACAGGCCTTGATAAGGCACCGGGGGCTGAAAATCACAAAGAAAAATCTAAACTCTTCGCTTTTCATGGGTCCAGCTGCTTATCGGACCCAAGCAGAGTGACACCCTAACATCCTCATCTCTGAGGAATCTAGGGGCCTCTGCCATGCAAGCTGTTTTTCCACTAAAAATGCTGAAGTCCAAGGTTTAAATATCTGACATGGTAATAGCTTCCATATCTGGGACTTCTGAGGAACTGGCTCTTTTCATCTTAGTAATTTTCTAAGTAAGTTTAAGTCTTTAAACATTAAAATGTCGTCCTATTTGATAAGCATCTTGCCCTACTGACAAATGCATTTAACAAGGAATGACAGCCAACCCCTATTAACTGACAATTTACTGGTTCCCATAGCCAACTTGGGGAGAAAAGTTAGAGGACAAGAGAGATTGATAGCAAGTTATATATCTAATGATGTCACAATAGCTCCATTTTACAGATGCGGGAACTGAGGCTCAGAGGTGAGACGACTCACTCAAGATACACACAGTTAGGAAGTGTGGACCAGCTCAGGCTGCGCTCTCTCCACGCCATAGCCTTCCCACCTATAAGTGCCGAATCCTGCAACGCATGTGAGTTGGAGCTGCCCTTAAGGATGTCAGTCTATTGCCTAGCCTAGCTTCCAAAGGATACGCTGACCTTGATTTGTTCTTGACTGTTTCTTAGTGAAAACCAAGTATTACTCAATAAGAGTAATCATGACTGGGATGTTTGGCTTATAGACTGCTTGTCCTCACCACTGTGAAATTAGATAGTGACTTCTCCTTTATTCCTTGCTTGCAGTCGCTGCTGGGCTCATAGGGATTGGTTTCTATATTTATGAAATAACTAGTAATTATCTAGACCAGTGGTCCTCACACTTGAGTGTGCACTGGAATCCCCTAGTGGGCTTGTTATAACCCAGAATGCTGGGTCCCAGCCCCAGAATTTCAGAGTCACCAGGTCTGAGGTTGCACCTGAGAGCTTCTATTTCCTGCAAGCTCTCAGGGGGTGCCTGATGCTGCTGGTCCGGGGACCATACTTTGAGAACTGCTGGGCTAGAAGAATGAAGTTCTTGGAGTTGAAGAATAATTCCTCTGACGCTGGACCCGAAAGACCTGTGTGTAAAGACTATGATATCAATTTCCATTAATAAATAATAGAACCCACAGAGTACTTAAAAGACCCTGGATTGGACCAATCCAGGTTTTTATGGCATCTATACATGTACTCCTAGCTACCTGTAAGACTTTGAAAAGGAGATGATTTCTGAGAGATACAGCTTCCTCATCTGTAAAGAAGGGGTACACCAATGATCTCACAGGAAATGGTAAGGGCGAAACAGAAATAATACGTGAAGTTGCCTCGTGTAGCACCGGCTCCTGGTGAAAGCCCAGTAACCGACAGGTTTATTCCCTCTTCTGAAAATGTGTGCACAGTTGCTGCCAACCCTCAGCAGGATAAATCAGGCTGAGACCACATCAGACTAATAGCTTCAACCAAATACTTTAGCAAGACCAAGAGGTCTACAGAGAGAGGTTAGTGAGTGTATGGGGCAATGATCAGTATAAATGACTGTGGGCTCTCCAAGGAAGGAGGTATGATGTGGCAGCCTACTCAGGGTTCCAAGAAGCACTAATGGCCGGTAATGCTACCATGGTGGTCTCCTGGAGACGAGAGCCCTTCCTCAGCACTTCACATAGCACATGGAAGGGCAAGGTGATCGATTAATGGATGGAACAGTTTTCCCTTTGGTTTATTTCTCTCCAGTTTATGTTTCTCAACTTTGTCCCTTGTCCCCTGCCCACCACCTGGCCCTTGAGTTTCCAATCTCTGTTCCCCATTTTCCAAACCATAACCCATGGAACATGGAACACTAGTTTGGAGAGAGGGTGATCAATCTTCCACAGGAACAAAAGGATGGGGTTCCCACAGTCAAATAGTTTGGAAAGTCCTAAATACTATATTTTCCCTCTTGAAAACTTACAGGATATAGGAGCATATTAGGGCTCTGTGAAATTCTTCGCTAAACATTTAGACATTTCTGGAAGAGCTTTTGGTTCAACAGGAATTTGAAAAAAAACAACCTATTTCTCTCAACTCAGATAATCATGGGCCTTCTTCTCAAGCTCTTTTCACTTAACCACTGCTAATCAGCGAGTAGAGTTGTGCTATAGTTGGTTGCAAAGTAAAAGTTACAGAGCTCTAAGTTAAGATCAATGTTTCCACTCAGGTTTTATGGCAGCTCTTTCTGCAGCTCAGAAAGGCATATTAAGGTCCAGAATGCTAATGCTTCGAGACCACCAAGGTCCCTGGGAGTGCAACCTCTAATAAATGATATTTCCCCAAGTTATGCCTTCCCACATGATAACATTTTCTCTTCACACCCTTGTAAAATAGGCAGGCCCCCCTCCCCCCAAAAAAACTAGCCCTGTGGTCAGCTGGTTGAAAAGGAGACACACAGAGGTAGACACTGAGGTGGGACATGCATCAGGTCTCTTCTGGGTCCCTGATGAGCTGGGCAGAATGGCATAAAGGAGAAGGTGGACTCACTTGGCTGGACCCCACAGCTACCGCCTTCTTCTCTAGGTCCAGGGTCTGCAGGAGCTCGTCCACAGCCTGGGGAGAAGAGAGAATTAGAAGAGAAGGCAGATAGAGGACAGTAGACGCCCAAGTGGAAGGTCAGGCTGGCTGGATGGCTGGGGCAGAGAGGACGAGCCCGCCTGTCTGGGAGCTTTGGCCAACAGAGCCCCACCTCACACAGGTGATGGCCATGTATGAGCACCTACTACTGTGTGCCATCCACTCTTCTGGGACCTTCGCAGACACCATCTCATTTCATCCTCAAAGCAACCCAAGGTGGGTCATCATACTACCATGTCCATTTTATAGAGGAAAGAAACCAAAGAATACAAAACTCAATGAAAGATGTGTCTGCTATAGCAAACAGTATGGAGGTGGGGGAGGAGAGTCCTACAAAAATTAAACACAGAATTACCACGTGATCCAGCAACTGAACTTCTGGGTGTATACCCAAAAGGTGTAAAAGCAGGGACTTGAATAGATATTTGTACATCCATGTTCACAGCAGCATTATTCACAAAAGCCAAAAGGTAGAAGCAACCCATGCGTTCCCTGACAGACGGATGAAAACAATGGGGCATCTACACACAATAGACATTAATCAGCTTTAAAGGGGAATAAAATTCTGATGCGTGCTACAATCTGGATGAATCCTGAGGACATTATGCTACGTGAAAAAAGCCAGTCACAAAAGGACAAATACTCCATGATTCCACGGATATGAGGGACCTAAAATAGTCAGATTCATGGAGAAAGGAAGTAGAATGCTGGTTCCCAGGGGCTGGAGGGAACGGGGTTGGAGAATTAGTCTTTAATGGGGACAGAGTTCCAGTTTTGCAAGATGAAAGAGTTCCGGAGATGGGCAGTAGTGATGGTTGCATAACAGTGTGAATGTGCTTAATGCCACTGACCTACACACTTAAAAAATGATTAAAGTGGTAAATTTGGGGTTAGAACTGAGGTCTGTCTGGCTACATTGTGACATCTATGTCCTGACTGCTGCACATGACCAGGATGGCTCCAAAAGACCCTAGGCCACCAAGACATTCACCCGCTGTGTCACTCAAGTCCCTTGTGACAGTCACCCCAACTCTGTCCTTCTTTGATCGTACTTGCCAGACAGCCTGACTCTCAAACACATTTGCTAAATAAATGACATAGCCATTAACCTGGTGTGCCTGACCTAGAGTATAGATGGAGAGCCTGTGTTTAATTTGCCTCATTTCCTCCACTGCCCCTGGGGCTGTTCTATGCAAATGGTAGGAGCTCAATAAATGTGCTGACTGAATGAATGAATATTCAAACAAGAGAGATACAGTGGGGTTGATGGCGTGGGGCTGGGGGCGGGGAGAAAGGTAGACCCACGCAAAAGAAACAAATTCACTCCAGGAGATTCCTGGATGCAACGTGGCTCAAGTCACCAGCACTTCAATGGAATTTTCCTCTTTTATGGAGTCCCACAGGCTGAAACAGCTTGCCAGAGATTTGTACCCTCAGATAAATACTGGTCGCGCCTGGTTTCTTTGTGACTGCCAATTGCCCGCCCACTCCACCCCCGTGCCACCCCTCATGGACCTTCCATCCACTGAAAAATAATAAAGTCAATTTTCAGAATAAACTGTCAGGAAAGCAATTGCGACACTCAAGAAGCAAAAGGTATTATGAGACCGGAGTAATTTAGTAGATGAGTTTCAATTCCACGGGTCATCAGCATCACAGAAAACTTCCTAAGATACCCAAAATAATAATAATAAAAGCTTATTAAATGTCTAGTCCAAGGCTGTGATCTGGGAGGAAGTTCCCTCCTCTGACCTCCTGGAAGAACATTCTATAACGTCCCTCCAAAAATTCAGTGGTTTCTCTTATTACATTTTAGCCAAACATGTTTCAAGGGAGCTATAGGCAGCAGAATGCATAAAGTCAATATATCCAAAACGCAACACTTTTTTCTCTCTGCACAAGAGGAAAACAAAATAAAAATGGGCCGAACATAGGAGGCATGAAAAATAAATGAAACCTACAGCCAACGAAATTTGTCTAAGTCTACCTTAGCGTCAATGCCCAGAGTAGATGTTTGGGGGGGAAATGAAACAGAATCTGGAATTCGATCCACCTAGGTTGAGATCCTGGTTTTAGAACTCACGAACTATGTGACCTTGGAAAAGCATTTCACTCTAAGCTCTGGCTGCTCTTCAGAAAAATGGGGGGCAAGGGATAGCATTATTTCAGGAGATTCTGTGGTTGTGCTTGTGGAGGACTTGACATAGTACCTGGCATACAGGAAGCACTCAACAAACATCATGAGCTAGTCTTAATGTCCTAGAGCCAGTCCTACCAGCTCTGTCAAGGTCAAAACCTAATAGAGGTGCTATAGACCATGAACTAAGCTTCCATTGCTCAGGTACGCCCCAAACAGCCAAAACACACTCCCGACCCCCACAATACCTGAGGATTCATCTCCATCTCCTTGTTTTCTTGGAGCCCTTGAGACGTCTGCATAGCCAAGAATATTAGGCCTAACAAAGATATTCTGTCCTACTGACTTCATCTTACAGAGAAGAACGTTTAGGTCCAAATGGTGGGGTAAGGGAGTGGCTACAGCCATTGCACTAGATTTCTGACTCTCATTTTCCTCACCTGCAAAATGTAATAATATCCCCTGCCCAGGCTGTACAGGTGTTGGGATGAATAATTGAGAATCTGTGAAAATGACTTTGTAAGTGACTTTGTACTTAATTACTTTGTACTTAATGATTATTATCATCATTAATATTACTCTTAAGTTGAACCATATAAAACTGTCACTTGTTTAGGTGAAACATCAGTGATTTCATTTGGTTGTACATTAATGTAATCATTGTCCAACAGCCAGTTGACGGAATCCAGAGCAATAATCCAGGTTTACTATAAGGCATTTCTTCCTGCATCTTTGTAGAATCAGCTATTCCATCTTAATTGTCCAGATAAATGAGGCTTATCCCTCTCAGCATTGAATGCTGAGTAAAGTGTTGGCCATTTTGCTCCAAGGAAACAGTTTCCTGCTGTGTTTTTGAGTCTGAGCAGTGCTCTCAGTGCCTTACACATAACCCATTTTATTTTTAAACCTCTGCAACAGATACTATCTTGTGCCCATTTTACAGAGTAAGAAAGTAAGGTTCAGGGCAATGAAATAATTTGTCAAAGGTCACATACTAAGAAATGATGGAGGATGAAGCAACCCCAGAAAACAGGATTCTCAAGCTTGTTCTCTGCCCTCTGACTCTGGGATCCAGGTCAGCCCCACCATTCACTAGGCTGTGTGACCCTGAGCAAGCTACCCCTCCTCTCTGATCCTCATATTCTAGAATATGGGGAAATCATGCTTATCCTACAAGGATGTAGTGGGGACTTAAGGAGGTCACAAAAGTAGCATGTAGGAGTGAGATTTCCAGAATGATGGAGCAAGGAACTTGATAAACCCTCTCGCCCAAAAAACAATGATAAAAATGGATACAATTTTTGAAAACAACACATTCAATACTCTGGAAATTGAGCCTGGGAATAGACCAAATTGAGAAACATTCAAGAAATATTTGAGAAAAGCCTACTGAACCTCAGGTAAGAACAGCGGGCGTTTGTGACAACCTTGAGGAGGGCCCTTCCCATCCCCACCAAACTGTCAATGCACTAAACCTACCAGGGTGACACAAGCTGTGAAACCCACATATATGCAGTGAGACACAGGAAAATCCCACACCCAGGACCACTGCCACAGACAGAACTAATCCTGGCAGCAAACAAACGGGAAGGTCAATGGCACAGCTAGCCGAAGGTTGTTATCCTGACTGAGGCAAGCAATGGACATCGACTAGCCAGATGCTTAACAAGGAGACGCAGGGAATGGAACAGCCATAGTGCACCATTGTAAGTGCCCGCATGCTCCTGGCAATTAGAAGTCTGCACATGTGCTCAAGGCCACATGCACGCACAGGAGAGATGGAGACACCCTTGCTATCTACATATCCCAATTTAAACATAAAGCCACATGCACAGGAAGAAAACATGTGAAATAACCAAACAAAAAGTAAAAGCTGGGACACAATTGTAAGTGCCTGAACGTTGAATACATTTTCCAATGCACACACAGCTCCATAAGAATTAGGTGAATGCGTCACATATTCAAAGTGTTTGATCACAACCTCTGGTGACCACCAAGCTATGGTGACACAGGAGCAACCCCTGAAAACCCACAATTTATAATAAAAACAAGCATGAAAAGCTGAGCAAGGGATATCAGAAATCTCATACCATGGAAAAGGCAGACTCCATAAATCTAGTCCAGATAAGTTAGTTACTAAATAGTTGGGAAATGATTAGAATCTCGAGATGTTATCACACATGTCCAGTTCTCAACAAAAATGCCTAGTGTCTAACCAAAAATTACAAGACATGTAAGGAAACTGGAAAGTGTGACCTATACTCAAGGAAACAAACAAAAAAAAGCAGTCAGTAGAGATGCTCTGCGGGCTTAGCTATTGAACTTGGCAAAGACTTCCAAGCAGCTATTATAATGCACATAGAGCTTACTATTATGCCTGGCACATGCTGAGTGTCAATAAATACTAGGAACTGGTGGAGGTTCTGAGGTTCTAAGCCCTTGTTTGGCACTGTGGAGTGATGACACACCCTTCACCTTCACCATTCTGGGCTCAAATTGTGAATCCTTGAATGTATCTGGGGAAAATCCAACTCATACCTTCACGTACAGAGTTCCTTTGTGTCCCAGATTTTTACAAAGAACTTTCTCTCCAATGTGCAATGACAAAAAGCATATGGGCTGACATCTCACGTGAAGCTGAACATGCTAGACAGGCTGTGGGAGACTCCAGGAATAACAAAGAGCCATGGCTGAGAAATGCTTCCCCAAGTCACTCCTCAATGAGTGGTGCGACCTGGAGAATCTGTGTCTATGGAATTGGATGTTCACCCTGTGAATTATTTGGCTGTCATCAGCATAGCAACTTATCCACAAACACCATGGCCCAGTGGTCACCATGGCCAACAGCTGCCATCTGTTGAGCACCTATGTGTCAGGTGACGTGTTATGACCAATCGCATGTTGCCATAGTCATACGACCAAGTGTCCAGGAGTGTGAACGAACAGAGAGAGAGATGTCAGAAACCAGGATTTGAACCCAAGTCTCTCTGACTCTAAATGATTTTAATCACTGGACCTCTCACTTGAACATTGATCAAGTCATTCTATAGGGAGGGGGATCGTGTCTCTTATTTAATTCTGTATGCTCAGAGCTGCAAATAGAATGCCTAGCACAAAGCAGAAACTATATGAACAAGCAAACACACACACTCACACACACACACACACACACACACACACACACACATAAAACTGGTTGATTAACACTGAATGGAAAATGCACATAATTATTAAAACAGTAGACTCAAAATGGAGGACAGCAAGGTGAGTAGAAAAAAATGATGAATAAATTCCAGAGGGCTGAGGCTATGGGAACACCTGAGAAGTTGTTCAGCACCTGAGAGCAGACAGCTCCCCTTCCAGCCAGGGGCTCCTAGGGGCCTCTTCCAGCAGCAAGGGACTCGACAACAATCATAACTTCACTCATAAGTGGGATATGAAACTGAAAGCAACAAAGGAACAAGACAAACAAACAAAGAAACAAAAACTCAGACACAGACAGCCGTTTAGTGGTTACCGGAAGGAAAGGGGGCAGGATGAGGTGGTAGAAGAGGAAAAAAGGGGTCAAATATATGGTGAGGTATTATAGAAATGTACACTTGAAATCCATATAATTTTACTAACCAATGTCACCCCAGTAAATTTAATTAGAAAAAAGAAAGGGACTCTTGAAGCAAGTTCAGAGGAAATTGGGAGTGTCCACCAGGGTTTGAGAGAATAAGAGTGACTGCCTTTGAGAAGATAGATTGACATCCCTTAATTGTGTTCTTCAGATCAACTTCCCAGCGATAGATTTTTGTTGGCTAAAATCAATCAACACTCTAGACGCCCCTCAGGGGAGGAGGGCCCAAGGGTTTCCTCACATTGATCAGAGAGGATTGGCAACTCCTGCCTCAGCAGCAGAAAGATGAAAGGGACAAGGATCTGGGCCATAGCCGTGGAGAGCTGAGAACTTCACTGACCTGCCTGAGAGTCCACTACTATGGTCACTCTGGGTGGGCTTCAGTGTAGGTTAAGGTATAACCTGGGAGACAGGACTGGGCCCCAAATGATTAGGGGAGGCAACAAGGTCACTATGGAGACCTGAGCATATGCCTGGGTCTCTAGGAGAGAAGGGGGCCTCCTGAACAGCTGGAGGTCAGCAGGAGGACACTATCCCCTAAGTGGGTATAGAGGTCTTGACTTCTTCATAATTTTACTTAAGTCAGCTCAAGTAATAAAGATCAGGTTTTCTATGCCACTCCCTGTTGCAAAGGTTTCAGTGGATCATCACCGACCACCTGATAAAAGTCCAGACTCTCTGGCCCTGCTAACAATGACCCATGGTCTGGCCTCTGCCAACATCTTCAGCCTCTTTACTTGACACCGGCACCCTCGATGTTCCAGCTACAGTAAACTCGCCAAGCAACCTCACGGCCCTGGGTCTTTGCACAGCTACATCCAATGTGTGCACTTCTTACCTGTTTCCTCCAAATTACCCCACCAGGCTCAGCTCCATCATTACTTGTTCTGAAGTGTCTTCCCTGAGGCTCCCACCCTCACCCCTACTGCAAACATCAAACACGTTAGGGGTGTTCCCTGTGGCATCCCAAAGCCATCTCTCTGTATGGAAATTGCTTGTTTTAAGGCTGTGTTCTGTTCATCCCTGTATCTCTGGCCTGGTGAAAAGCAGGCATTCGGTTCAAGTTGGGTGAAATTAATAATTATTATTTTAAATTAACATCATGGATGGCACATTCTGTAGAGAACTTCATCGAACACTGCCTGTCCTCAGAGACCTTCCATTCAAAAATCCTGTGTGAGCATGTAAAGGTGCTCAGTAACACAGGTCACCAAGGAAATGCAAATTAAAACCACCATGAGATACCATTTCACATCCACTAGAATGGCTGCTAAAAAAATAACAGGAAATAACAAATGTTGGTGAGAATGTGGAGAAATTGGAACACTTGTGCAGTTAGTGGGAATATAAAATGGTACAGCCTCTATGGAAAGCAGTTTGGCAGTTCCTCAAAAAAAAAATTAAATGTAGAGTTACTGCATGACCCAGCAGTTCTCCTTCTGAGTATCTATCTACCCAAGAGAATTAAAGCAGGGACGCTAGCAGATATTTGTACACCCATGTTCGTAGCAGCATTATTCACAATAGCCAAAAGGTGGAAGCAACCCAAGTGTTCACTGGCAGATGGATGGATACACAAAATGCTATATATACACACAAAGAAATTCTGACACATAACTCATGGGTGAACCTTGAGGACATTATGCAAGCAAATTAGCCAGTCACAAAGGGACAAATACGGTACAGTTCCTTATATGAGGTCCCTAGAGTAAGTAGCCAAATTCATAGGGACAGAGAGTAGAATGGTGGTTCCCAGGGGCTGGGGGGGAGGGGGTGGGGAGTTAGTGTTTAATGGGTAACAGAGTTCCAGCTTTGCAAGATGAAAGAGTTCAGGAGACGAAGGGTGGTGATGATGGTACAACAATATGAACGTACTTAATGCCACTGATCTGTAAACTTAAAGATGCTTAAGATGATAAATGTTATGTTCCGTGTATTTTATCACAATAAAAAGTAAAAAGCCCTGTGCGAGACATCTGACAGCCTGAGTTCAAATCCCAGCTCTGCCACTGCCTGGCTGGGTGATGGTGGCCTCCGGTCACTCTGCTTTAAAATGGGATAAGCTTTTGAGGGCTGTTTTCAGGACAAGGATCCCTTTCAGGCTGTGCCTGATGTATTGCGATGAGAGTTTGTGCACATGTGGTAAAAGGCATGTGCTATTTTTGTTTCAGGAACACAAAATACCCAGCAAGTACCCCCACCAGATGAGAGCACTGCACTGGGAAATAGTCTTGGCATGAAATAATAATAAAAAAAAACAATGTTTAGGAGTCACATATTAGGTGCATGGGCGGGGGACCTCGCCAGGGCCCATTTTACACCCTGACAATGAATTCCCTTTGCTGCCATCTATTGTCTAATGATAATATTGACCTTTTCTGGCTGTCAAACTTGTCTTCTTAAATCCTGAGGTCTTAACTGCTTTACACACACAGGCTGACAGTTTACCCACCTGAGCACACGTTCATGTATAATTCATGACCTATCACATCGCCTGGCAAATGAATATTTATCGGCTTTTTCATAAGAGGCAGGACGGTGTTTCCTTTTGTTGCTACCAAAATCCTATGCTGCAGCAAATGAAATTTGTGAGCAAATAAAAAAAGGATAAGAAGCAGCAGTGAAAAAACTCCCCACCAGGTCCATTCCACTTGTAATTTTCCATTTTCCGAGGCCTCCACCATGTGTATGGAGGTGGTTTGGGTTTGGCGACAGCAGAGAACTGCTGAGTCGTCCAGAATAGAAATGCCTCCATATGCTACACCCACTGCCACTGCAGAAAACTCCCCCGCACCCCATTTCGCCGCTATGGGCAACTGCCCAGGAGCCCAAGACCCTTTCGATGGGCTCCATTCCAAATGCTCTGAACAAAGATCAAGTTGGGGGGGACCAAGGATAAGGAACCCCAAATGAAGATTGGTACACGGTGGTTGGTGGCGCTAAGCCAGGCAGAGTTTTATGGCTTCCAAAATGGGCTGTCACTCAGAGAGGCGATAGCCCGGAACCACACAAAGCTGGGTCTAATGTCCCCTCCCCACGGTGAGTTAGGAGGGCCACCAAGACGGCGCTACCTTATCTTCAAGAGGTGCACGTGCCATGGTCCCTGTTGCAGAGAAGAGCCAAGAAAGGATCCATGATTGTGACTCTGTTTACTCTTCCATCCTTGTGACTCATTGATGGAGGATTCATGGGCTAATGATCTCAAGTACACATGGGCACATTTCCCCAGAGAGGAGGTTTCAACATGGTTGTGAAGGGAGTCCATGTGGCTTGGTTGCCACCGTTCTGGCCTTCAAAGAAGATGCTGATGCTGGTGCTCACATGGGTGCTGACGATGCTGATAACAGGAGCTCACATGTGCTGGGCCCTTCCTGTGTGCCAGGGTGTGTGTGGAGCGTATCAACTATACTACGACGTGTAATCCTCAAAACCCCCCCTTAAGGTAAGCGTGAGTATTGCTCTCCCTTTACAGATGAGGAAACTGAGGCAGAAAGATGAAGCAGCTTTCTTCTGTTCACACAGCCCGAGCTGGGAGTCGACTGCTGATCTGTTTGACTCTGGAGCCCATGCTCTCCAAACTACCCTCCCTGGAATCAGAAACTTGGATTCAGGGACCAAACACACACTGCCTGGCTGGGTGGCCTCTGGGAAATCATTTCATCTCTATGAGACTGTTTCCTCATTTGTAAAAGGGCCAGAGTAGCTCTTGCTTTGCAGGGCTGCTGTGAGGATACAATAGGATTTTTTGCAAATTCTGAAGAGCTCGGTAATCATTCATCAGCTGGTGGCCATTCTCAATGGAAACATTTATGGAAGGTTTACAGTAGTGTTCGAAATAGGAGACACCCAAGGGCAGAAATACAAGGTTAGGGATGTGTGTTCGTTCGTTCATTCATTCATTCAACAGAAAATTGATTGAGGGCTTGCCATGAGTCAGAAAACACACAAGGGATCTACATAATTTCACATGCGGATAAATGCTACACAAACATTAAAACAAGGTGATGTGACAGAGAGTAACATTGGAGGCAGGATCTGAATAGCAAGACGACACCGACCATGCAGAGGTTGGAGGAAAGAGTGCTCTGGGCAGAGGGGGCAGCTAGGGGGATGGTTCCTTGTAATTAATTCTATAAGATGGGGCCCTAGCAGGAAATGCTCCCTCAACATTTTGGACTGGGAAGCCCTCTTTTCCTAGACTATCTCAGGGTGCTGGTGCTGAGTGGAACTCCCTCTGGAAATGATGGCTTCTCATCTTCCTGGCCGGGCCCCTTCCAGCTGGGACCTGCTCTCCTTCTCACTCTAATTCTTTTCTTGTACTTCCTCACACGGGGTATCAGAAGGGCCATTCTGGGATGGACAGTGTCCTCAGTGACATGGCAGGGGGTGAAGTCTAGAGCAGGGGTCTGGCCAAGCCTCACCCTCATCTTTGCCCCCAAGACCTGACTCTCCGATCCCAGCTGGTCCAGCGTCCCCCTGGGGCAATCCCCTATGGAACAGAAGCCCCCAGGGCCGGCACCCACTCTGGCACCCAGCTCTACGTACCTTCCTCTCGTCTATTCCTTCGGTGACCAACGTGAGCTTCTTCGTGAGCAGGGGGTCCAGTGCCTGGAAACGCCTGCGGAACTGAGTGATCCCCATGTGGTCCGCGTGGCCTGGGGGGTGGGAGCGGGCAGGAGGAGAACAGGAGTGCAGGTGAGACCAGCCCAGGGCCTCACTCCCAGCCTTGCTACTAACTTGGGATACAGACTCACTTCTCGGGGCCTCAGTTTCCCCACTTGCTAACTAAAGAGATTAGATTCAAGCAGCATTTCACAAATGTGTTCTGCTGAACATGAACCTTATAAACCACTCCACTGCCAGGTTGGGGACCCTTTAAAATGCTCTCATCTGCCTCTTTGGAGGTCACAGTATCGTGTCAACATTGATGCCAAAGGCTCTGAGGACCTCTGCAGGGAAGAGGCCTGATTAGCTTTGCTTAACCCAGAGTTTTTCCCAAACCTGTTTGAACATGGAAAAGAAATTTCTTTAGTCCTAATACTTATTACCACTCACAGACTGCATAGGGAAATGCTGCGTTGGAAAGTATTGAAGGGTTCTTTTAAATCTAACACGTAGAATGAACACAGCTGAACGCTTCTGTGTGCAAACTGGGAAGAGGCAGCTGGAAAGCTACCAAAAGAAGGTGACATTAGAACCAGCCTTTGAAGGAGCTATAAGAGTTTGTCAGAGGGTTTAGTATGGAGGGGACATCTAAGCAGAGGGAGTTACAGCACGGAAGTCTAAGGCTTGTTCTATAGTCATAGCAACAGCTAACAGTTACTGGGTGCTTACGTACGTTACGACACTGAGATAACAACTTCCTTGTGTTACAGACATTCTGGGGCCTATTATACCTATTTTATAGATGTGGAGATTGAGGCCCAGAGAGTTCAAGTCACCTAACCCAAAGTCACACAGATGGTAACTTTTCCAGCTGTGATTCAAACCCCAGACAATGACAGTAACTAACCCAGGGGAGAGTAGACCATAACGGGCCCAAGATGAGCAGGGGGGGGGGGCGGCCGGTGGCTCAGCTGGTTAACAGCACGAGCTCTTAAGCAACAGGGTTGCTGGTTCGACTCCCACATGGGCCAGTGAGCTGTGCCCGAGCTGCACTGCCACTGAGCTGCCAACAGGTGGCAGGATGGCTCAGCTGGTGAGAGCATGTGCTCCTAACAACAAGGTTGCCAGCTAGACTCCCACATAGGATAATGTTTACGCCCACATGCAACTAAGATTGAACACACACCTTGAGCTGAGTGGCCACGAGCTGCCGATGGGAGGCCGGATGGTGACTGGACTTGGAGCTGAGCTAGCTGCACCCTCCACAACTAAGACTGAGAGACAACAACTTAGCTGTTCCCTTCCCCAATTCCCCAATAAAATCTTAAAAAAAAAAAAAAAGATGAGCAGGGAATGGGCCCCAAAGGAACTTGAACTCAAATTTCAAGCCTTAAGGTTTGGACTTTGTCCTGATATAAGGGGTATGGTAGAGTCTCAGTTGCCTAAAAAACAAAACAAAACAAAACAAAAAATCCTCAAGTGGCCAGATGGGAGACGGTCTGGTGAAATCTCACTCCAGTTTTGCGACTTGGCTTCACAATAAGCCAAATGCATAAACCATGAGGAAGAAGAGTGACAGTGCAGGAGGGTGGTGAATCCAGGAAGGCTTCCTGAAGGAAGAGGACAGCCTCCAGTCAGGTTCAAAGGATGAGACCGCACAGAGACAGGGGGACGTTAAAAGTCTGCCCTTTTGGGTCAGACTTCACTGGGTTCCCATCCCATTTCTGCCTCTGATTGGGGACAAATGACCCCAACTCTTTGAGATTCAATTTCTTCACTTGCCAGATGAGCATAACAAGATCTACCATCACAGGGTCCCTACCAGGATTAAATCTGATGATGGTTAGAGTAAAAGAAACCAACATGTATTGAGTGCTTTCCCATGTCCCAGCACCGTTCTAAGTGTTACTACATTATTCGCTCGTCAAACCCTCAATAGCTCTCTGAGATCTGAGCTATTATAAGAGCAAGAAAGGAGGCCTGATGTAAGGACTTGCCAGTGTCAGCCAGTCAAGCCCAGGCTGACTCGCTCCAGAGTCTGAGCTTTACCTACCAGGATGTACCGCACGCCATGTTTAATGAGCATCTATTATGCTCCAGCGGCTGTGCTAAGGGCTTGGTGAGTATTATGTCAGTTAGTATGTGTGATGTTCCTAACATATCATAGGTACTCAATAAATAGCATAGATATGTATGCATTAGATATGCATGTGATATGTATTATATATATATATATGTTATATATGCACGAATTCAAAACCCTACATATTTTATATATGTGTCTGTGCCTATGTGTGCCTATCAATATTTCTTACATGGTAGGAGAAAGACAGAAACAACTTGAAGCAGGAAAAAGGGAGGAGATGAACCAGGTCTGAAAGGCAGACATTTGAAAGTTGTAGCACAAAACGTACACCCTTCACTTAGTTGGGAAACTCCTCCTGACCACGTTGGGCCCTGCTGAGGATGCAGACAGCAGATACTGCAGTGAGGACACAAGGCCCACGGAAGGGGACATGCTGACCCGAGCGTGCACACAGGGGCTTTCGCAGGCAGGCCCCTCCGCCTGCAATGGCCCCGTGCTTCCTGCCAGTCAGCCAGGCAGAATCGATCTGCTGCCAGCTGTGACCAACTCTCTCGTGCTCTCCCCCTGTGACATTATCTGTCTCCCTCCGCCTGGGGTTGTGCAGGCAGGAGAGAGAATCAATGAGGCACTCAGGGGAGCAAGGGTCTCATCTTTGCCTGCAGCTACTCCCAGCTTCTCCGTCAAATACCTGGTGCCCATGGTTTCAGTATGAACACGGTGGGAGGAGATGGGGGGCAGCAAACACAAACTGGGAGTCAGCGACCACAGAGATGTTAAACAAACGGGTGCCCACCCTCCAGCCATCCCATCTTCTGCAGAGAGGCATTGCTAACTGTCAGAGAAGGAAACCCTGGTGGCCCCCAGGGTGTGAGAGGCAGAAAAGAATCAGTAGGATTCAGATCAAGTCCAACCCATTAGATGGGCTAAGGGTGGGAACCTCGGGTGCACGCTTGCTTTCTAAAATACAGGCCTGAAGGCATCATGCCTCTGACTAAAATCCCTTTGTCCCACTCCCACCTCATCATCTCCTCAGCTAGACCTGGAGAAAACCAAACTTCCAAAGAACAACTCACAGCCTTCCCAGATCCAGCCACCTCATCTCCCACAAGCCCCCCACTCACTTTAAACCCTGTTCCCTGAAAACCCAGGCTCTTCCATGCTTCCCTGCCTTTGACTATGCTGATCCTTCTGCCTAGTATTCCCTCTCCCTCTCAACCCCCAGAGGGGAGCTGCTTATTTTAAGACCCAAGTAAGACGCGACCTGCCCTAGGAGGCTTTCTCAGTCTCCCCAGTGAGAGCACAGAGCTTTCGCCTCCAGGCATCCGGGTACTTCCTGAGTCCCCATGTGATGCACGCTCTTGTCATGTCACATTATCATCGCCTGTTTCCACACTCATCTCCCAAACCAGGCTGAGCATCTTAAAGACCAAAATATTACTCATTGTGGGAATTCCACCCTTTATCCCAGGGGCCGGCAAACTTTTGAGACGGAAGAGCCGCCAGGGGTCAGCAAACTGCAGCTCATGAGCCACACGCGGCTCTTTGGGTGCGTACATGTGGCTCTGAAGTACAATTAAAAATGAAAATAAAATTATCATAGTTTCTTTTATAATATTACTTTAAATTTTACTAATTTGTAAAAATATATTTATGGCTCTCGAATAATTTTTAAATTGTTGTGAGGGACAGGATTGGCTCTTCCACGGGTCGGCAAACTTTTGAGACTGAACGTACCCAGAGAGCCGCATGTGGCTCGCGAGCCGCAGTTTGTCAACCGCCCCCACCCCCACCCCCACCCCCCGCCAAGGAAGAAGCTCCTTAGATATTTTTTGTGAAAAGGAAGATGAGTAGGACACAGCCTTAGCTTTCCAGGAGCACACAACTAATTCAGGGAAGAAGATAGGCTTTGAACCCAAAGGGAACTAGGTTCATATCCAGGCTCTGCCATGTCCCAACTGTGTGACCTTGAGCAAGTCCTTTCACCTCTCTGAGCCTCAGTTTCCTCATCTGTAAAATGGGGGTTATCACAACTTCCACCTCACAGGGCTGCCTCTTACCTGCCCGGTGCAGACGTAGTGCCTCCAGGATGTAGGAGCCTGCAAGCTGGACCCTCAGTGCCGGGATGTCTAAGGGCAGGGGTCCGACTGCCCCAGGCTTGTCCCCGCCAGGCTGTTGTGGGGTGGGAGCCGGCTGCACGCCCCTGTTCTCCACCACTGAGCTTGGCACCAGGCAGTGGATGAAGTGTAACTGAGACCGTCTGATCACGCTGGTCAATGCATCCTAAGAAGGAGAGGGCGCGGGATCATGGCCAGCTGCCTCAGGGTGAGACAGACAGGGGTCTGGACATTCTCCAAACATACATTCCGCCTGGCTTGGGCATCTTTGGGGGCCCCTATATCTTACACCAAAGACCTCCTATCTAATTTGGACTCATGAGAAATAAGGGGCCTTTATAACAGCCCTAGTTATAACAGATAGGGAAACTGAGGCATGGAGAAGGCAAGCGAGCGGCCCAAGCTCACTCACATCACTAGCAGAAGAGGTGAACTACAAGCCAGGACCTAGCCTGTGGGATTTTTCCAGAGAATATGCTATGAGCATTTTTTCAAAACGTATTCTTCCCACATCCACCCTTTGGGCCCATCCTGATCACCGACCAAAGCTTCTCATATGTTACTGGGTGACTGTGTTTAGGGGACATAGTTACATACGGTGCTGGGGTCTGTTGCCTTCCCCCAAGGAGGCCGGGGGGTGAAAATGAAGGCATTTGAGAGGTGAGGAAACCAGGCAGGCCTGGTCTGGCTACGACATCTGTCCCCTTGGTCACAAGGACAACTGTGGTTCCTGCAAACTTCCTGAAGCCCCTCAAGTCAGTGCCGAAAAGCCAGAGCTCTGGCCTCTGACTTGGGCCAGCCGCTTTCCAGCATGGCCGTCTCTTTGCTATTCCGAGCCCCAGTTTCCTCGTCTGTAGAGTGTGGGGTGACGCCTGCCTCTCCGGGCTCACTGGGGATGACGGAGGAGGGGAGGGGCACGTGGCAGTGAAGGTCATGACTCCGTGGGGACGGGGTAGCCACTCACCATCTGCAGCTTGACCTGGGAGCACGGGGCTTTCCTCTTCACCGATGCAAAGCCACTGGCAAAGGCCCTTCTCACGGCGCGGCTTCTCCGCAGCGCCTGCTGGGAGGTGCCCTCGAGGCCTGCCACAGCCCAGCACACGGGGGGCAGCTTGGCCCGGGCCTGAAACAGGCTCCTCAGCTCCTCCCTGGCAGGTCGGAGGGGAAAGAAAGCGGCGCTGCAGGGGGCTCATGGGAAATGGGTCCACCTTGCTTCCTGCTGACCCGTTTCCCGAACATTCCCGTGGAATCACACATCTGAACTTCATTCCCCGTGCTTTCCACCAGAAGAGCCTCGGCTTTGTGACAAATGCCAGCTCCTTTCTCCGTGCCTCGCTCCCTACCGGACATCTCTCCTTCTACCGGTTATTCTTGTCACTTACATACCTGTGGGAATTCTAGGAAGCCTGTCCTTTCTTACAGGGACAAATGATCTCTGCTACCCCCAGAACAGGTCCAGTACAGAGTGGCTGCTTACTATATGTTTCATGCAAGAGTCAATGACTCACAGGCTGAACAGTCAGTTTCAGAACCTGTCAATGAAATGCCCAGCCAGACGCCGAGCAGCAGAGAGGACCCCCCTCAGCACTCCTGTAATGCACAGGTACTCAGGCTAGCGAGCAGGGCCAGTGCCCCGTAAGTGTCTGCTGTCATAAACCTGAGCTGGCCTGCCTGCTGTTTTGGGCAAAAGAGGATTAAGAAAACTGGGCAGACTCTGCTGTGCCGCAGGATGGGGTTGGGACCCAGAGAAGGCCTCATGCCTCCCAGGTCCCACCGGCCCCACCCCCTCCAATGGAAGCATATGAGCATCCCCCTTCACTCCCTGTAAGTCCAGACCACACCTCCGGCCCCAGCCCGTTACCCATCCTTCTCTATGTCTAACGGGACTATCCAAACTATGAAGGAAGTGAGTCTCAAGTGACTGACTCAAAGGTATTTCAAGTGCTTAAATGCTAGCACAAAGATTAACAATGGGCCAGCACAAAGGTTAACAATGGCTTGAATACATTCTCATTGAAATAAAAAATCTTGGGAGAGGTTTAGGGGAGCCCCCCAGAAACAGGATCCCTGAAAGTAGAGAACAGGGCTCTGGGGGGTATGGGCACCACCCCCTGGTCACACGACATTGGACACACGACATTGGATTAGTCACGTGTCCTCTTTGGGCCTCAGCTAGTGATATATAAAGCAAAAGGGTTTGACCAAAACTTGAGCATGCCTAAGAACTGTTTCCCGGGGACTTTGTCAGCAAAAGAAGTCCCCAGGGCCCTCCCCTAGAGAGGCTGCGTGGGGCCCAGGAATCAGAAAAGTAAGCGAGCAGTTCTGGTGAACCTGGAGCTCTTGGCTACAGAACACCACAGCTAACAAAAAGCACTGTTTGGGGCGGCCGGTTAGCTCAGGTGGTTAGAGTGCAGGCTCATAACACCAAGGTTGCCGGTTCAATCCCCACATGGGCCACTGAGCTGCGCCCTCCACAACTAGATTGAAGAAAACCACTTGACTTGGAGCTGATGGGTCCTGGAAAAAAACACACTGTTCCCCAATTTAAAAAAAAAAAAAAAGCACTGTTTGCTCTCAAAAACCACCAATGCTTGCCTCGCGAGCATGCAAGACATCCGGGTGGGATGTACTCCCAAGCCTGCCACTCTTTCACCCTGTGAGCCTGGACTTTGCACATGCTGTCCCTTCTCCCCAGAACGTCCCTCACTCCCCAGGCCATCTGGTTAATAAAGGTTTGCCTCACCCTTTTCTAACCCTACCCCCCTCACCCAGCTGGAGCCACAGACTTCTAGAGCAGACAGGGAATTTCCAAGACCACAAGACGTGTGCTGAGGGCCTGCTATGAACCAGGCTCCTTAAAAAGCCAGCTCCCATCAGACATGTCAGCATGGCATCATCACTCCTGCTTCTCAGATTATGAAACCGAGGCCTAGGTCGTTCCGCTTGAAAAAAGGCAAAAGCAGAATCTGAACGTTTGCCTGACTCCAAAGTTGTGCCATATCCACCAGATCTTGCAGCCTCGCCCAAAACCCTTAGTTTATGGTGGAAAAAGAAAAAAAAATGGGAGGGAAGGTGCCCAGTCACCCAGGTAACAGGTGGCAGGGCTCAGACTTGACCCAGGTCCGCTGGCTTTCCTTATGCGGTCCTCTGTGTGCTTGTTAACTTCCTTTTGCCCCGTCCACTGACTTGGTCTCTTTTCTGGAGCTGTATAGCTGGGAGCCCTGCTGCATGCAGGTCTCCAATCAACTCTGACCACGTGGCCTGAGAACCCCAAGGATCACTTAGCCAAGTTGTATCGCCACCCTGCCACTATTTTGCTGTGTGATCAAAGGCAAGTCACTTTACTTCCTGGGGCCTCAGTTGTATCATCTTTAAAATGGGGCTACAGATACAGTGTTGCTGTAAGGATTAATAAGATACTTATGAAGCATTTCTCCTGATGCCAGGCACAGAGTGAGTGGTCGGTAAATGTTCCTTCCCCACTCTCACACCCCCAGCACCTCCCTGGTGGCCTCAGCTTCTCGTCTTGTCTCCAAGCTCCGCCTCTGCAGGATGGCAGCGTTGAACTTGGGAAGACGTGCACATGCGCATGTGCACATTTCCCAGCACCTCTCTGAACCAAAGGCAGTGATTGCTGCCATCCCTGCCAACACTTCTGAAAAGAGCAGTCAGGGGATGCTGTGAGCTTTTTTTTAATGCTCTGAAACATTATCACTTCGGTTTTACAACCCCCTCGTTCTAGGCTGTCCATAAAAGTTGTTCCAGTCACATCATCTCTCAGACACTTAATGAAAGGCAAAGAGCCAAGACCAGAAGTCACAGCTTTTAAGCCTGTGTTCCACCTCTCCAAAAGACCAGTTCTTCTCCTCAGCTGAACTCACGCTGGCCCCAGGGAGACATTGCACAGCTCCGATTTGAGTTAACGGTTCTTAGGGACGGGTTCCCAAACCGGCCCTCACTCGCTGGGTTGTTGTAACTGCATGGCCCCCAGTGGAAAAGGAATAGCCGTGCCCCAAATGCCCCTGGCCCATCCCCAGCCCTGGCTGCACTCACCTTTTCGACTGCTGCAGGACCTGGGGGGCGTCCAGCGCCGAGAGGTTGGGCTTGGCCCTGTGGAGCCAGCCCGTGAGGTCATAGCGCACGGGATCCTGTCCCCTCTGGTGGAAAACCTCACACTGGAGGGGCTGCTCACACGACCGAAGGGCAGAGGTCCCTGAAAGTAGGCACAGCGCCTGAGTGTTGGGGCCCAGCAGGGGCATCACCCAAAACACACTTTTTCCATTTTAACCTGTTTCCAGGTTAGCGAAAGCTGACAATTCTGGGGACCCACACTTCTGCTTTGGGCATTTGTGTGCATTATTCCCAACGTGGATTCTATTCCTCCTTGCTTTCTTAAATCCAGGATACCTGTTTTTGCCATGTATACAATCTTCATGATTTTTACCAGACCCATATATCGCCTGAGTTGTTATTAATGTTTTTCTTAACTTGACTCACACTTGTACAGATACATTCATTTATAAAGAAGCATGATATTGCAGGTTTGGGGCGCAAGCTGCATTTATTTTCTAGTATTCATGGAAATAAATAATTATTAAATATTTTGAAAATATTTATTCATGTGCCACCTAAAGTCGTCTTGAATGCCATCAACCAAATAACCGCACAGCCTACTCTTGGGATATGCTGGCCGACACTTCGTCATAAGGGACCAAGAGGGAGAAACCAATGGACTTGGAGTTGGTGAAGACCTGAGTTCAAATCCTGCCTCTACTACTTATTACTCTACGACAGGGGCCAAGACACTTAAATCTCTGAGCCTCAGTCTTCTTTTCTGTAAAATATGATTAAATAATACATACCTCCCAGGGTGGCATAAGGCTCAAAGGAGATAATGTGTGTAAAATATTTCAGTGGAGCGCCTGGCACATAGTTGTCACTCAGTGAGTTGTAGTGGGTGTCACTGCCATTTCCTACATTTACATTTTTTGCTGGTTTTCTGGAGTTACAAGGGGTTTATCTCCTCATGCCCAGTGCCCAACATCATGCCTGGCCATAAGAATGGGGTCTGGAAGCGCTTGTGGAATGAATGAACAAACGAATGAATGAATCAACGAATGAATGAATGAATTGCTGGTCACTGATTATGTCACTCTAATTGCAATGATTCTCTCAAACCAATTATTATCAGGAGTGGTAGCATTGTTTTGGTGTTCGCATCTATTCTGAATGATTTTTCTACATTCCCCCATCCTTCTATTGTCAACATACCAACATGCATGCACTAGGCTCCTGAGTCCCTCCCCCAAATCCTAACTTACTACCTGTACACTGCAGTGATCTAGGAAACGAGGGACCTGCCCTTCTCAGAATTCTGTACAAAATAAATGCAGTCTGAGGGTCTGCAGGCAGCTACTGAGGAAAAGGCATAGGTTCTGCCATCTGTTTGGCTGGTTGGAGGTCCTTTATGCTCACTTCCTGGTCGCCTCTGCATTCTGGGTAACGGAAGTTAGCAGCAAGGAACACTTCTAGTTAAGTGAAGTATCCCTCCCTCAAGAGCCTCCCGTGAGCCCGTCAGAGCAGTGTAGTCCCTCCCAGTGGGCAAGAAAAGCAAGGCGACAAAGTGCACGCCCCACTCCGGCACATACGTCCACGCTGCCTGGACAATGCTGTAGGTATCGGCATGGCTCCCTCCCTGCACGGGGCTACAAGCAATGGGAGGGCAGGGACCATGTTCATTCATTGTTATGTCCGGCAGCCAGCACAGAGCTGGGCTCTGAATGCGGACCCCAACAGCATTTGGGGAGTGGGAGGGGGCCAAGGCAGGAGAGAAGGAAATGCGTTCATGTATTCTAAGCCCAGCCAGCCTCTGCTGGACACGCTACCATGCGTGATGTCATTCCACCCCCACTCTGGTCTGTGATGTGAGCGTCACTGGGCTGGTTTCTACGAGGTGACACTGAGGTTTAGGGAGTTGAGACAGCTTAGCTAAAGCTTCATAGCGGTCGGCCCAGAGACAAGATGAGAACACAGGCCTGCTGATCTCAAAGCCTGTCTCTGTCCAGGATAGCGGCCCAGTACATGGAGGTACCACGTTTCCCAAGAACCACCTGGAAAACAGCTCCCAGGACACAGGCCTGCTCACTGCCCTCACCCTCCCCTTTCTCCTAGAGTTGGTTTCCCACCACAGCTTTGCTCATCCAAGCATCTCACAGGCTGCTTTTGCTTTCAGGAGTCCCTGAAACGCCTGTAAGACGTGGCGTCAACACCGTCACCCCCACCCCCAGCAGCCTGACTCCCCAGACTGGGGTAGGGGTTTCTCCAGGCCCCTGTGCCCCGGGCATCCACCCCCGATGGCTGCGATGTGAATGCCAGTACCTGACTGTCCACTGGGCCCAGGCTCCTCCGTGAGGGCTGCCCCCAGCCCTGTCCTGGGCCCACCGTCCAACAAATGTACCTTAGCTGAGAGGTAATGGATAGTGAACCCTGGGTTAGCCAGAAAGCCCTACCTGTCTGCTTGATTGAACTCATTAACTCAGAGCTAATCAGGAAGCCCTAGAGACAAAAGATATTTTCTTCATTTTTTTTTTTTTTAACCAAAATGTCTGAGTTAGTGTGTCAGTCTCAGTGGATGCCCCTGGGAACTGAGAGCCTTCCAGCGTCCTGCTGGGGGTGTCTGGGATTGGCACCATTGGGCCTCACAGGAAAATAAGAGGGAGCCACAAATCTAGCTGAGTCCCCTCCTGTGCCATCCACTCCCTACAAGACACCATCTGCTTCCGACCCTATTTTTTGTCTCTTTTGCCCAAAAGTCAAGATCTAGAAAACATTGCATTTGAGGAATCTATTTCATCCAATTCTGGACCACTGGGTTTTCACGTATTCATCTAGTCTGTCTCCTGACTCATTGCACTCCTCACTGTGTCAGCCCTGCTCTAGGTGCTATGGATACGGAGGTGACCAGACAGGCCCCTGCCCTCGCAGAGCTGACCTTCCGTGAGGACAAATGCCTGAGGCCCCATGGGGAAGGCTGCCATGGAGCAGAGGAAAGTAGGGGAAGGAAGACAGGAATGCAAGGGAGAAGGGGTTATAATCTCTTTTTATAAGGACACCAGTCATCTTCAATTAGGACCCGCCCCCATGACCTCACTTAACCTTAGTGGCCTCTTTAAAGACCTTATCTCCGCCAGTCACTAATGCATATATATATATATATATGTATATATATATATATATATATATATATATATATTAAAACATTGTATTTGACCAAAAAGTTCTTTGCTTTTCTTCTGCATTTTAACCGAAATAAAAATATTTTCACGGGCCCTAAAAGCGCCCCAGGCCCCAGGTACTGTCCCTCCTGTGCCTGGTGGAGAAGTCGGCTCCAGGTCAGCTGCTTTCAGAGCCAAGCTCTCTGGGAGTAATTTATGACTGGTTACAAGAGAATAGGATACGGACACACACGGAGGAAAGACACAGGAAGAAGACGGCCATGTGCAAGCCAAGCAGAGAGGCCTCTGAGTGAAATCCAACCTGCGAACACCTTGATCTTGGCATTCCAGCCTCCAGAACTGTGAGAAAATTAATTTCTGTACTAGACGCCTCAGGGGGATCACTTCGTAAATTATATAATAAATGTCAAACCATTATGCTGTTCACCTGAAACTAATATAAAATAATATCGAATGTCAACTGTGACTGAAAAATAAAAATAATTTAAAAGCATATAAATAAATAAATACAATAATAAAAACAAATGAGAAGAAAAAAGACCCTATCTCCATATACAGCCACCTTCTGAGGCACTGGGAATTAAGGCATCAACATATAAATTTTGGAGGGAGGGATATAATTCAGCCATATATATATATATATATATATATATATATATATATATATATATATAGTATTTGGTCTATAAGTTCTTTTTTTTCCTTCTGCTTTTACAGAAATGAAACCATATTCACGGGCCTTGAAAGCACCACAGGCCCCAGGCACTGCCCCTCCTGCGACAGGCGGAGAAGCCGGCTGCAGGCCAGTCGCTCTCGGAGCCAAGCTCTCTGGGAGTAATTTGGGCATTAGTGCGCTGAGCTTGGTCCTAGGGGAGCTGCTGGAGCCATCAGATGCTGCTGCTGCTTAAAAAACCATCCTGATGTGAACGCAGCAACGCTTCATGAGTGTCCCAGGCACAGGACTTGGCTGGTTGCCTGGGGGCAGAGGCTCCCGAGGGGGCATGGCAGCACCGAGAGCTGTCATTTGTCCTTCTCCAACTCTTCCCCAGTTTCTCACACACCACTCCCGTCCAACGTCTGCCCCGAACACGCCATTGAAATGGCACTTGTCTCGGTCGCCAGTGACCTCACCTGGCCAAATCCGTGGCACACCCCTCAGCCACACCTCACGTGACTGCTCAGCAGCATCTAATCCGGCCACTCCCCATTCTCCCAGGTGCCCTCCCACCTCCCTGCCACTCCCGCCTCAGCCTCCTTTGTGGTCACTCACCTTGTCCCGGGGCCCCTTGACAATGGAATGTCCCCGGGCCATCTTTGGCCATCTTCTCTGCCAACCCTCCTTCCCTTAGAGACCTCAACCAGGATGATGGGCCACACCAGGCTGGTTCACCACGACAGAGCATGGCGTCCAGCACAGAGTAAGCCGCTCCGCACATGTGTGGGATCCATGAATGAACACATGAATGAATGAAGCACACACAGACATCTCTGCACTCAGACCCCACCCTGTGCAGGCCTCGTCAGGGCTTTTCCCGCAGCTAACAAGGACAGGCGCCAACTCCTGAACTCAGTACCTTCTCCTCCTTACTCCCTTACCTTCGGCCCCAGCTCCTTTCTTCTCGAAGGCTGCACAGAGACGCTCGAGCACCACACTCTCACTGGCGCCCTCCACCCGGACCTCCTCATCCAGGGCCCAGAAAAGGCCCTTGGCATCCTCAGCACCTCCTCCAGCTGGTAAGCGGACCTGGTGGGAGATCCAGGATACACTGAGAGGCCCCAATCCCTCACCGATGCCAGTCCCAGGCTTTCCTTCCTACCTATGGGAGTCAGAGGATCCGAGTCCCGGGCCAAATCCATGTTCCCACTCACCCTGGCTTCCCACTCACCCCAGATTCTCAGTGTTAAAACCACAAAACTCTAACAGCCTCTCAGTTCCAAGGGGTCCAAACCATGCCTCTCTCCTCACTTCCTATGTGACCTTGACCAACTCACTGCACATCTCTGAGTCTCGCTTCCTCTCAATGTGAAATGACACTGGCAGTGGCTCCTTCCGAAGGCTGGCCGTGTGAGGGTTTCACAAGAAAAAGCACCGTGTAAAGGACATGTTTCCAGACACACACAGGTGGCTGTGTGTGTGTTTGTGTGCAGCCAAACAGGAAAGGGTGCATTGTATCTGCATCGCTTTCTCTTAGAAGTCTTGGTGCTTTTTTAAACTAAAATCTTGAGGGGTGGGGGGGGGGAAGTGCCCTCATAATGTTTCGGAGGAGAAGGAGAACTTGGTTTGATGGCACAGACACAGAATTTTAAATCTAGCTCCGAGCTTCAGAGACCATCTAAGCAATGCTGTAATTTTGCACATGGGAAACTGAGAGAGACCTGGGGGTTTGAGGGGCTCCCCCTAGGGCCCATCGTGAGTTGGCAGAACAAGGAATGACGCTGAGTGGTTACGGAGGACACGTGATGTGTACAGGGACCAACTTCCCTTGTCGACGGGGACTGAGGGGAGGACTTCAGTGCGAAAGCCAGCGAAACCCCTGGCAGACCAGGGCTGTTGGCTACCCTAGCTCAGAAATCTCTGTCCACACTCCTCAGAGGCCCAGAGGGGAAACGGGTCATGTCCAGAGTCACATGGAGAGACACAGGGGCAGAGCTGGAAGTGCATCCCCGGAACCTGAGTCTCCACCTGGACTTTCTTTGTTGGGGTTGAAATCAGCAGGCAGCCCATCCTCAGAAGGCAGCCGTTCCCAGCCACCGCCCAGGCATCTGGGGACACCATGGCCCTTCTCTCCTCACATTGCCTGGGTCGTCCCTTCAGAGCTGCCCTTTCCAGGTAAGGAAACATGACAGGGAGGAGAAAACACCAAAAGGTGCCAACAGGATGCAAAGCCCATGATGGCTGGCAGGGCTCACAGACAGGGAGCTTTGCAGGGAAAGTGTAACTCATGGTGAGCCAGGAGGAGCCTCGGAAATCACCCCTGGCTGACAGCAGACAAGGAATGAGGAAAAGGGCAGCCTGTGCTATCAAATGGCAGGAGAAACGAGGCCTGCAGGACACCTACTATGTGCCAAGCACTCTGCCAGGTGCTTTACATGCCAGATCTCACTGATATTCATGACAACCCCAGGGGATGCGATCATTTCCTTTTGGGTGATGAGAAAGCTAAGACATGGAGAGGTGAAGTGACGTGCTGAAGGTCACCAAGATTGGAGCTGAGCCTGGCAAGCTGAGTGAAATGGTCCAGGGCGGTTATGGGAAAGGGTTGAGCAGAGGTGCAGGTCTGGGGTCAGCAAAATGGGTTCTCGGGGTGGGGAAAGTGAGGGAGATAAAGGCTCAGATACCCCCAAATTAAAGTCTGTCTGCCCCCAATGGAGGTCAGGGGCCTGGATCCAAAATTGCCCCCATTCTCCATCCCCCATGGTCCCTATCTTCCCGGTCTCTGCCAGGCACATCACTTTCCTCTGAACACCTGACCTTTTCAGGAGAGAGTGGCTGGAGGCCACCCGGCACTGGCCTGAACCCCCCTCAGCTCCCAGGTGTAAGCACATTCTAAGACACAGACTCAGGCATAACACAGAGGGTAGTTCTCACCCCTGGAGCATTTAAATATTCGTTGCCCAGGTCACACCCCCCAGACCAATCCACGCAGAATTGGGGAGTACCTCCAAAGTGTCAGTGTTTTTAACAATCCCTGGGCGATTCCAGGTGCAGAGAGCACTGACAGCTAGTAGCTTAAAGGCTCAGATCTGCTTGCATTTCAGTAAAAAGGCCTCTGGGTACCTGAGAGTCTTGGTTTGCTGGGCCCTGTGTTACCTGGGAAGGGTTCTGATCCATAAGGGCCACCGTGGTCCCCGGGGATGGCTCCGGGAGGCCAAACTGCACAGGAAGACCTTCCTGGAAAGTCACAGAAATTCAACGTTAGTTCCTTCCGTGAGCTGAACAGGGCGGAAAACTTCTGGAGAGGGAAAGAGAAGCGAGGACTTTTCATACCCCTTAGGCTTTTTTCAATTGTTACTTTTAATTGTGGTAAAATATACATAAAATGTACCATTTGAACCACTTTTAAGTGTACAGTTCAGTGGCATTAAGTACATTCACACCGTTATGCACCCATCACCACCACCCCTCTCTAGATGTTTTCTCATCTTGCAAAGCTAAAACTCTACACGCATTAAACAACAAGTCCTCCTGCCCCAGCCCCTGGCAACCACCATATACTTTCTGTCTCTATGAATTTGATCCTCTAAGTATCTCATATGAGTGGAATTACACAGCTATTGTGACTGGCTTGTTTCACTTAGCATAATGTCCTCAAGGTTCATCCATGTGGTAGCATGTGTCAGAATTCCCTTCCTTTTCATGGCTGAATAATATTCCATCGTATGGATACATGACATTTTGTTTACTCCTTCATCCATGGATGGACATTTGGGTTGCTCCACCTTTTGGCTTTTGTAAATAAAGCTGATATGAACATGGGTGTGCAAATATCTCTTGAAGACCTTGCTTTCAGTTCTTTTGGATAGATACCCAGAAGTGGAATTGCTGAATCATACAGTAATTCTATTTTTAATGTTTGAGAAAACATTATACTGTTTTCCATAGCAGCTGTACTATTTTATGTTCCCACCAGCTATGCATAAGGGTTCCAATTTCTCTGCATCCTCACCTACACTTGTTATTTTCTGGTTTGTTTGCTTTTAATAGTAACCATTCTAATGGGGTAAAGAAGTATCTCAAAGAGTTTTGATTTGCATTTCCCTGAATTAGTAATGTTGAGCATCTTTTCATGTGCTTATTAGCCATTCGTGTATCTTCCTTAGAGAAATATCTATTCAGGTCCTTTGCCCATTTTTTAAACAAGTGTTTGTTTGTTTGTTTGTTTGTTTGTCTGTCTGTCTGTCTATCATCACCCCTTAGCCTTTGTATGAGAAGGAAGGTCACAGACCAACATTCCAAAAACATCCTGTTTCTGTTCAACCTGCATGGTTGTCACAAATCATGGTGAGAACTTTATCAGGAACTGATAATTCAGCCCAAACTTTTCTAACATTTACTGAGTACCTAGTAGGTGCTGGGCTGTGTGCTGGGCACTGGAGGAAGCATGCATAAACTATGGATAATATTAGTTGCCATATAAAAATAACCAGCTCCAGACAGCACTATGCACAAAGATGTTCACCACAGTGTTGTTTATATAATAATAGCTTCATCACAGAAATCACCCAGATGTCCAAAGGAGAGCTGGGACAGAAAAAGACATCGCCACTGAAATGCATGGTGACTGCGAGTTGTAAATAGAGTGAGGAAATGTGAATAACATAATGCTGGGAGGAAAACAGCAGATGGCAAAATTGGGTACACAGAAGGATCCGAAATCTGTAGAGAAGACAAGATACGGAAAGATGACTGGTATCAAATACAGAAAGTGGTACCAGTGGCTGCCTCTGAGTGGTGGGGCTAAGGAGATTGTATTTTCAGCAGTTGACTCTGATATTCACTTCCCAGATTTTTAATAAAGAACATGTATGACTTTGATCATCAGAATAAGTGAATTAGTCTGGGGAAGATATGATAGCTGTGACCACCTATTGAATGCCTAAGAGATTAGGCACTTTCTATCGAACTTCATTCAATACTTAAAACAGCCTCTTTAGGCAGTGTGGTGAAAACAACTATAAAAATACCCCCCCTCCCATTCTCTCCCGATCCCTGTATCCACTCTCTGTACAGCGATATTGCAGTTTCTCCCATCAAGAAGTGGAACCTTGATGTGACCAACTGAATACAGCAGAAGTAGCACTGCCAGTTCCAAGTCTCGACCCTGCACGTGTCTGCTCGCTCTCCTGGAACCCTGCCAGGGCCACGAGAACAGCCTGGGCTAACCTGATGGAAGACTGGACATTCCTGGAGCACAGACGAGTCACCCTAGCTCATGGCCAGCTGACTCCCAGACACAATGGAGAGACCACGGCCAGCCAAGACCATCAGAGCCATCTACTTGACTTGCATCTGACCACAGGCAGAAGAAGTCTCCCAGCCAAGACCCAAAGAGCCTCCCAGGTAACCCAGAGGCTGAGAAGTAATCACAAAAGGTTATTGTTAAAGCCGCTGCGGTTGGGGTAGTTTATTAGGTAGCATTATTGTGGTGAATGGTAACTGATGCAGGAGTATTGTTATTTCTATTTTACATGTGAAGAAATCGAGGATCAGAGAAGGTGAGAGACTCTCCTAGGACCACACAGCCAATCAGTGACAGAGAGTCAAACTGCAGGTCTTATCGGTGTCATTTCTTTGAGGTGTATCCATGTTGATGCTTTCATGTTTATTGCTGTGTGAGCTCCAACCAAAGAAATGACCATAATTTCAATATCCCTTACATATTGAAAAATAATATGGTCATTTCTAATACTTTGCCATTAGCACTTGGAGTCAGTGGGGTCCCCTTCGGGGAGGATGGAGGGGGCAGCCATCTGGGGTGCTGGCAATGTTCTACTTTTCACCTTCAAGGTAGATGCATGAGTTCCTTTGTTTGAAGAAATCCATTGCATTGCGTGCACACTTCTGATATATGCTCTTTTCTCGTATACGTGTTATATTTCAGTGTAAACTTTTTTCTTTTTAATGAGAAAAGAAGGGCTGGCAGGAACAAGCCTGTCTGTGTTTCCTGGTTCGTACACATAGTTTCTTCAGGATGCCTCAGAAATGGGGAATTACATCTTTCACGTTGTTAAATATTCCAACATCATGATCCAAAGTGCAAAGCCACTGTTTTCACCCAAAACCACAGCATGTGGGGTTTTCCAGGTCGAGGAAGATGCAATCTCAGAGGAGGAATTAGCTTAGGTGAAGTGGGCAGGAGAAACAGGTCATCCCAAAGAAAGGACAGCTATGAGAGAAAGGCCTGGGGAGCCCCAAGTTTCCTGGTGTACCTGGTATACAGGGTGCAGGGGCCATAGCTGAAGGTTGGGAAGCCAAGAGAAATGGGGGGACCAGGCCTGGAGTTAGGGTTTTGTTCAGTGGTGGGCCAAACAGGGTGAAGCCAAAGGTTACCGGAGGACCGGACCCCAACCTTGTCTGGCCTCATACCCTCTGCTGAGCCCTGGTGAAGACCTCGCTCCCGCCCAGCCATACCTCGCGGTATCTCTCCAGCGTGGAGACGAAGGTCCGCTGGTAGAAAAGCAGCTGCAAACGCTCGTGAGTATAATTGTGGCACAGCTCCTCGAAGGTGGCGGCCCGCTCTTTGCCCTGGTGCCGGGGGTTTTGAAAGCCTGGAGAGTCCACCACCATGATGGAGGCCATGGAGAGGTGATGGGAGGAGAAGGATCTGGGAAGAGAGGGGTAAGCCCCCAAGATAACATGGACTCTTAGAGCCCCGCTGGCCCAAGCCGCCCACTCCCCCATCACAGAGATGGAGAAATCAAAGCAGCATGCTGGGTGGGTTGGGGGATCTACTTTCAAAACTAGGCTCCCCACATCAGGCTGTGTGACCTGTGGTAAGTTAATTCACCTCTCTGAGCATGGATTCCCCCAATTGTCAAATGATGGTAGGGATGGTAGGGTGAACCCAGAGGCTGCAGTTAAATCGAAGGAGTTAGAGTATGGCAAGCGCCTCCCGTGGATACAGCAGGCCTTCCAGAAATGATCTCTCCACACCAGTCCTGGAGTGGAGAAATGACTTGCTTAAGGTGGCATGGCAAATTGCCTATACAGTTAATATTAGAGCCTCCTTTTCTTTCTTAAGAGACACATGGCAATACAAAAACAATTTTGTTCGGTGCCTCAGTTCACCAAGTACTTTTAAGCCGTCACCTCCTCGGGTCCTCTTGAATCTATCGGGGTGGACAGAGGAGGGATTATTCACATCAAAATGCAGGAGTTAAGGGACTTGGGAGACAGTCACAAGTGGGCTTCAACACTTGCTCGGCAACGGAGGGGCTGTGTGTCTTGGGGGAACTGCCCAATCTCTGAGGCAGCCATGAAAGGGTTAATGATGGAGCCGAACTCAGAGAGCTGCTGGGAGGGTTGGATGTGATAAGGCACCGGTTGTCCTGAACACAAGTTTGGCTACATGGGAAGAGCTCAGTAAACACTATCTGCTCATCAGCTCCAAGTCAAGTCATCTTCAATCTAGTTGTGGAGGGCCCCCAGCTCAGCTCCAAGTCAAGTAGTTGTTTCAATCTAGTTGCGAAGGGTGCAGCTCACTGGCTTATGTGGGGATCAAACCAGCAGCCCTGGTTAGAGCGCAGCAGCACTGCGCTCTAACTAGCTGAGCCAACTGGCCGCCCCTATCTGCTCTTATTATCATTAGCATGATCGGCCTCGTACGCTTTGAAGGGCCCTTTGTGTGAACCCTGGCTCTCCTCTGTTACTTGCCAAGGTTTTCCATCTATCTGTACAATGGGGCCAGTGAGATCAACCGCTCCATCGTCATGTGTGAAGATCAAGTCAGTGAATGCTCGGAAAGTCAGACGCCTACTAGGTGCTCGTGAATGGTGGTCGTGGGTATTATTATCACCAACGCACGTATTTTACAGATGTGGCTCCAAGCACGAAACCCTGAAGGAACGGCCTTCCGCAGGCCAAGGCAGCTTCCTCTGTCAGCAGTTCATTTCCACCCCCAGTTCGCCTTCCTCTTAAGTGCACACCATCCCCTGTGGTTTCTAGATAACGTGTCTCTGGTCTCAGATGGTAATTACTCCAGCAGCAAGAGAGGGAGTGGATTCTATGTCCTGGTGACATTGGAGAACCCCGGCTGCTCTGTTGCTATGCACCAGCCTCATCCCCTTCACAGGATGTCGGGAGCCTAATTATGCTTCCTGCTTTCCCAGAGGAGGGAGGGGCTTGCTGGGGTTCTGGATACACCCCGCTAAAATTGCCTAAAGCTTTCCAAGGCCCGGGCTCAGAGCTCACTCATTATGAGAAAACAGAGGCTCCAATGCCTACAGCCCTATAGACACATTTCAGAGATGCATCCTGACCCACTCTGAAATTCTTCCTGGGTTGCTCCCCATTGCCAGCAGAAAATTTTAGAAAAATAAATGGGGGAGAGCAAGTTGGTGGGTTATTCAAGGAAACCTGAAGGTGTGAGAGGGGAGTACGGCATTGTGTATGCATCCCGGCTCCACCTCTCTGCCTTAGTCGCCTCATCTGTACAATGGGCAGATGTGAGTATTAAACGATGCAGGTGAGTTAAACAATTAGGGCAGGCCCTGGCCCTTAGTCGGTGTCCCCAAATTGTTAGCTTTTATTGTTGGTATTTCATGATCACGATTAGGAAGAGTTATTTCATTACATTATCTCTTTTAATCCTTGCAATGACTCTGGGGGGTAGAGCTATTGTACAAATGCAGAAGGGGAGATCAGAGAGGTGAATTGATTTGCCAATGTCACAAAGTCAGTGGGTGGCCAAGGTGGAATTTCAATCCAGCACTCTGCGGCTAAAAAAAAAACCAAACCGCCACTCTCCAGCTCAAAAAAACCCCCACTCTGCTAAACTGCCCCATGCTTGGGCCTGTTCATGCATCTGCAGAGGCAGTTACCTGTTGATGAGTGAGACCACGGCAGCAAAGAGCTCTTGGTACAGGCCGGAGGCCATCCCCTCCACACACTCCACGCCCGTCATCTTGAGCCCTGGAGTGGGAGAGAGAAAAGGGTTGGCATCTTGTGGTCAGGACCATGACTGAGAAATCACCCCAGAGGCATCACAGTTGCCTTAGACAGTCCCCCTCCCTCACACACATCCCCCCCCCCAGAATTGCATACCCATGTTCTTAGGACCAAGTTCAAGTGTCTTATCAGGACCTCAGCATAACCTGGCCCTACCTCCTCTCCAATGTGCTCTCCTGCTTATCCCTCAGAGCTCATCCCAATGTCACCTCCTCAGGGAAGCCTGCCTTGACCACCACCCCAATAGGCCAATTCCCAGCTCTACCTTGCTTTTTTTTAAAGTAATTTTTTATTGAGGTATGATTGACATACAGAAAGCTGCACCTACCTATTTAATGTATACATCCTGATGAGTTTGATAAACTCACCATAAACATAACCATCACCTCTAAAAGTTTTCTCCCTCCCTCCCTCTGTGTGGGTATGTGTTTGTGATAAGAACAGTTAACATAGGTCTCCCCTATAAAAATGTTAAGTACACAATGCATCATTGTTAACTATAGGTGCTATGCGGTACAGCAGACTGACTCATCTACCGATCGTCTCATCCATCTAATTATTCCTCTGCTCCCCAGGATTTATTTATTCATCCTGCATAAGTAAACTATGGACCCTCTGATCAGTATCTCCCATTTTCCCCTCCCTCTAGCCCCTGGTTGCTATCGTTCTACTTTCTGCATCTATGAGTTTGACAACTTTAGATTTCTGATATTAGTGGGATCACATAGTATATTATTCAAATGTGCCATTTGCTACAATGTGGGTGAACTTCAAGATCATTATTATGCTACGTGAAATAAACCAGACACAGAAGGACAAATTTACCCTGTTTTTATAGCACTGACCACAGCATATTGTTGCTTGTGTGGTTATTTTATTAACCTGTGTCTCCCCCGTCACACAGGGGTGCCCTGAGAATTGCAACGGTCTGGGTTTGTTGGCTGCCGAGTGTCCAGTGCCTGACACATAGTAGGTTCTCCGCAAATGCTTGTTGTTTCCTCCTTCTGGAGGGAAATTTGGCTATTTTATATCAGAAGCCATAAAATGTTCGTATACTTGGACTTAGTAATTTCCCTCTCAGGCTTTTGTTCTAATGAAATATTCAGAGAAACAAAGATTTCTGGAACCGTGTTTTCCCAATTGTTGATTACACTGGCAAAAATCATTTTTTCGAAACAACTTGAATAGCCAATGATAGCTAATAGGTTAGATAATTGGTAATCCATCCCTACAAAAGAATGCTTATAATCAGGTATAGAAGAATATTGCATTAGATGGAAAAATGCCTACCTATAATGTTAGGAGGACATTGTAAAAAAGCTTACAAAACTGCTATTACAATTGTGGTCTCAATTTTGTTTAAACACACACACACTTTCTGGTACCATTACAATAACCAGCTTTGATTAGGGTGCACTGGACAAAGAGGAGTGAGGATATGGGGTGGGATAAGGGTGTCAGATCACAAACCCCGACCCTTAGGTTTTGGTTCCACCCACAGAATTGGAAACACAGTGTCCCAATGTGCAGGCACTCTTGCTTGGAGAAATAGTCCTGCTTGCACATTCCAAGCAGCCAGCTGCAGCCCCAAAGCATTTCCCATCCCTCCTTTATTTCCACCCCCAACCTGGGCCGTTGCTAGGCAACTTCCAGCCTCCCAGCATCTCTCCTAAACCTGCTGGTCCCCTGCCTGCTTAACATCTACCCTGGAGACCTCAGCCTGAGAGGCTGGCTTAGCCTCATAAAGCAGTGTGTGTACGTGTGTGTGTGCGCACACATGTGCGTGTGTGCAGTATCTGTGCCCATGTGCATGCTTTGAGTGGTTGGGCACATGTGTGCACAAGTCTGTGCATGTGTGTGTGTGTGTGGGGGGTGTCAGAGAGGAGGTGTAACCATAAGCAGACAACAGCTCACACCTGGACCTAGAAGAAAAAATAAAAGGCCAGTGGAGCCCAAGTGACATTAGCCTTCAAGCTGATGTCCCTAGAAAGATGGAGCAGTTCTGAGGACCCAAGGGGCCTCTACGAGGTTGGGCACCAAAACCACAATTCAAAACAATGCTCCCCACTAATCCCAGACTCCAGGGTCTGCAGGACAGCTGCTCTTAGAGTTCTCAGAGACCCCTGGCTTCCAAGAGGTTCCTCCTCCCTCACCTTCTGCAGCCAAAGCGTCTAGCTCAGCGGACCCCACTTTGGCAAGCATAGCACAAAGCCCTCCTGCTCTTCTCCCACATCCATTCAAAGTATCCCTGTTCTTCCTGCTGCTCAGGCCAAAATCCTAGATGCCACCCTGGTCTAGGTGGTGTCTAGGCCTCACTTTGCCCCAGGACCCAAGCTGTCATCGGTTTGTAAACTAGGCCTCGCACACATGTACCTTGTTTATCTCCACTGCCTCTTCCCTTGTCCAAACACCGACATCTCTCCCGGTGACTTTTATAAGGTTCCTAAATGCTCTCCTGTCTGCCACTTGTTCCCCAAGCTTTCTCTAGGGCAGCGGTTCTCAACCTGTGGGTCGCGACCCCTTTGGGGGTCGAACGACCCTTTCACAGGGGTCGCCAGGTACTTGTATGTGGGCGTATCTGCATGTGGGCCTGGAGACGGATAGAGGAGCGGTGTCTCGGTTCCTAAGACCATCAAAAATCTGTGTTTTCTAACGGTCTTAGGCGACCCCTGTGAAAGGTTGAGAACCGCTGCTCTAGGGCATGCTTCGTGAAGAACAAGTCAAACCATGCTATTTCCCTGCTCATGCCCTTCCCTGGCTTCTCACCGGTTTGAGAATAAGAAACCCTGATTGGGCCGGTCGACTGGCTCAGTTGGTTAAGAGAGCAAGCTCTGAGCAACAGGGTCGCCAGTTCGATTCCCACATGGGCCAGTCAGCTGCACCCCAGCTGAGCTGCTGCTGAGTTGCCAACAGGTAGCAGGATGGCTCAGCTGGTGAGAGCATGTGCTCCTAACAACAAGGTTGCTGGTTCGACTCCTGCATGGGTTGTTGGGCTGCGCCCCCTGCAACTAAGATTGAACACGGCACCTTGAGCTGAGCAGCTCTGAGCTACCAACTAGACTTGGAGCTGAGCTAAATGCACCCTCCAAAACTAAGATTAAAGGACAACAACTTGGCTGTTCCCCTTCCCCAATTCTTCAACACTGTTCCCTTTCCCCAATTCCCCAATAAAAACATTAAATTAAAAAAATCTTAAAAAAAAAAAAGAAACCCTGGTTTACTGACTCGTGCGTGAGCTGACCCCTGGCCTTGCTCACTGTTCTCCTCGCTGCTCCAGCATCTTGGCCCATCTATGTTTCTACAGTGTCCTGTCTCCATAGCACAGGGCCCCATCCTGGCTTTCAGCAGCCATCAGAGAGACCACCGGAGACAGCTACTATTTGACCATAAGCACTGTGCACGGAGGAGCCAAGTCCGTGTTCATTTCTGCCCACAGAGGCTTCCTTTTCACCCAGAAGGTCTGCATATAGTAGCCCCTCATGAAATCCTTGATGAATCGGTGAAAACACGCTGGAATGTCCCCAGGGACTGGCCCAGCGTGGACCCAGCCTACCCAGAGAGGCAGCACTGCAGGTACCTGAGTTGGTCTCCTCATCCGCAAGGCCCCGTCGGCTCGGCCCATGCGTCACTTGCTCAATGATCTGCCGCAGGTGGTGCTTGAAGGTGGCCGTGTTCAGCTCCTCATAGTCACAGCCCAGGGCCTCAGCCGCGTGGTTTGCCCACTCAAACCGCATGAACTGCTTCCGGCCCACTATGTGAGGGACAAAAAGAAGGATGGTGGTGAGGTCCTAGGCATGGGGTGGGTGGGCATCCAAGAAGACCTGGGAGAACTCGCCACCTTCCACCTTCAGCAGGAGACTGAACAACTGCCCAGGCCTGGGCCCCTAGTGGATGGCCACTGGGCAGGGCTCAGGTTTCTCAAGAGACATGTTTATCCTATTTCCTTGCAATTTGCATTATTCATTTTTTGAAAGCAATTAACAATATCATGGTGGACATTCTAAACATGGAATTGGGGAATGGTTAGTAAAAGTATGATTTTTACTATTCACTTATCTATCCATCCACCCATCCACTACCCCCTGCCACTCACCTACCTATCCAATCAACTACCCACCCAGCCACATAGCCAACCGTGTAATGAGCCATCCATTTATTCACTATGTATTCATGGAGCTGCTACTATGTGACAGGCACTGTGTGTTGGCCACTGGGAAGTCGGTGAGAAGTGAGACAGACAAGGTGCCTGTTCTCATGGAGCTTACAGTCTTTTGAGGGAGAGAGACAATAAACAAGTGAGCAAACAATAAACAAGATAATCGCAGGTGATAAAATTATTAAGTTATTATTTTTCCTTTAACAAGAAAATAAAACAGGGTGGTGAGATCAAGAAAAACTGAGGGAATTGCTATGGATATATAGTATCTGAGAATGTGATAACTTGACATGGGTTATAAAAGGTGAGAGGGAGCTGACCACAGAAAGAACCAGGGAGAGCTCTAGCAGTAGAAGGCCATGCAAAGGCCCTGAGGCACAAATGAGCATGGTGTGGTAGAGAAACGCCCAGAAGGCCAGGTGGCCGGTATGTAAAGAGGGGAGGGGCGTAACCAGAAGAGGCTGAAGAAGCCATGGAACCGCTCTATAGACTCTTACAAGGCCATTTCAGGTCAGCAACAAAGACATTGCACGACATGGACGATGCTTACAGTCAAATGTTAAGTGAAAAGCGAACTAGAAAACCACATCATGGTATGACGTCAACTGTGCATATCACTCTAAACTGCTATAAAAAAATAATAAATATTAACGATCACAACTGGGCCGGGGGATTCTGTATTTTAAAGCTTTTCTACAGTAGTTGCATAGTAATTTTGTGGTCCAAATGCAAAAATAAATGATTTATTAAAACAAATAACAGTGTCATCCTTAAATAATTTTCTCCTATATCTTATCATGCCCACAAATGTGTTTCCTTCTTTGAAATAAGAACAACAACTGCCAACAGAGATTTCACAATCCATCAGCAAGAGATCATGAGGAATCTTGAAGAATCTGCCTGGTTTAAAGCAAAATTGGAGATTGGACAAAAAAACTTTATCTGGGACTTTGACACCGCCCGAGGAGGTGCTCTGGCCCTAGTCACAGAGGAGTCACAAATAGTCCCCGCTTATTGAAGTCCTCCTATTGCCAGGTACTCAGCACTGACCACCGTGAAAATATCATTTTATTATCTGCATCTTACAGGTTGTTCCCCGGGTACCTATGATGAACCTGAGACTCACAGAGGCGACATGCTAATAAAAAAAAGTCCTGTCATTTTCAAAAGTGATGAAGAAGGTGATAATGATGGTGGTGATGACAACAGTGACCACTCATTGACCCCATTTTATTCAACAAGCCATCTTTGTTCATCTCATGACTTTTGGAGTCAGAAAGTCTGTGTTTGAGTTCCTGGTGTGACATGCGGAAACAGCTCAATATTAGTTGTCGTTACTTATCATCCTCATCATCATCATTATTAAATCTTCACAAGAGTCCTAGAAAGCAGTGTGATCGTTCCAATTGTATAAATGAGAAAACTGACTCAAAGCAGTCGCCAGAAACCAGACTGATACTAAGTGGAAGAACTGCTATTATTTCTCCCAAATCAACCCTTCCAATACCCACCTTTAGGAAATTTGCCAGATCCTTGTAACCCTAGATCAGACTTTCTTTTGAACAGACTCTCTTATCTTTTTCATGTAAATAAATACATTGTGCATGGAAATGTTAAAGCGCTATCTTAAATGAGAACCCATTTGTTGGAGGATGTCACTGAGAGCACATGACGGCAGTTGAGCTAGACCCGGGCAATCAGAGACTCCTCACCCACCCCCACTGTCCTTGAATATACCGACTGCCTGCTGTCCTCATATCAGGAGCTGCTTCAAGGACGCAGCCTTGAGAGCATAAGGTGTTGATGAGACCCTCTGGACTGAATATCTGACTGAACCCCATTAAGGCCTCTATATAAACTTTTCAGATTCTGGCAGGCGGGTATGGAGATCGACGTTGTCTTGAGGTCACTCAAGACAAGCCTCCTAGGTAGGTCCCCTTGTTTATTATACCAGCCAGCTACCAATCTGGAGGGGTCTGCCTCTTTCTTCCGCCCCTCGCCCTCCCTGTACTGGGGCCAGTGTGTGACCCAACACCATGATCATTTGTCACAAAGAGAAAGCAGAAATAAATACAATATGAGCACAGAAATATCATTAGAATCTAATTAGGTACGGTTACCTGGGAGCCTGAGGTCTGCTCCCTTTTTGTTAAAAAGGAAAATTAGCATGTATTAGAGGAAGGCATTAAAGGCTATTAGCCCTGAATGAGACTCTCTTCTTCCTGTGCTGGGGGTTGAAAGTGAATTAAATAGGTGGTAACTGACTAGGCAGGCAGGCAATGTCCTCTGACTGGCAGGCAGGCAGTGTCCTCCCCCTCTCCTGCCCCATCACCCCTCCACTGCCTCTCTCTAAAACAGTCTCCCACACTCCACCTGCAGTGACCTTCCTTAGCCTCACAGAGCTAAAAAAAAAATGTCACCAAGGGAATTGACAATGGCTTTTCTGAAAACAGGAGTAGCAAATGGACTTGGCTAGGCTCTCTAAATCCTGCCTGACTTAAGGGGAATATTTCTAAGTGCTCTGAGCACCATCCCGCTGGTGAAGTCCAGGATGCACACAGGGAGCTTTGTGGAAAAATGCACCTTCTACTCCCAGCTCCCCCGAAGGCTGGTCAGTCCACAAAATCCAACCCATGGGTTCCTCTTTGTTTAGTCACAATGTGGCTACACAATGGACTTACACATGCGATCTAGGGATCCTGTACTTCATCTGCAAGCATCACACAGGACATGTGATGGTGAGCTATAGGAAACTCCCTGGCACCCCACCTGGCACCCTCCTCTATCTCACCCACCCAAGAAAACAGAATCACAATGCAAATGCCTGACAGTATTACAAAGGCGACCCTAATATCCTAGCACCAGCCAGCAGCACGTACCGTACACCTGCCCCGTGCCAGGCACTGAGCTGAGCACTGAACACCCCCTGCCTCATTTAACCCTCCCGGCACCCCTGTGAGGTCAGTATTCATATCCCCACTTGACTTAGGAGAAAACAGAGCCTCAGAGAGGGTGACTTTCCAGGGTCATGCAGCTGGTAAGCAGCAGGGGCAGGATGTGAACTCAATCCTCCTGACTCCAGCACTCAGCACCCTAACCATGGCTCTGTGCAAAGGGGCCTTCTCTCATAAGGGGGTATCATTCCAAAGCCAGACTGTAAGTTGGAAAATCAAGTGCCCTTAAAATTACCCTGGAGACTCTCTTACATGACTTATAACACACAGTATGGCAGCACATTTCCACAAGCCCAACACACCGAGCTTTCCCTCCTGTGGAACACCAGTGGAAATTGGTGGCTTGCCTTTCGGCACCATGACCTGTGAAAAAATATCTCATCTAGCCTCACATTCCCCTTTGCAGGTAGGGCTGGATTTATAGAAATGCAATGCATGCATGATGGGACCTCCCACACTTGACTCTGTTCCATATTTTACAATTATTTGCAAACACCAATTAGATTCCTATTCTTAGTGACGCATGGTCTGTGCATCTTCCCATGCCTGGAGGATGCACACCTGAGTGTGCCTACGGTGAGGGGGAGGATGGTTGTGCGGCGTTGGCTGATCTCCCAACTGCCTCGCAGGGTCTGCGGGCTAAGTGTTGTGAAGACTGATTTTATAGTAGAGGCCACTGAGACACAGAAAAGCATACTGCCCTACCCTACGTCACACAGCACGTAAATGACTGAGCTAGAACTTGAATCCAGGTCCCCTGACCCCCAGTGGTATGGGGTTAGGGGCGGCTCTGGTACTTCCATATATCCTATTTTAGACTTAGCTTAAGCGCATGCATGGCTGTATGTAGGTCAAGGCAAAAGGAAACAGGGACAGACTTCTGATAGCAACATGGTGGGGCAGACCTGGGCAACATGGTGGGGCAGACCAGGAGCAGAGCTCACTACTCCACCATGTATCTCCTTGGTCTTTTCTGTGCTTCTTTCTGCTGAGGACATTCTTTCATATAGGCATTTTGCTCATGCACAAGACAGGTTGCAAGAGCTGTGGATAAACATCCCCAGACCTCAACCAGTGACTGAAGGTAACGCCCTCTGGGTGGGATGACTCGGGGCGAGTGCTCTATGCTGCCTCCTAGAGGTTCCCAGCAGGATTGCGCCTCAGGTTCCCATAGTGGTAGCGGGCTTGATTGATAGATAATTCGACCTTTGTGGCTGCTGGTTCCCCACTTCCCTTCCTCACACCCCTCCCAGTGCTGCCTGGGTTCCCCTCCCACATGAACGTCTTGCCCTTGAACTCCTATTTTCAGCAGCTGCACCCATCTAAGGTGTCTAAGGTGCGAAGGCTCAGAGAGGGCTTCAGAAGCTGACTACATTTACCAAAGCTCGGTTTGATTTTTCCCTTCAATTACTGAGGCCAAGAGAAGGTTCTCTGAAAGGAAGCCAAGGTCTCAGCTAGCTGCTCTTTCTTTGCGTTTTGTTTGTTTGTTTGTTTTTGTTTTCCTATTCCTCAGAAGCCATCTGCACATCTGGGGTGAGGCCTGGCTCCAGCTCATGTGCTACCAAGGGCAGGGCTAAGAGTTCGAAACTCTCCCCACGTGGCGGAGGGGCGTGGAGCAGGGCGGAGCGGCCACACAGCTGGGGCTCAGAGGCCCCCAAAGGGGAGCCTCATAGTAGTCATTCCATGGAGTGTTCATCACTCACAGTGGGAAGAAATGAATCCTGTATCATATCAATTTGGTCATTGCCTGGTGAAATAAGTTTCTTTACTGCGAGACCTATCAGAGCCTTTAATGTATATCTTAGGAATCTCCAAACAGGGGAAGCTCTGTTCAGACTTATTTGGCCTCAGAGCATTAGCTGAAAGGGCCCTCAATTCACAAGGTGACCTGGGCAAACTGACTTACCTGGGTCACTTGCCCAAGGTTGGTAAGAGGGAGGCTGGGGTTTGAATAGAGAGAATGAACAAAGGCTAAATGAGAGAGAGAAAAAAAGAAAGGAGCAAGGGAAAGCAATGGACCTGCAGTGTCTGAACGGCTCAAATCCACCTGCGGAGGCAGGTTTTTCCCTTTAAGCTCAATACAAAAAGAAAGAAAGAAAGAAAAATACCATGACTGTTTTTCCCCTGTGCACCATGAGTTCAATTGCTATCAATTACTGTGGCCTCCTGCATTTATTAATAACCAAGTTATTTCTCCTTCCAACAATAGCTGTGCTGTTGCGGAATTACTGAACATTATGTGACTTATTTATAACGTTGGTACATCTGGTTCATATTCCTCACACTGAGGTTTACAATTCCGAGGCCTGTGAGGGAGGGGGCCACCTGCAGGGAAGAGATAAGTCTAAAAAGCTGTAGATGCTACAAAAACTAACTAACTAAATAAATAAATAAGGCAGCACTCCAGAGACAGACGGCCCAAGTTCAAATCCCACCTCTACCACTTAAAATTGTGTGAGGTTGGGCAAGTCGTGTCACCTCTTTTAGCCTCAGTTTCCTCTTCTGTAAAGCGGGACTCTACCTCCATGGGGCTCCTGTGAAGCCTCCTTGAGGTTACGTTAGCCCAGGATCTGCCCATTTGCACAATTACGATCACATTCAGGTTTCTGCCCAGGCACATCTGACAAAGTTCTATTGTTGGGACCATGGCAAATGTGAGCCTCTCAGAGGTCAGAGCTTCACGTCTCTTCCTGCTTCTAATGGCTCCTGCCTGTTTGCACTGCCCCCAGGTGCCATGCAGCCCCACACACCTGGACATTGTTTCACCTGCCTGGTCTGGGAAAAAGTTGCCATGTGCCCCAGGGCCTTGGAACATCTGCATAGCCAGCGCTCCCCGTAAGGTCTGGCCAACAAGCCATCTATAAATTGCTGCTGAGTTGCTCCTAGTCCAACAGGAATCACTGCCCCCACCCTAACAGTTGGGAAGACAGACAGACATAGGCCACTCTCAGTGTCCTGAGGAATAGATGCAGGTGTTCTGCAAAGACAGGGCTTTCTGGATAAACCAGCTGGGGCAGTATCAGACTGAACCCAGCAAAATGGGCTGCTTTCCTGCAGGACTTCTCAGAGCCTTGAATATGCCAACGCACATTGGGGATTTACAAGAAGAGGGAGCCTTGTTTCTTCCCCTTCCTCCTTCCCTCCCTTCTCATCCTTCCCTTCCCTCCTTCTTGCCTCCCTCATTTCTTTCTTTCTTCTCTTTATTCTTCCTTTCCCTTCCTTTCCATCTCCCCTTCTCTCCCTCTCCCTCTCCCTCTCCCTCTCCCTCTCTCTCTCCTCTCCCCTCTCTCTCTCTCTCTCCCTCTCTCTCTCTCCCCTC
>NW_017731761.1:388188-511569 GCF_001890085.2 Hipposideros armiger | reverse complement strand
GTTGGGAAGACAGACAGACATAGGCCACTCTCAGTGTCCTGAGGAATAGATGCAGGTGTTCTGCAAAGACAGGGCTTTCTGGATAAACCAGCTGGAGCAGTATGAGACTGAAAGCAGCAAAATGGGCTGCTTTCCTGCAGGACTTCTCAGAGCCTTGAATATGCCAACGCACATTGGGAATTTTCAAGAAGGGGGAGCCTTGTTTCTTCCCCTCCCTCTTTCCCGCCCTTCTCATCCTTCCCTTCCCTCCTTCTCGCCTCCCTCATTTCTTTCTTTCTTCTCTTTATTCTTCCTTTCCCTTCCTTTCCATCTCCCCTTCTCTCTCTCTCTCTCCCTCTCTCCTCTCGGCTCCTGAACTAATTTGATCTCACCTCTTTGAGCCTCAGTTTCTGTATCTGTAAGATGGGTAGCTCCTCTCCCAGAGGGTTGTTTCAAGGATCAAATAAGACATTGGATGTGAAGCTGCCTCAGAAGCAGGTGTTCCGAGCTGAGGAATGGAGTCATCAGGGAGATCTCAGCCACAAGGTGTGAGGTCCCTGGGATTGGGGGGGCGGTGCAGGAGCAAAGGCGTGGGGTGGGGCCAGCAGCCAGCCCTGTGAGTGAATGGCCAGCCCTGACTGGCGACTGGCCCACTGCTTTTTCCACATTCAAGTGTCCCTCACCGAGGAAGGCTAAGCAGAGGTCACTCAACCTATCCAACTGTCCCCTTTGAAGCTATTTCCTGGGGCCAAGGAAAGCCCAATCTGGTGAAATAGCTGGTGTTTCCTGAGGGCTCACCATGTGTCTGACCCTGTGCTAAGCACTTAATCTCATCAATGCAACAACCATACAAAAAGGTACGATTACGAATTCCATGTATTGATGACGCTATGGGCCATGCAACATAACATGGCATAAAGGATAAGGGGCGCAGGCTTTAAGGTCAGAACTCTTCAATCCAAAATTGGGCTCCTCCCTTCCCCAAGTCCATGACCTCAGATAACTTACTTTACCTCTCTGAGCCTCCACTGACTCATCCATAAAATGGGTATAACCTACACATAAGGTTATGAGGATTAAATGGAGCAATACATGCACGGCACTTAAATCATGCCTGGCAGAGCGTGGATTCTCAGTAAATACTGGGTTGTCGGAAAAGGCATGACGCATTTTTACAACGAAAAACATAGAAAAATACGTCATGACTTTTCTGACAACCCAATAGTAACAGATACTAATTCCACCACCATCACCACCATCATTAGCAATATTGTTATGCTGTGTCTCTGAATGGTGAGCCCCGGCATTCACACTGGGGCTTTCCCTGAGCCTCGCTATCTCCCCTCCAACAGGTTAATGGAGTTTCTGGTGAGCAAAACTGTAAGAGAGCTCAGAGAGCATCAAGTTCCCCCCAATTAGGTGTGTCCTTTCCCCTGTCTGAACCCCAGTTTCCTCATCTATAAAATGGGATAATAGCACCTACTCCATGGGATTGCTGAGATGGCCAAAGCTCTTAGATGGAGCCTGACACACAGTCAGCCCTGGATAAATGTTAGCTGTGGTTACTATTTATGGGAAACAGAGGCTGAGAAGAGGGGAGAGGCAGGGCCAGCCAGCAAGCGAGCGGCTCAGCCCATCTGAAACTGAGCCCCTCTCAGAATCTCCAGCCTCCCCATCCCACCCTCCCGAGGGGAGCGCTGCCTTCCAGCATCAGCCACTTCAGGGCTTTTTTGTTTTTGTTTTTGTTTTTCATATAATTGTTTACATCCCAGAGCAGCCATTCCAGCTTAATGAATGAATTCAATATGCTCAGAAAATGCAGAATAAATCTTTGCTTGTGGCCCACAATAGGCCACACCAGCTGTTGGGCAGGGAGCCAAGCCACCAATTGGGGGTGGTCAGAGGATATGGGCCTGTGGCCACTGGGAGGCAGGCGGGTGGGGTCAGGCCCAGGAGGAGAGAGCGGGGGCTGGGTCCAAGTGGAATCTCCAAGTTGTAGGGCCGAGTGCGAATCCTCTCTTAATCAGAGCCCTCGGTTCAATCCCCCAACACCAGAGCAAGGCCCTTAGGTTAGGGCCTTGCAGATGGGAACATGGAGGCCCTAGGCCTTGCTCAAGCCACCATCCCTTGGCCCACTGAGGTCCTTCTGTCTGGAGCACCCTCCCCAATTTCTTCTCAGCTTTGGAGATTCAGCTCAAGGGTCCCAGGCCCTAGGACCCCTTGGGTGAGGCTGATCACTCTGAACGTTGGGTGTCTCCTGCCTAAAATTTTCTCTTGGCATCATCAGTGCACTTGATCAGACAGAAATTTTGTCTTGAAAATTGAGGTTGCTGTCCATGGGCAGCCGAGGTCCTGCCATCCAATAGGCATAGAGGAGAAGACAAGAAAGGAGAGAAGGAGGGAGTGGAGAGAGAGAGAGAGAAGGGGAGAGGGAAAGGAAGGGAAAGGGAAAGGAGAGAAGGAGGAAAAAAGGAGGGCGGAAGAGGAGGAAGATGGGGAGGGAGGGATGGTGGGGGAAAAAGGGGGCGCAGAGCGAAATGAACACAGAAATGGTCCTGGAGTCCAGACACTCAGATTCTAGGCCCACCTCCCTGACATCCTCACTGTGTGACCCTGAGCAAGTCTCTGCCCTCTCTGGGCCTTGGTCCCTGCCCTGTACAGAGGGGCTCAGGCTGGCCAGTCCCATCTCCACGTGGTTTCTCCATCCACGTAGGATGTTCCCAGGGCCGGACAGATGAAAACTCCTCCCCAGGCTCTGCCATCCCTCAGGGAGGCCTTCCCTGGACTGGAGGAGGCTCTAGAAGCTGCGCTCGCCATCCGAGGCCCTGGGCCCAGAGGAACCATCCAGGCCCAGACCACAGCGATCCTGCTCTTGACTCAACAACTCTGGACGCCCCTTAACCCAGAGCCTGAAGAAATGAGCAAGGCTGGTTCCCACCAGCTGGGGCCAGACACCAACCCTAATCAGAGCTCCTGTGGAAAAGTGGAGGGGAGGCGTGTGCACTCTGAGCTCTCAGCACCTTGGGACAAGTGTGCAGCTTGTCTCATTACAGCCAGGAAGTAGCTGCGGAGGGGGGTGGGGGAGACCAGGAGGGAGAAGCCCCTCTCAGTTGGAGGGGAGTGAGACAGAGTGCTGAGTGGCAGCGAGGAACTGCCTACCACCAGATGGGGGCCTGGCCTCTGCTCCTGTGAGCCCTGCATGCTTCAGTTATAGGAACAGACGTGAGCTCAGAGAAGCAAACAGGGGACAGGCCAAGTGTCTGTTTTGAGGTAGTGGACAGAGGTGGCGTCCCAAAGTGGAGGCTGCAGGTCCATTTTGAAATGCCGAGCCTTCCTCTGACTCTCAACCCGCGACACAGCACATGACAGCCAGACGGTCCGGCTTTGTGCCCCTTAGTGTGACCCGGAGTTAGTGGCTTCACCTCTCCGAGCTTGGGTTTTCCCAGCTACAAACAAAATGATAACAGCAGTACCTACGTCATAAACGTACGAGACGTAAATGAGCCCACCTGTGTAAACATCCAAGCAGGTGAACAGGGCTGCATTCATCAATATGTTAAACCTTTGACCCAGCAGTTCCACTTCTAGGAAACCACACTTCCAAAATGCTCACTCACCTGCACAATCTCTACAGACAAGGATATTCAGTGGGGCGTGGCTTAGCACACCAAAAAAGCAGGGAACAGCCCAAATGATCCACAGAGCTGTTGTTACACTGAGGGAGGCCCACCCATTCCAGGCAAGCCTCTGCTTTCAACAAAGAAAATTAGGGACATTGCTATGACCCAGCGTGCAAAGAGGTAGAAGACACCCTGTGATATGAAAAAGACAAAAGGCAGGGCCGGCCGAGTGGCGTGTTGGTTAAGAACCAGTTTGGGATGCCAGAGGGCCCTGGTTTGGATCCCACATATGAGGGCCAGTGACACTGCCCTCCACAGCTAAGATGCTGAACAACAGCTAGACCTGGAGCTGGGCTGCCATGAGTTGCTGTGACAGCATAGGCTGCAGCCCCTGTGGCACTGGGTTGCCATGGGCTACTGTGTGTAGCCAGCAGCCAGCGTGAGCGGCTGTCCAGAAGCCGGCGACTGATCTGCCTCGCCCGGGAAGAGCGCAATGATGGTGCCAACTTGGGCCAGTGAAGCAACATCCTCCACAACTAGACTGAAGAACAAAAGGACAGCAACTTGTCTGTTCCCCTTCCCCCAATTCCCCAGCACTGTTCCCATCCCCCCAATTCCCCAATAAAATCTTAAATAAAAAAATTTAAAAAAAGACAAAGGGCATAGAAATGGAGAGGATGTGAACCCATTTGTATAAAAACACCCACCCGCCAATCAACCTACATATTTGTTACGTATATGGATGTAGCTAGATGCCGTTCTGAAGGCCTGACGATAAGGCCTGTAGTTTAGGTTACAGTAATACACCCATGTCAATTTCCTGTTGTTGCTATGTTCTGCAGCTGTGTGCGACGCTGCCACCATGGGGAAAGTTCATGGGGCTCCAGGTATTGTTGTTCTAACTTCCTGCAAGTCTATAATGACTTCAAATCAAAAAGTTTAAGAGAAGGGCGCCGGGGGGCTTAGTGAGTGAGAGCGCGTGCTCGTAACAACAAGGTTGCTGGTTCGATTCCCACATGAGATGGTGGGCTGTGCCACACCCTGCAACTAGACTGAAAACAGTGACTGGACTTGGAGCTGAGCTGCACCCTCCACAACTAAGATTGGAGGACAGCAACTTGTCTTGGAGCTGATGGGTCCTTGGAGCTGATGAAGTTTAAGTTTCTCTTAAACTTAAAAAAAAGTTTAAGAGAAAAAAAACAAATCAAACCTGTCAGGGCAGTGAAACTATCTTGTGTGACCCTGTCCTGGTGGATACCTGTCATTCTATTAGTCAAAACCCACAGAATGTACAACATCAAGAGTAAACCCTAATGTAAACTATAGACTTTAGTTGATAGTAATGTGTCAATATTGGATCTTCCATTGAAATAAATGTCACCTTTATATCTTAACAATGGTCACCTTTGTGGACAGAGGGACCTGGGGGGCGGAGATGAGGACACACCCTTATACAGTCTATATTCTTCTAAATTGTTTCCATTTTTCATAGGAAGACAAGTTTGCAGTGCTGCCTATGCAGTAGCTTTAAGACAATTACAGTAGTAAAACACTTCACAAAGCGTCCTTTGAATAGATGGTCATTGCTTTATATTGATGGCATCACTGTTACTATCCCCGCTGGCCTTTGGCATGTGGTGTCTTACCCCAGCTTGGGGAGTGTCTGGCTACAGCCTCTTATCCTTGGATGGACTGCCCTGGTTGCTGGAGGTCGGGGTGCCCCAGCAGAAAGCAGGGGGCTGGGCTCTTGTCATTCCTGCTACTGTCGCTCTTTCCTGCAGACCTCCCTGGGCTCCCCGGGTTACAGCCCGATCCATCTGGGGGCTGATATCTTTATTCTGGCAGACAGAGCGATGCCAGGCCGACGGGCTGCCTCCCTTCATCAGCCCATTATGCGGCCCCTCCTTGGGTTATATATGAGCCTGACTGCATCATCTATTAGGCAGTAAGGTCAGCAGCAAGTAGCCTGGCAAATTTAGTGAAAGACAAATAAATTAAGCCTCCTGCCAGCCTTCCGAGAAAAAGGAAAGCAAAGCGAAGCGGAGATCAAGGCAGACATTGCTCATCCTTGCAGCTGTTTTGGATTCTGAACATCAGCATCATTTTTGTGAAGTAATGATGAACAGCGGGCAGTGTGACAAATGGTCTCAGGCTTTCTAGGGAAAGTATACATCATCTCTTACAGCTACGGGACCACAGGGATTAGAGAGGATGAAAGACCAGCCTATGTCAGCCTTGCAGACTCTACCTTCAGCAACAATAGCTCCCCTGGATGATGGACTGTAATAATAGTAAAAGTAGTAACAATGCCAGAGCTTTACATAATATAGTCATAGTAAATCATGTAAGCCTCACAAGAACCATAGGAAGTAGGCACTATCGTTACCCCCACTTTACAGAGGAGGACACCAAGTCTCAGAGGTCAGAGAGTCCCTGAAATCAGGCAGGAGAACCAGGATTGAACACAGGTCAGCCTGGTCCCACAGCCCATACCTTTAGCCTCGATTTTGAGCTCATGTGCCTCAATTCTGCTTAACAGGATGACCTTCCAGATGGAAGAATGAAGACTGAAGGTTGGACGGAGATCAGAGGGTTGGATGGAAATGACACGGAGCTGAGGAGGAGCTGTTAGGAGTGAGGTGGGAGATTCCAGGTGCCCGGAAAGCACTCAAGGACTAGGGTAGAAGGGCGACCCCACAGAGGAGAAGGGCAGGGCTTTGGAGGCAGACAGGCACTGATCCTAACCTTGGCTCTACCACATGATGTTGTTTGACCTTGGCAATGTGACACGACCTCTCTGAGCCTCAACACAGAAAGAGAATTCCTTCGCTACCTACCTATCAGGGTTGCTGTGAGAATTCAAAGAGAGAACACAGGTCAAGTGGCCCCCAGCCCTGGGCGGAGGTAGAGAACATGAAGACACCAAGGGGATTGTGTCATGGAGGCTATTCCTGGGAAAAGTCTCATGTTTGCTTTTACCCTCACACAGCCAAGAGGCCCTGAGACAAAAACAACTGTTTCTTGCTGCAAAGTGGGCACCAAGTTCACCCTTGATTTACTCTTTTGTAAAGAGGATACTTAGGGGGCATCAGAGGATCGTGGGGGCCACCGGTATAAAAGCAGAGAGCACACATCCCAGGGGCATCCTCTTACCACCTCAGTAGGGAGCCAGGAAGGATCGGCTGTGACCGCTACCAGCTTTGCAACAACATCACTTAGGACAGCCAGAACTTACCATGTGCCTGGCGCTGTGCTAAGCCCGTGACCTACAGCAGCTCAGTTCACCTGCACAGCAGACCTGGAAGTCACTACTCTCTTCCGCGTCATTTTACAGGCTAGAAGACTAAGTCTCAAAAAGCTTCAGGTGCTTGCTTAAGGCCACTTTGGCAAAAAATGGCCACACCAACATCTCCCGTCCTACATGTGCTAGAGCCGTGTCGCTCCCCCATCCAGGGGTGGGGTCTGAATCCCCGGGCCTCGGACGCTGTGACACCCTTACAACCCACAGAACGCGGAAGAAGCGATGCTATGTGATTTCTGAGACCAGGTCAGAAAAGGCAGCACAGCTTCCGTGTTGGTTGCTGCACACTTGCCCTTGCAGCTCAGAAGCCACCATCCACGAGGAAGCCCACACGAAGAGACCTGAGACCACGCAAAGAGAGGGGGATGCCCAGGCAGCCCCAGCCTCCTCCAGCCTCCACAGTTCCGAATTCAGCCACCACCTGACTGCAATTAGGTGAGAGGCTTCAAGCCAGAGCTGCCCAGCTGAGCCCTTCCAAACTACAGACCCACAGAAGCCTCGGGAGATAATGATTGATTGTTGTCTAAGCTCCTGAGGCTGGGGCTGATTTGTTATGCAGCACAGTCAGCAGACTAGTCACAGAGCTAGCAAGTATTGAAACTCTCACTTCAATTTGAGCCCAGGTCTGTGTCGCTCCTGGATGTGCTGACCACTACCCCACACTGTCCTTGGCCCTCAGGACTTCAGGCTAAGCTACGTAAAGAGCACCAGAGTGAATGTCCAGACCTGGGTTCTGGTTCTGAACCGGCCTTTCATTAGCACAGACTTTTCATCGTGTGCCCTTACCAAGGAGCCGTACCACTTAAGAGGTTTGGGTTCTTCACCCACTGAACGGGTCTGGTGATCCCACCCAGCCCACCTGAAGGGCACACTTTAACACCAACACAAACAACTGACAACAAAAGTGCTTTGCCCAGTGAATTACAGCTTGCTGAATACATCCCTTGTGGCAGGTATTATGCATCCTTTATCTGACCATATTATGACCATAGAAGGTAGATGGGGTCATTATCACGTCACAGACATGGAAGCTGATGTCCAGGGAGGGACAACTCCTTACCTAGGTCACATCGCAGAGCCCAGAAGTGGGGGAGCCTGGATGCAAAGCCAGCTGTGTCGAATTGCAAGGCCCCAGCTTCTCCCCACTCTGTCCCTCGCTCCTTACCAAGGGAGCTCCAGAGAGCATCCATTTGCTGCCATTTGAAACATATGGGTGCCAGATAATTATTGCATGGGTCACTTTTTGTTAAAGATTGAAAAAAAAACAAAGAACCTGAAGTTGGATGAATGGTTGTCAGATGGCTCCTGAGGGACGGGCCGGGCCATGAGCCTTGGTTAATAGCAAACCAGCCGTGATGTCACATCACCCAGGGTTTTCTGCCTGCCATGTGGAACCAGCCCCCAGAATCCCCTCCCACTGCCTTCCCAAGGGACCTGTTCCCGGCAGCGAGCCCGAGAGACAGGAAGGTGGTGGAGACACAGTGCAGAAGGAGGGAAGAAACAGGCCTCTCTGCTACCGTAAGAACACATTTCCTAAGATCCTAAGGCCAGCTGTGCTCAACCTCTTCAAACAAGCTTCTTTAATAAAGAACCACCTCGGCCAGGTGCCTCCTGGTCTATCCATGGGAGGCAGCCCAGAGTCGGAGCTATTAGCATCGCCACCTTGGGTTAGCCCCCAGGCAGCTCCAGTTCCCCATTCTCCCTCCTTAGGGTCAGACAAGTGCCATCACCTGGCTGAGGTCATGCACAGCTAATAAGAGCCAAGCTGAGATCTGAACCCAGGACTGGCTGACTCTCAAACACCCGCGTCTTTTCCCTGCCACATCCCGAGGGCAGAGGACCCCGAGGGCAGGCGTCCCACTGACTTTGAGGCTGCCCAAGGCACCTCAGATGGCAGGGTGGTCCAGAACTCCTGCAGGCAGCCAACCAGCTGTCCAGAGGGGCTGGGCCATGTCATGGGGGCCGAAGTTACTGAGAGGGGGCTGTGGGACGGCCACGGTGGCAGAGCCCTGCAGGAACTCAGGAGTTAGTAGGGGCCTGATGGCAGTTCAGGAGGAATGGGATATGACCCCCAAAGGAGACTCAGGGGGGCCCCAACGAGTCACGCTGGTGCTGTGTGTGATGTCGGTACTGAAGGCTCCATGGGCAGAAGCTGAACTGAGCAGGCACCCTAAGCATGCTGGGATCATGTGGTGACCTGAGGGCCCAGGCCCCATCAGCTTGGGGACACCCCATATGTGCTTGGTGGCCTTTAATGGGAAAAAGAAGGACTGGTGCCATTTTAAGGCAGAAAAAGAGGGAAGAAAGTTTTCAGAAGAGAAGGAGCAAGTGATAGCTCCCACCGTTGGGCGGGGACAGAATGACACCGGAAAGGAAAAAACTCCCTCAGGGTTCAGTGGCCTCCATCCCATCTTCATCGCATTGGCTGCTTTGTCTGCCTTCAGGATGACCCACGATACTAGGCGTCAATGCTTGACCTCCCGAGAGGCAGGCGGGTGGAGGCCATCGGCCAGCCGGTCTGGGGCTGCTGCACAGGGCTTCGCACCTATTCGCACAAATATGTATTTGGTCTTTGTCTTGGTTCCTGGCACACAGCTCCTAAAACTCATGGAATCTCCCAAAGCGAGGAGTGTCTTTTGCATGCTAATGAGATGACAGGTGGCTGTGGGGGTGGGGGGTGGAGAGAGCTTCAGGACAGGGGCTGGTGGCCAGAAAGACCAAAAGCATGAGTAGGGGGGTTGGAACTCTCAGCCCCGCCCCGGGGGGGGGGAGGGGCTGGAGACTGAGTTCAATCATCAATGGTCAATGACTTAATCAATCATGTCTGGGTAATGAAACCGCCACAAATAACCCTCAATGTCAGAGTTTAGAGAGCTTCCTGATTGGGGAACACATCGAGATNTTAATTAAAATTTAATGCAATTAAAACTCCATTTCTCAGTCGCACTAGCTACCTTTCACATGCTCAGTAGTAGCTATTGTACTGGACAGCACGGGGGGGAGGGGGCGGGGTGGTACCCAGAGAGGGCCTGGAAGTCCTGCCTCTCCCCCACACCTTGCCCTCTGCATCTCTTCCCCTTGGCTGTTCCTGAGTTGTATCCTTTATAATAATAAACCAGCAATAGCAAGTAAAACATTTTCCTGAGTTTTGTGAGCTGTTGTAGCAAATTGTTAACCCTGAGAAGGGGACTATGGGAATGCCCCCAACTTTATAGCAGGTTGGTCAGAAGTATGGGTGGCCTAGGACTTGTGGGGGCAGTCTTGTGGGACTGAGCCCTTCAGCTGGGGGGTCTGCTCTCACTCCGGTAGTGTCAGAACTGTGTTGACTTGTAGCACCCCCAGTTGGTGTCTGGAAAACCAGAGAATTGGTTGGTGTAAGGAAAAACTCCACCCATTCGCCGTCAGAAGTGCTGTGAGTAAAAACAGTTCAGTGCCCCCCAGGGAAAAAGTGGCTTCACCAGCCCTCTTGGAGTCTGTGAGGACACAGGCAGCGGCCCATGGGGCCTGGGGACAGGAGGCCTGGAGACTGGGCTCAGAGCGTGGAGCACAGGCAGACCTGAGCTCAGCTTTAGCTGTGTGTCCTGAGGGCTGTGGACCAACCTCTCTGGCAGGCCTCAGTTTCCTCCTATGTAAAATGGGCATCACCCCTCCCCCCAGGCTGTCCTAAGGCTGTGCGGGGACATCATCGTGTCTGCAAACACTCAGCACAGGGCCCAGGAAAACAAGTCAATTCTCTGGCAGGGAATGACCCAAATGGCCTGTTGCAAAGTCAAGGGCAGTGGAGCAATCTTTGCGGGGAGACTTCTGGCCAAGGTTCCAAACCACACCCTGAACCATGCCAGCTGTGTGATGTTCAGTAAGTCACACACCTTCTCTGAGCCTCTGTTTTCTAATCTATAAAACTGAGATGGATGAAAGTGAACACTTACAAAGCGCCCCCCCCCACCACCCACCATGAGCCAAGGTCTATGCTCCACCTTTTTGACCTTGACTCATGTAATCCTCACAACAAGCCTGCAAAGTGGGTACCGTCATCAACCCCATTTTATAGAGGAGGAAACTGAGGCTCAGAGAGGCCAGGCCAGGATTCACACCCAGCAGGCTGTGTCCTGACTGTTAGCCAAGGCAGATCTTACCAGATTATTGCATGAATCTAATCAGATCGAAAAAGTAGAGTAGAAGGGCAAACGCCTTTGAAACCATCAAAAGCTAAACCAATATCAGCGGTTATTGTTGTTGTTATTGCTATAACCGTCCCAAAACCCTGAGTCTAGTGATAAGGCCCCAAATTTCCCCACAGGGACTGATATTGCCTTTTAAAAATAGGATCAAGGCTCTCAATATAAGTTAAGGAAACCAGGCACCCTGGGGAGGAGAGCATCGTTGTAATAAAAAAAAAATCCTGATTAATGGAAATGATTCTTAATATATTTCAAAATGATCTGTTATGACACAAAGCAAAGACATTTATATACGACTTTGAAATTCTTAATAGCTGGTTTTGGAGCAACCTATTATGAAATCTTCCAAAGCAGAATTTATAGTGAGTAAATCATCAGGCAGGCCTCCCAGGCAGACTGACGGCAGCTCCTCTTAAAATAATTTATATGCTGAGGTAGGGGGAGGCTGAGAGAAATTATTGCCGTAATCATGTATTAATAAAATATTTATAAATGTGACTTCTTCTTTTACCGTTACAGGCAGCTACAGGTATGGGTCGGGTCCCTGAGCCCACATCAGAGGGGATGTCTCAGGTGCCCCAGGAAGAGGAACTCAGGCATCAAATGTCCCCGGTGATGTCAATAAGCTGAGGGGCTCCCTCAGCCTCTGTTTTGTCACACTGGAGGCGGAGAGGGTTCAAGTGTGACAATGGAAATCGGGAGACAGGGCCCACCCGTCTGCAAGACTCTCTCTCTTCCTAGATCTTGCAGAGAGCTTGGACAAAGCTGGTCTATTGGAGTTGAGTGCAGCTGAGAGGCTAGCGGCTTGGCCACCTTGGGAGAGTGACCCAACCCAGGCTCAACGACGCAATGGCCGAGCTGCCTTCTGCTGAGGGATTGCCTTGAGCTCGTCGCTATTGATGACTTGTCCACCACCCCTTGCCCTGGCCATCCCGTAGGTGCAGCCCCACATCTGTCCCTGGCCTGTCACTGCAGGTACCCGTCTGTGTGTCTCCTTTGTCTGGCTGTGGGAGTGTGCTCAGCTCATGCACAGGGCAGGCCCGAGGTGCAGCTTCAACCAGGGAGAAGCAGCGATGGGTAAAAACCCCAGCGTCCTCTCCTCTTGGGTATGTTTCTCAGAGCCTCCCAGAGGCCCCCAGAGGGACTGAGCCCCAGTTGCCCGAAGGTAGCTTGCTCATTAAGGCATCCAGCATCACTCGCTTTCCGTTCCCTGTCTCACTTCGCCCACTCCCTTATCGTGCCTCCTGGGATGCCCTCCCTCAGAAAAGCTACATGCACCCAAGTCTTTTTCTCAGGGTCTGCTCCAGGGACACCCAGCCTAATTTAGCTTCCTCTTTATCCCATTGAATCTTCACATCAACCCCATTCTTAGCCCGTTGAAGGAGGAAACCACTAAAACTCAGAAAAGTTTGGGTTTGAACTCAAATCTGGCTATTGCCAGAGTCCATGCCCTGTAGTTTATGGCACCTAGACCTTCTGAGTCTCAGTTTTCCATTCTGTGAAATAGGTTTGCTTCCTTCCACACACACCAACCTATAGAGAGGTCCATGCCCAACCCTGAACCTTCATAGCTTTCCTGGCCTACCCTGCGCCATGACAACCCCACTCTCAGTCAGCTGACAAAGCTGGCTAATGGTCTCAAGTGTAGACATCTTATCTCTCCAAATGAGATGACAAACTCACAAGGAGGGACCTTATCTTTAATTCAAATACCATATCATTTGAATAACTTATACTTTTCATATGTCCCCTTATATTATTCCTATATATACTTTTTTTTCCATCTAATTAAAATGTGAAAACTATTCTTAGTTTGAGGGCTGTCAAACGGCAGGCAGCGGCTGGACTGAGCCCACAATACAGGGCACCACAAGCCCTATGAAGGCAGGAACCACACAGCTCTAGATCCTGCTGTCTCCCCAGGACCTTTCACAAAGAGATGGCAGAAGACACTGGATGAGGGACGTCAGGAGCCTTGAATGCCGAGCCAAGGAATTTTCCTTGATTTAGCAGGAAAGGGAGAGAGCCTCAGAAGGATTCTCAGCAGGGGAATGGCATACTAGGTTTATGTTTTAGAAAGAAGCCCAGTGGTTACAATGAGGATAGACAGAAGCAAGAGTGAAGTCATCAGCAACAGGACTACTGCAACAGTCTAAGCAAAAAAATAAATAAAATGCCAAAACCCAATTTAAAATAATAGTACACGTAGAAAAGCCAGGATAAAAATGCTGTCACAGGGAGAATCTCCAGGGTCAGGTGAACGACTGGGTAGGGAAGGGTGCGGGCAAGAGGGATGATGAAAGCCACTTGGGAGGCCAGGCTGAAGTAGGGACAATCAGCAGACAGACAATTAAGGAGGCGGAGCAGGCTCAGGGGGAGAAGAATGGGGTTGGCGTTAGCACATATGATGGGGGCGCTTTCAAGACGTCCAGATGGAAACAGCTCACCTTTATTGCATGAACCTAACCTCCTCTCCCCTGTTGTAGAGCTTCTCTGCTCAGTACTGTAGCCGCCATTGGCTATGTATGGCTATTTAAATTTATGTTAATTAAAATTTAATGCAATTAAAACTCCATTTCTCAGTCGCACTAGCTACCTTTCACATGCTCAGTAGTAGCTATTGTACTGGACAGCACGGGTAGAGAACAACCCCATCATCATAGAAAGTTCTGTTGGACAGTGTTGGTCTGAAAGATTCACTTGAAGAACCCAGCCCTGTTTCCTTCTCTCCATGCCTGATTCGGCAGGGTCCCGAAGAAGAAGCAGTCCCGGACACAGGAGATGACACTGACCCTGTCCCGCCTCGTTGAGAGAAGGGCTTTGTCAGGCACCTGCCAATGGAGACAGCTGGCAGCCCAGGTGAGCTCGGCAGGAAGGACATACCTTTGCAGGCCCCCGCCGCGCCAAGGTGGTAGATGGCTGCCAGTACCCGCCAAATGGCTCGCCGCTCGCCCTCCGAAATACCCAGCGTCTCCATGGCAGCCTGGAGCTGGGCGAAGGCAGCCGCCGCCCTCTGCTTGTCTTCAGGCTGAGAGCAAAAGGGAGAGAAGAAGGAAAAGAGGCCATCATTGTGGAGAAAAAAACGCAAGCTCACAATGCGAAGCTGAGCTCAGCCTCGGGGGGGGGGCGGGCTGGGGGGACATGTGGCCACTTTATGACCACAGTAAATGACCCACAATTAAGCCGAGTTGTGAACTCAGACTGCTGGGGAAGTGATGAAAATCATTTCTATCTGACTTTGGAAGACAGTGTAGTTTTTATTTTTCATGTGTTCGTTCAGTAGATTGATTGAGCCTCTGTTCTAGGCCGGGCTCTGGGAATGCAAAGACGAACAAAACTCTGGAGTTGACTCTGAGGACCTCTCAAGGTAGCCGTGGAAAGAGATGTCAAAGCAGCTAATGGTGAAACAGGCCTCACTGGCAGGATGTGGGTATCAGTAGGGAACTACAGGAAATCAGAGGTAGGCATGCGCTGATGAATCCTACCCAAAAGAATCCAAGAGAATGCCATAGAAGATGAGACAAAACTGCGATTGAAGTATGAAAGATAAACAGGCAGAGTAGACCAATTTAACGTAATAAAGGTCCTGATAAGTAGAGGGAACAACATGAACAAAAGGAGATCTTTCTTTGGAGACAAGAGGTGGTCAAGTGAATATGAACAGGAATCTTTGTTGGTAGGGCAGACAGAGAAGGGGAGGAGAGAATGCATGAGAAGCTTGCAGATGCCAACTGTGAAGGCCTCAAACACAATATCTAAGGGCATGAGCTTTACACTCCAGCCATGATTCGCATGCCTACCTCCATTCCTGCACAGGTGGCAGACATCACTAATTGATTAAGATCCCAAAGCCAGCCAGTGAGTCCAGATTCTTTGCAGGACATCACCCCCTGCGGCTGCCACCAACTGATCTGACTCAGCAACTGAAGGGGAACCTGTTTGCCACCTCTGGTGCAAGCAATGGGAAACTGCCAAAGATTTTTTTCAGCAGGAAGAAAGAGAAAATGACACGATCAGATGTTTATGGGTTGGAAGGTATTGTTTTTCTTTTTTAGATTTATGATTCCAATTACATTTGATGGAATATTAAAATTAGTCTAAAACTCCTGCACACACACCATCTGGCCAAGGAGGCTCAGCCCAGAGGCCTGCTGGGTTGAGAGGAAGTGAGCCAGGGACAAGATTTCTTTTGTCAATAATCCACCAGCAGATAATGAGAAACTGATTTGCACTTGGACTGCATACAGAGTGTGGGTGATACACTGTAGGCTGCGAAAGCTGGGAGGTCCTTGAATTTTGTGGAGTCCAGTGCCCAGAGAGGGGACAACGCTTGCCCAAGGTCACACAGCAAATTAATATAAGACACAGGCCTGGAACCAGGATTTTCTGACTCCCAGTCCAGGCCACTTGTCCCCTCCATTCAAGCCACTTCTGCTAACTGGGAAAGAGTTCTGCAAGGATCCTTGACCAATTGGGATGACGTCAAAGCATGCAGTGACATTGAGAGATTCGCTGTGGAAACATTCAATTAATAGCAAAAGCCTGTTCCACTGATCCATCATATTTCTGGGCCACCACAGGACCACAAAATCCCTAGCAACCAGGAGCTCAACCTAGCAACTGCAGCTGCTCCATTGGAGCAAACGGAGGGAAGGAAGGCATCTTACCAACATGGTTATTTATGAGATTTCAAAGTAGCCGAGAAAGGACACGAAAAGGACAGTGGCGACACATTTATTATGACTCCCACTGTCAGCCCTGAGCATTGGACTTTAAATTACAGGCAGACTCCATCATCTGCCACTTAGCTCATGTGAACAGAAGAATGAGAAAACTTCTGCTAAAGGGGAATTTGCTTCTTTTTCTCCCCCTCCCCACCCCAAGTCTCTGTAGTCACAGGAGACATGGAGGGACAATTATATATGCTTCTAACCCCAAAATGATTAGGATTGGGAAGGTATTCACTTAAATTTCTAAAGAGCCAAACACCTCTGCATAATGTCCTGAGCAAAGCTGCTCCTTGCATCAAAATTGTGACAATAGAAATCAGTCAAATTAGTGAAATAAGTCAACTCAGAGCCCAAATGTCCATCCACAGGAGAATGGATAAACAGGGAGGTATAGCCGGGGAATGCTAGGGAGTACTAGGCAGCAATGAAAAAGAAAAGCCGGGGCGGCCTGTTAGCTCAAGTGTTAGAGCGCAGGCTCATAACACCAAGGTTGCCGGTTCGATCCCCACATGGGCCTCTGAGCTGCGCCCTCCACAACTACATTGAAACAACTACTTGACTTGGAGCTGATGGGTCCTGGAAAGACACACTGTTCCCCAACAACAACAACAAAAAGAACAAGCCACTGACACACGCTAACCACATGTCTGAATCCCACAGACCCAATGTGAGTCAGGGATGCCAGAACAAAAGACTACACACTGCGTGACTCCATCTACGTGAAGTTCAAGTGTGAACAAAACCAACCTTCGGGAAGAGAAGGGTACTTCTGGGGGGGAGGGGGCTCCAGGGAGCCTCCTTCATCTGAATGAGGAATGTTCTAGATCTTGACGCGTGATGTGTTTGCAGGTGTGCTTAAGAACACAATCGTGGGGCGGCCAGGTGGCTCAATTGGTTAGCGCGTGTGCTCTTAACAACAAGGTTGCCGGTTCGACTCCCGCATGGGATGGAGGGCTGTTCCCCCTGCAACTAGATTGAAAGTGGCGACTGGACTTGGAGCTAAGCTGCGCCCTCCACAACCAAGATTGAAGGACAACAACTTGACTTAGAGCTGATGGGTCCTGGGAAAACCCCAATGACCCTTTTCCCCATTTCCCCAAACCGTTCCCCTCCCTTACACCCCAATTAAAATCTTTAAAAAAAAGAAAAAAAGAACACAATAATTATCAAGTTGTACACTTAAAATTAGGGCACTTTATACACTTCACTGTATGTTTTACCTCAACTAAAACAAACCAAAAAAATTAATGTAAAAATAGTCCACTCACAAGATGCCCTGGGTCTGTCTGATGCAGTCAAAGACTCAAGGTCAACCAAAGACTGCAGGTCATTTAAGGAAAAAAAAAAATGAAATCCAAAATGTTCTGTGTACATTAAACTGGGCTGCTTTGAGAGCACCCAGGAGATTCCAACGTTGCAGAGACCAGCGCTGGATCTGGGGTGAGACAGCCGGATGTTCTCTCAATCCTGCATTCCCAGTGGTGTGACTTTGCACAGTTCTCTTGCCCTCGCGCTGAGGCTCAGTTTCCGCTTCTGTAGAATGGAAAAAATAGCCTACCCTCCTCCTAGGGCTGTGTGAGGAGTAAATGAGTTGATGTATGTGAAGTGTCCAGCACAGCGCCTGGCACACAGTGGTGCTTGATAAATGCTGGCCTCCACCACCACTGCCTCTCTCCTGCAATGCCTCAGCCTGGCTGTTTGGCCTTCCAGGGACACCTTCCCCACCGCTGCCCACATTCATGCCCAGCTCTCCAGGTAAAGCAACTCAGGTGTGTCCTCCTCGAGGGGCATCTGGACCAATGAGGAAACCAATGTACAGATCATGACAGCACAGAGTGAGTTCCGGGGGCCGGGAGGCTCTGGGGAGGGCAAGGAGCCGCCTGAGAGGGTCTGAAGCTTCTCAGAAGAAGTGAAATAAAGAACAAACATAATGAGCAAGGCAAAGTGGGTGCTGGGAGGCAGGGGGGTCTCCAAGCAGAAGGGCACAGGGCAGGGGAACATGGTATGCTGGGTGCCAAGGACCAGCGAAGAGCAGCGGGTGGCCACAGTTTGTATATGGTGGAGCGCATGGCTACTGGAGGCCTCCCTGGCCAGGAGAACTGGCACCGGGGTGTCCTTTCCCCGGGCGATAAGCACAATGGGGGGGCCTCGGGTAGGCCTGGATCTGGCTAGGCCTCATGGGGTGTAAACCAAGCCCCTGTCCTCCAGGGCCACGCAGGCTCCCCTGTGTCTCCACAAGCAACCAGCTCAGGGAATTACCACCCCTCCGCCCCTTGTCCTAGAGCCTCTAGAAGGAAAATGCTGAGCATTGATTTGATTCTTTTGCAAATAAAACATTGGTGCCTGCACAGCTAGGTGACCTCGTAGGGCTGTGAGGAGGGCAGGACAGATGTCATCCAGAGCCAGGCACTCCCCATTCCCAAGTGACTCTGTCCTACGCTCAACACTGATCAATCCATGTCCTCTCTGGGCACTGGGAGTCCCTCTAAAGAGGGAGGAGAGAAAGTGTTAATTGAGCACCTACTATGCTGTACTAGGTGCTTTTACCCTGTAAGGCAGTTGTGGGTCTCTCCAATTGACAGAGGAGGAAACTGAGGCTCAGAGAGGGTTGGGCACTTATCCAAGGTCACCCAGTTGGGAAAGGGCAGAGTCACCATATGCTAAATACTCTACTAAGCCCCCAATGCTAGGAGCAGACCAAGGAGTTGGGTGTTGCTCTACCCATTCGACAGATGGAAAAACTGAGGCTGAGAGAAGATAAGTGACCCAAGGGTACACAATGGGTCAGATCCCAGAGCACATGGTCTTTAGCCATGACAGGACTGAAATGACAGAGTGAGAGGAATAAGAGCATCAAGAGTGTCAAATTTGGAGCCAGGCCAACCTGGATTCCAGTCCTGCCTCTGCCACTTAAAAGCTGTGTGCCCTTGGGAAAATAACGTCACCTCTCAGAGCCTGAAAAACAGATATGCTAGTAACCCTCAAAGGACCATTAGAAGGATTAAGTAAGAGAAAACTCCCAGCAGAGCCCCTGGCAGGAGTGCATGTTACCCCCATACTGTCCATTGGGAGACTGTTTCTTGGCTGCTGACACCTGGATGAAAAAAAAAAAATGTCCCCCAGGCCAAAGCCCGGAATGTAACAGCCAGAAGCAAACTGCTGGGAGGCAAAGACTATTATTATTATTATTACCACTGCTGCTGGGCACTTTTTTAAAAAAAAAATCAGTCTAGGTTGCAGAAAAATAAATTATAGAGAAGAAGAAAATAATATGAAAGCTTTGTGATTTCAAATGTGTCCTGGTGCCCTGGCAGACCTCAAATAAGCTCCATTAAAAGCTGGAATGTGGCAGCCAGCCAGCCAGACACACTGCAGGGGCCAGGAGGTGGAACAGGCAGTCAGAGCCATGGAGGTGGCCCCTGAGGTCCAGAGCCACCCCAGAGGACTCAGGGCTTCCCCTGGCCTCCTGCTCCAGCTCACTACCCCATGCTCTGCACTCTCATCCTCTGTTCTCCAGCCACTCTGCACTGTTCGCTAGCCCTCCACCTCGACCTTGGCATCAGGTGCTCGGTGTAGCAGGAATGCTGGCCTCACTGCACCTAACTTCATTCTCAGTCAGTTTGCTGTCACCTACTCCAGGTGGCTTTCCCTGATATGTCTCTACCACTACCAGCTTACACACACCTCTATTTAGGCACCTATCACTCTGGCTTGAAATGATTTGCTTCTGTGGCTGTGGCAGCCCCCACCCACCTCCAAAACGTGAGCCCTTTCACAACAGAGACCCAGCTGAGTTATCTCTGTGGCAGTGCTTGGGATCTAATAAAATCAATAAATATCCCTTGATAAGTGAATGTCCATGAGCCAGTTAGTGTCCCCAAAGAAGAACCACTGGGGGCCAGCTGAGTGGCTCAGTTGGTTAAGAGCACGAGCTCTGAGCAACAGGGTCACCGGTTCGATTCCCACATGGGCCAGTGAGCTGTGCCTGAGTTGAGCTGCTGCTGAGCTGCCAACAGGTGGCAGGATGGCTCAGCTGGTGAGAGCACGTGCTCCTAATAAGAAGGTTGCGGGTTCAGACTCCTGCATGGGATGGTGCGCTACGCCCATCTGCAACTAAGATTAAACACGGCACCTTGAGCTGAGTGTCCGTGAGCTGCCAACGGGCAGCTGGATGGCAACTGAACTTGGAGCTGAGTTAGCTGCACCCTCCACAACTAAGATTGAAGGACAACAACTTGGCTGTTCTCCTTTCTCAATTCCCCAACACTGTTCTCCTTCCCCAACAGCAACAAAAAATCTTTAAAAACAAACAAAAAAAGAACCACTGATTCTGGGGTAGAGTATGTCCACTCACTAAGCCAGGCCCACAGTGCCCCAACCCTGGGTGCATGGACCCCAGATGCCCAGGTTGGCTGAGGGATGAGAGCGCAAGCCTTCTCATCCCCTCCCTCAGGGTCCTGTGTTATTCCCAGAACTGCTCCGGCTCCCAGGACACAGGCAATGGATCCAAAGACCTCACAAGATCTACAAAGCCCTAGGAAACGCCTTCAAAGACACTTAGGGATCAATTGAAGTGTAATAAACATAGCTCTGCCCACCGCAGTAGAAAAGTTTAGAAAATTGAAAAGGTATGATTTTAGCCAGTCCTGGTGAGTGGGGCATGCTCGTTCGTTTGTTCACTCAACAAAGCACCCCGTGTGTGCCTGGCTCAGCGCTGGCCTTGTATGTTCAGCAGTGAACGGGACACAGAAGCCCCTCCATCCTCGCGAACTGAGGGCCTGAGGGGAGGCTGACTGTAAGTCAACAAGCAGCAATGCTGGATGAGTGATTGTTACCGAGGTCATAAAAGGAGAGCATAACAGGAGGCCTCTCCTTGGACAGAGGGCTGGGGGCCGGGGGTGGGAACGCTGCTGCTGAGGCCTCAAGATGGTCACCACCGCATCGTTCAGAACTACAGAAAGGGTTTAGAAGCTTTTTGAAAACGGACCACATTAGGGAAATCATCAGAAAATCACGGCGCCGCCGTGACTGTCTAGTCATTAAAAATATTGTCTGTGAAAGTTTTAATGACATACAGCTCGTTATAAACTACATAAAATATTCACAGGAAAAATACTGAGAGGAAATCTGCAAAAACGTTACCAATGGATGTCTCTGGGGGGTGAGGGAACGGGTGCCTGTTTTTTGGTTGTGTGAGCGTTTTGGTTTTTATGTTGTATGTATGTTTCCTTCTGATTTTTTTTCACAGAAAGTAAGTATTAATTTAAGTTTTTAAAAATCAATGTTTCATTAAAAAATAAACTAGAGGAGAAAAGAGATAAAGCCAGTAAGAGAAAAAACATGGTGTGTACCACCAAGGAGTGTGGATTGGAGTCTCGTGGGCCATTGAGGCCTTGCCCCACCCAATGGTCCAATGCTGCCATCCAGCAGAATACTGAATAAATAACAATAGCAATAATAATAAAAGCTGACGTTGATTAAATTCCAGGCACTTTCCAAATAGTTAATGGGAGCAGAGCAGACTATAATCATCCCAGTTTTACAACTGATGAAACGGAGGCCCAGGGAAGTGAAGTCACTTGGCTTAAAGCCACCCACCCAGCCGAAGTGCTGGCATTGGGATTTGAACTTGGGTATGTCAGACTCCAGAACCCATTTCTTAACCACTGTCCTTGGCGAATTCTCAGGAGATGATAGAACCAATGAAATAGAAGCAGAGCTAACCAGAGTCGGAGGGGCTGGCAGGGAGGAGGAAGAAGAGGACCCAGCCAGAGATGACTCTGGGCTGTAGGATTGCCAGATAAAACGCAGGCCATCTAGTTAAATCTCCATTTCAGATAAACAATGGATACGCTTTTAGTATCAGTAGGTTTCCTGTACAATGTTTGGTGTAGGAGGAACGCTGGCCTCCCTGCACCTGTCTAATGTGACTCTCAGTCCAGGCCCAGTCATGCTCACCTCCTCCAAGCAGCCTTCTCCGGTATGATTCCAACCCTCCAAGCCTGCCCGTTGCAATACTGGGGACATACTTATATACTAAAAACTGTTTGATATTTTTCTGAAATTCAAATTTAACTGGGCATCCTGCCCTTTTCCAGCTTTATTGAGTTATAATTGACAAACAAAAATTATATATATTTTAGGGGTACAATGTGATGATTTGATATGCATAGACGTTGTGCAATGATTACCACAATCTAGTTAATTAACCCGTCCATCCCCTCACATAGTTACCATTTTTGTGTGTGTGGTAAGAGCATTTAAGATCTACTCTCCTAGGAAATTTCAAGTAGCCAATCAATACAGTATTATTAACTACAGTCACCATTCTATACATGATTAGATCAGGTATAAAATGGGTATGTTCTGGGCATCCTGTATTTTCATTTGCTGAATCTGGCAACTTGGAGGGCTGTACTTGGCAACTCCCATTCTTGGGGGGGGCATTTCCTGACCCCCCCAATTCCCTTACTGAGACTGTACCTGGACTCCCCAGTCCCAGAAAAACCAGTCCAGGCTTGTGTCAAAGACCAAGAGTTTTCAGACTTTATTTTTGTTTTAGGAAACAGAAAACTGCCTCTCACCCCTGCCAGGTTTCAAAGCGAGAACAAAGGAACACCCCACTAGTTCCCACAGATCAGTTGGTCTAAAAAAACAACCCCCAAGAAATACAGGGGAAGAAAAAGAGAACTACTTCAGACGCCTCCTTGACACGATTCATGCTGTGACCAGTTCCTGTACGCAGACTGCGAACAAACAGGTCAGGCTGGGGAGAGCTCTCAGGGCCAGGCGTGGGCCCTTTGCCTCTTCAAAAACAACAGGAAAACAAACAACCACCACTTGCTGATTCACATGGACCCACTTGGCCAAAACTCATTAAATGAACAAGAAAACCCAGGGCTGGGATAGCAGCTCATCCTTTGCCCTGGAGGTGGAGATCTGAGCTCCTAACACCCCTCCCCACCACCAATCACGGGGAGAAAGGATATGAAAAAAGAACATACTGCAGCTCCCGCCCACCGCCAAATGAAGGGGGCATCAAGTAGGAGAAGCGTGCTAAAATTTAAACATGTGGAGCCCCATCGCCTCACTCCATCCCACCCCACCCACTGCAGAAACAGACTCGATGGCAGTGGTTCTCAAAATGGGGTCCCTGGACCAGCAGCCTCTGCAACACCTGAGAACTTGTGAGAAATGCACAATCCTGACCCACCCCAGAACTGCTGGGTGAGCAACAGTGGACGGCACCCAGCAGAATGTGTGTGTAACAGCTTTATTGAGGTATAATTGACGAAGAATAAACTACTCGTCTTTAAACTGTAAATTTGATACACTTTGACATATACACCTGTGAAACCATCACCTCAATAAAGACAATGGACATATCCCTCACCCCCAAAAGCTCCCTTTTATAATCCTTTCTCCCCTCTTCTTGCCCCCAGGCAACGAGCGACCTATTCTCTAGGCTTTCACATACGAGTCCATGGGATCATACAGTGTTCTCGCTCTCATCTGATATTTTTCACTCAGTGTAATTATTTTGAGAGTGATTGTGTTCTTGGATATAGCACTAGTTCATTCATTTTTATTGCTGAATAGTATATTATCTTTATGGATATTCCAAAATGTATTCATCCATTCACCTGTTAATGGGCATTTGGGTAGTTTCCAGGTTTGGGCTATTAGAAATAAAACTGCTATGAAATTCCATGCAAAAAGTTTTTGTATGGACATACACTGTCATTCTTCGGCGTAAATTCCCAGGAGTGGAATACTGTGTCATATGGGAGGTGTATGTTTAACTTTATTAAGAAACAGTTTTTTCCAAAATGACTGTACTATTTTACATTCCCACCAGCAGCGTGTGAGAATTCCAGTTACTCCAAAGTCTCACCAGCACTTGGTATGTTCAGTATTTTTTAATGTATTCAATATATAGCCTAGTGATTGGGTAATGGGCATGGTGTTGTGGCTTTAGGTTGAATTCCTTTAATGATGAGTGATGGTGTGCGTTTTTTCATGTGCTCGTTTGCCATCCATATATCTTCTTTGGTGAAGTGTATGTTACAATCCTTTGTCCATTATTTTCTTTTTAATTTTTTATTGTGTAACTGTGTTTTTTCCAGGACCCATCAGCTCCAAGTCAAGTCATTGTCCTTCAATCTAGCTGCGGGAGAGGGCGCAGCTCACCATCCCATGCAGGAAAGAACTGACAAACTTGAGGTTAAGAGTGCGTGCTCTAACCAACTTCTCAATTTGTTCTCTTATGGACTTGGTTTCACATCTAAGAAATTTTTGCCCAGCATAGGGTTACAGAAATTTTTCTCCTAGTTTCTTTTAGAAGTGTTATGGTTTTAAGTTTTACATTTAGGTCTATGATCCATTTTTTGTTCATTTTCATTAATATGAGGCTGTGGATTGAAATTCATTTTTTTGCATGAGGATTTCCAATTATTCAAGCACCATTTGTTCCCCAGACATGCATGTTTGGGAAAAGGCTTTGGTGTGGAAGTTAACCATGCCCCTTTACCTGGTGAACTCCTACTCATCCTTCAAAACCCAGGTCAAATGTTCCCTTGACTAGGAAGCCTTCCCTGACTGAAGCCAAGTAGTTCTTTCAACTATGCTCTGGTCTCCACAGCATCCTGTGCAACCTTTGGCATATTCTTATCCCACATGCTTACATTAATTCCCATGTCTGTCTCTCCTGCTAGAGCAAAAAATCATGGGTGAGGACCATAATCCCAGCACTTATCACGAGTCTTCCACAGGTGTGTGTGTGTGGAGGGAGGAACTCAGCAAACAGTTGTTAAATATAAACAAATGAATAAAGAATAAACAAGTGAACAATTTGCTTTTTTAAATAATTGAATACCATCTCTCAAGGTCCAATCCACATCACTCATCAATAATATTTACTGAGAGTGCCTGACTGGTTGATTTAGGCCAAGCCCTGTGCTAAGTGCTTTATGCACATCATTTCATTTAATCCTCACAACAACCCCATTAGGCAGATACAACTCCCATCATTGTTTTACCAAAGGGGACACAGATGTCCTGAGAGGTCAGGTTCTATGCCTGAGGTCACATGTTCAGTAAGTGTCAGAGCTGGGATTTGACCTCAGATAACCTATTGCCAGAGACCATGCAGTTACCTCTATGTATTCCACCTCCTGCTTCTTTATTTGTACAAGTCTCATTTCTTGACAAGTTTCATGTGTCTCTCCCACATGACCAGCCCTTGCCAACTACGAACCCTAGTGGCAAAGGGGACCCCTCCGTCACCCTCCCATCCTGACCACAGGGTCCCAGACAGCCACACACACCCTATAAAAATCTGCCCCTTACCTTAGGCCAAATGCCCATGCCGAAAGAGCTGCTGTCTGCCATCTGGTGCAGGTACAGTTCTGTCCTGAAAGCAGAGAATGGACAAGGAGTAAGGGAGGGAGGGCCCACCCCACCCACACCAGTGGCCTGGCAGGGCAGGTGGTCATCCTGGCGTGGGGCTCCCCACGATGCTCCACATGGCCCCAGTGGCTACCCCAGGCCCTGGTCCCACCTCCCGAAAATTCCTCACTGACTGACCTCTCACCCCGTCCTTCCTAAGTACCAGGGAACCCTGGACGAAAGAGCCATGAACTAAAAGCGAGGGAGCAGGCTCTAACTCCAGGTCTTCTACTAACTGGATGTGTGAACTTGCTCGCTGATAATACTTTAGACCAGTTAACTTGAATGAGCCCTTGCTCTATGCTGAGTTCTAAGGTTACTCATGACAGCCCCACTCAGTGGGTACAAATATTATTCCCATTTTACAGATGACAAGATAGAGGCAATGAGAGTTAACACCTTGCCCACACAGCTAGCAGACATAGAGCTGTCCTGCCACCCGCCCCCTCCCCAGGCCTCTGTCTTCACCCTATAAAATGACATAATGTTTCAGGCCCCTTCTAGTGTTTAAACTGCAGGTTCCTTAAGGGGCGGGGCGGGGGGAGGGTTGCTTAAGATGGGCTGCACAACCCTGCAGGCCCGAGGAATTCAAGCAAAGGGGGAGTTGGAGGCACAGCCATGCCCTTGCCCCTGTCCACACACACTCCACTCACAAAGGCATCAGAGTCCAGCCTCAGACCCTCACACCCTCCATCACGGCTCAAATTGGCTCCTGGAAAGTGGCACTCGCGCACGAGGCCCCAGGCAGTTTCTGCAGCTCTGGGTCTGTTAGTGCCTTCTCCTTTGGTTCTCTGCAGACCCCACATCCCTGGCCTCTGTCTCCTACCCTAGAAGGAGCCTTGTCAGAAAGACTTGGAGTCCAATCCCAGCCAAGCCAGTTAGGAGACATGGTAGTTCTCTCCCTGAAACTCCCTTTTACTCATAAATGGGCATTCTAACACTTGCCTCACAGGATTGAATGAGATATTATATATGAACACCTATTATATAGAAACAGCCCAGCACAGAGTAGGTGCTCTATATTCATTTCCCTTGCACTTGACCTGGTCTGTAGTTCATCAGTTGGAAGTTAAACTTGACAAATAATTAAGGAGCATCTACCCTGTGCCAAGCCCTACAAAATGTGATCAAACAATACGGTGAATGTTTAAATTAAAAAAAAAATTATTATAGTAAAAGACACATTGCCATTAACCGCCTCAAAATACTTCCTCTTGCTTCAAACACACTTATCCCATTGTTCTTGCCACTTTCTGAAGCAGTTCTGGAAGTCCTCATTCATGAGTATCTTTACTTGCGCTGTTGTGGCTGCCTCAATGTCCTGAATCATTTTGACTTTGGGGAAGAGCCAGAAGTCGCACAGTGCCAGATCCGGTGAATAAGGTGGCTGAGGACACACTGTAATGTTTTTATTTGGCAGAAATTGCTGTACGATGGGGCTGACCGAGTGGCTCAGTTGGTTAAGAGCTTGCTCAAGAGTGTGAGCTCTGAGCAACAGGGTCGCCAGTTCGATTCCCACATGGGCCAGTGACGCAGCACCCCGAGCTGAGCTGCCAACAGGTGGCAGGATGGCTCAGCTGGTGAAAAAACAAAAAGAAAAAGAACTTGCTATACCAGAAGTGATATGTGACATGGAGCGTTGCATAATAGAGGATAAAGGAATACACTCACAGAAGAGGGGGGTTAATAGCAATGTGTCTTTTACTGTAATACATTTTTTAATTTAAACATTCACCGTATCTTTCTATCACACCTCATATGTTAAGTACTAGGAAGACACAGAGGAGTAAGGCAGGGCCCCTCATTCAAGGATCTCACAGTAAGTCTGGTGAGAAAGAGAGACACATATACTCCAGTGTGGCGGGTGCTGAACCAGCATAGTATAAAAGAGAAATGAAGGGAGCAGAATTCAGGCAGCACTCTGCTAAAGAAGGGATTCTGAGCAGGGTTTTGAAAGATGAATAGGAGTTTCCCACATGAATACATGAGAAAAAGGAAGAATACATGTGGAAGTGGGAGCCAGTTTTTGTCTTTTGAAGCTTCACTGTACATGAGGGAACCGCCTGGCAGCCCCAGAGGTCAAGAAAGGGAGATGGCCTGGGAGATCCCTGGGGAGCCCCCCGCATGACCCTTACCCCCTGAGGAGTCTGAGTTGTTCCAGGCACCTTTCTCCACTTTCCTGGGGCCCCTGAAATTCATGTGGGGCAGCCCCATCATCTCAGACACAGCTTTGTCCAGGCTCCTAAGGATGCCCCACTTGCCCGGTCAGGCTCATTGAGACAGAGCCCCTGGCCTGGGCCAGGCCTAGCGCGGGGGCCTGGAAACCTCTGCCACCAGCAGCCCACCCTCAGCCTTCCTGTGCTCATCCCACGGGGAGCCCCCAACGGACCCCCTTCAGCAGGCAATGACTCCAAGCTCAGAACCAAACCCCATCTTAGGGATACAGAACAGATGACCCCCATGTCAGGGTCACCGGGGAGAGGCGCCTGCCCTCCAGTATTCTGAGAGACGAGGAAATGGAGGCCCCCGGACAGGTAGCCTCTCACCTGAAGCCACGGAGCTGGAGAGCAGGATGCAAGCTCCACATGCAGAGTTTATGTACGGTGGTCTCCCACGCTATACCCCCCTACTATGTACCGCACGTGGTACCTGCTGCCTTGACATGTGACCTGGTTTTTAATGCCCACAGGCTGGCATTAGTGGGTACCCATTCTACAAAAAGCGACACTGAGGTTCAAAGAGGGCCACATGGGGCAAAGCCCAGATCTAAACACAAGTCCCTCTGACTCTAAAGTCAGCCCTTTACACATCGGTCAGGACCTGGGGGCACGTGCCCCAGAAGGCCCTTCAAAATGAGTCTCGCCTGGCTACCCTGCTGGTAGCTTGTCCCAAGGTGTCCCAGCAGGCAAACTCATGTGCATTCAAAGCTGCCACACGTTTAGGAACCCCTGGAAGACTTGGGGTCTGCTGTTCCTTGTCCTCCTCCCATGCGGCTGTCAGCTCCGTACTGACACGCCACTATCACAGCAGACAGCCTCCACCGCCTCCCAGCATTTATAAAGAGCTATATGTAAACTATCTCACTTTATCCTGTAAGGTCAGCCAAGGGATTATTTCCACTTTACAGAGGAAGAAACCGAGGTTCAGAGTGGATGAGACTTAGCCAAAGTTACCCAACTCGTGAGCAGGACCAGGCAGCTGGAATTGGAGGCCAGGCTCCTAACCACGGGGTCCCTCTGCTTCTCAGCTCTTGGCAGAGCTAAGGCTCAGCACCTGGAGAGCAGGTGCCCTTCGTCTCACTGCTCCCAGCTGTCCCCACCTGGCCCAGTCGCTCACCTGAGATCCAGGTCCAAACCCGCTAGCATCTGGGAGAAGACCTCGAAGTTGCCCTCCCCTTCCGGCTGCCGTGCCACACGGCTCTTCTCCAGAAGCATTGTCTGCAAGGGAAGAGGACAGGCACCTGGTCAGCACTGGGGGGGCCTCTGCTCCAGGTCTGGCGCCCAGCTACCTGGAGGCCCCGATGGAGTGCCCCACTTTGCCCCACCCTTTGAAGCAACACCTCAGATCCATACTCCCCTGGACACCTTTGTATCCAAACTTATCAGCCCTTTGTCTCGCTATCCCAGGGTCCATTTAGGGGTTCAGCTCATGCAATAGACTCGCTCCGATTAAGGTATCCAAAGGGAGGAACAACGACCTGGAGCCACCCTCCAACGTATTCTTATTTCATAGGAGCCTTTAGTAACATGACCGAAAGGGTCACGAGTGCGGTTCAGGGCCAGGATGGAGAAGGGACTTATTTGGCACGGATGAGTTTTCCTTGAATCTGCATATTGTACCAGCTCCACATACAAAAAACACTTCTAATAACCTAATTCTATTTTCTGTTCAAACAGAATGCTTGCACGGGGAGGGGAGTGGCCCGGGTGACTGTGAAGATGGGAACAAGCAGACATGTGTTTGCCAGACACCGACCGCCACAGAAGGCTGGCCAGCCTCTGTTTCAGCTTATGCTTCTAAGCCCCAACTCATGAGTGGCTGAATTATATGTTTATTCATGAATACTTCATCCTCGTGACATTCTGAGGTATTCTGGGCTGGCTTGCTCTAGAAGGGGACTTGCTGGGGGGACTGAGCGAGGCGGGGAGGAGCTGGCCATGGCTGGGGGAGCCGTGACCGTTTAGATACATTCCAGGGTCCCAGCTGGATGCGTGGGCTCTGCTAAGAGGGGCTGGAGACGCTTCAGCCCCAAGGACCCTCCTCTCCCATCCACCCAGGGGCCTCACCTGGAGCTGGGCGGCTGTAACTCGGCCTGTGGCACTGAAGTCCAGTGACATGACCATGGTGAAGCGGGTAGCATTGCGGCTGTGGCCAGTGGACATGGAGCCGAAGGCCCGGAGGATGGTGAAGGTAGCTCGAATCTTCTCCACTGTGGGTGGCAGGCAGCAGGGTGTCACCCATGGCCCAGGGGCCACCGCTCCCACCTCTCACAGGACCACCTTCCTCACTAGCCTTTGCCCGGGGGCCAGCCCTCATCCTGGCCCCAGGGCTCGGTGAGCTGCCTGCCACCTCCTCGACTCAACTCTAAACCACACATTTCAATACCAGGCTGGCCCTCTGCTGCAAGCAGAAGTGTAGGGGAAGCGAGACTGAGTCAAGATGTGGAGATACACAGGCCCAGGGCTGCGGCAGTCTGGGTGACAGGGGCTGTCCAAGCATCTCCTGGGCCTGGTGGAGCCTAGGAGGAAGGCGAGGCGTTAAGGTTCACACACCAGCTCTCAGGGAACTCCCCAACACAGCAGGCTTGAAAAGCCCTTTGGTCTCCCTACAACTATTAATCAAGCACCTACTATGCGTCAGGACCCTTCCAGGCACCAGGGTACAGCCTACCCTGACTCCCACCCTCAAACACACACAATCAGGGCAGAACTATATTTTAGGAAAGCAAAGACTGGCACCTCCCCACACTGTATCCCCAGCCCCTAACGTGACCCAGGTGTAGAGCAGGTAATCAATAAAGCCCTGGAATCACCCCAGTGGGGAAGCAGCTTTGAATGTGGTCCGCTTTGCTAGTTTCCTGATTTGGGACAAATGAATTAACCTCCCTGGGGGTCAGATACCCCCTCTGTAAGATGGGAATGACAACAGTACCTACCTCATGTGGTTGTCATGGGGACTAAAAGATTTAAGGATGGCAAGTGCTTAGAGCGTGCTCCAAACGTGGAGTTGGTATGATTGTATTTATTACAACCAGAAAAGCAATATTGCCTAGGCCATGTATTCTTGGCAGGGAGAATAGTGCCCCCAAGAGGGCAGAAAGTGATTTTTGGGGATGTGGGCAATTTTACTTTCTTATGTATAGAGCACAGATATACATACACGAATAGATCATGGTATATCTATAGCATTAAAATTTCATGGTGGGGGGATGATTAGGAGAGGTAATGTTTAAGACTCCTTAGGGGAGCAAAAATGAAAAAAGAAATTGAGAACAGTGACCCAGGGGTTACAGCTCCACAGCCAGACTGCCTAGTTTGAATCTCAGCAGTAGGATGTAGTAGCTGTGGGGACCTAGGCAAGCTGGTTAACTTCTCTGAGTCTTAATGTCCTCATCTATAAAATGTAAACAATATCCACCTTATGGGGCTGTTTTAAATCACAAATAAGCTAATTTGCTTGGAATAGGGCCTGGCACCTAAGTCCTCAGCCACTATTGATTGTGATCATTACTAATATTGTAATTATTATTATTATAAACTGGCACTCTTTCTTTAAGCCCTAGCTCAAACACCATTTCCTCCAGGAAGCCCCTTTTCCCCTCCTCCATGCTCCCACCACCTCACCCCTAACCGGCTCTGCCAGCACTTTGTGCAGAGCATTCAAGTTTGGCACATAAGTCCTTCTGGCTGCCAGGTCCTCAAGAGCATAGGCCATGCCCTTCTGTCATTACTTATGGGTCCCCTGTACAGTTCAACAGGTTGTGCACTGCACAAGGACACCACATCCAAGGGGCACATTATTTGCATCGTACTGTCTTAGGTTTGCATACTATTATGTTGATTTTCTAGAACATGGTGGTTGAGTGTATAGTTCTGACAATGTCAATGTATGATGAGCCACAGATGGCTGTGAATGGCTTGAGGAAGGAGTACCTTTTACTAATTCGCACAGAGGTGTTCAATGAACTGGGGTAGCCCTGGCCAGTTGCAAGCACAGGGTCTGCACACGTGCTCAGTGAATGCTAGCTGACTGGATATAAGGAAGAACAGCCCAGTGTCCCTTTCCAACTCTCCCCTCCTCCCCTCACCCTCGCTACGTGTCACCTGGAGACAACTGTACCTGAGACTGTGCCGTCCACACTGCCTGCCATCTCCACCAGGTGCTCGAGGACCTGCTCACAGCAGGTGGTCTTCCCAGCGCCACTCCGGCCTAGGGCCACGATGCTCTGGTCTCTCCGCTGGCTCAGCAGCGCCCAGTATGCCCGCTGGACCAGCGAGCCAATGTGGGCAGGCAGGCCATCCCCACGGCCCCTGGGCACCTGCAGGAAAGTCCCAGGCATCAGCTTTCCTGCCCCAGCCAGTGCCCAGGGAGCCTCCAAGCCAGTGCCCCACCCCAGCCTCAAGTCCAGACCCGTGTTCCTGCCTCCTCCCATCCTTGTCAGAGAGGTCCCACATTTTACTGGGAAGAGCCCAGCCTGGGCATCTAGTCCTGTGGCCTGGCTCCCTGTGGCTCCTTAGGTAGCCCGTGACCCCACTCAGAGCCCGGCTGGGTCTCCTCTTCAGCTTGTGGGAGACTTTGAACTAGAGCTTTGCTAGCTCATGGAGCTCATCTCACTCACTACTCAAATTATTGGACAGTGCCTGCCTGGAAAGAGGCAGCTGGATAAAATGGCACAATTGATTAGTGATGTCTGCCATGGAAACGGAGTGGGGCATGGGGGTATGTGTGCTATATATTTGTCATAACACACTTAGGTTATACCTGAAGTCCCTTCCACTTCATTCATTCATTTTTCCATTCATTCAATTAAAACAAAGTCATTGTCTACTGTGTAGCCGGTGCTGTCCCAGGCACTGGGGGCATAACACAACACAAAACAGATAAAGGAAATCTCTGACAACCATGAGGAGATACCGTTATACACCTATGAGGATGGCTTTAAAAATGTTTTTAATTTTTTTCAACACTCATTATCAAGTTCTGGTGATGATACGGAGCAATGAGAATTCTCATACAATGCTGGTGGGAATGATAAATGATACAGTCACTCAGAAAAAGTTGGCAGTTTCTTATACAGTGAGATGTGCACACATCGCACAACCCTGCGATCTCCCTTCTAGGTATGTACCCAAGAGAAATGAACATTTATGTTCACAAAAAACCTCCTATGTCATTGGTTATATTAAAAGTATATTCAAAATCACTCAAAACTAGAAACCACCCAAATGTCCTTCAACTAGTGAACTAGGGTAACCAACCATCCTGGTTTTAGCATTGAAAATCTCATTTTCAGGGCCAGCTGAGTGGCACATTGGTTAGAAGTTTGCTTGGGATGCCAGCTCTGAGCAGCAGATCCCCAGTTCGGATCCCACATGAGGGCCAGTGACGCTGCGCCCTCTACAGCTAAGATGGTGAATAACAGCTCTACCTGGAGCTGGGCAGCCATGAGTCGCCGGCGATGGCGTAGGCTGTAGTGGGGCTGGCCAGCAGCAGGCATGAGCCGCCATGAGCAGCTGTCCAATGGCTGGGGAGCAACTGCCTCACCTGGGAAGAGCGCAATGATAATACCAACATGGGCCAGTGAAGTGACGTCCTCCACAACTAGACTGAAGAACAAAATGACAGCAACTTGTGTGTTCCCTGTCCCTGATTTCCCAATGCTGTTCCCCTCCCCCAATTCCCCAATTAAATCTTTAAAAAAAAAATCTCATTTTCCAGGAAACCTGAGCCCCAGGGACACCAGGACACCTGGTCCCCCTATGAATCGATAAACAAACTAGCACAATAAAATACAATGAAATAAAGGAACAAACAGCTGATAGCTGCAACAATGCAGGCGAATCTCAAATACACTGTTTTAGGTGGAAGAGGCTGATTCAAAAGGTTACATACTGTAAGGTTCCATTTACCATATTTTGTTGTGTATAATGTGCATTTTTTTTGCCCAAATTTGTGAGGGAAAAATAAAGATGTACATTATACGTGGGTAGCACTAATTCTGTATCTATATAAATATTTTTAATTCTTTTATTTATGCTTATGAGTTAAAAGTGTAATAACTCAAAAAATCAATAATGATATCCATATGCAAAATAACACCCTGGAATAGGATAATTCGTTTTGTTGAACTTACAAGGAACTTGCAACAATGAAAAGTTCTTGGCTTTCTAAGATGAGTAAATATTGTAAATTTTTTACCGGTACATAAAATTTCTTGTACCTTGTATCTGTTCTTGTGTTTTGTAATTATTTGTTACATAAAATTTCTTGTACCATAATATGTTAAAAAATAAATGCTAAAATTTTTTATAATATAAAAAAACAAGTACCTAAATGTAAACAAATAAAAATTTGAATTAAAAAATTAAAATGAAAAAATTTTCCACTGAAAGTTTGGACCAACAAATATGGGTGTGCATTATACACGGGAGTGCATCATACACAACAAAATATGGTATATGACTTTTCAGAAAAGGCAAAACTATTATATAAGGACCAAAAAAACCCCACAAGGGCCGGCCGAGTGGCGCATTGGATAAGAGCTGGCTTGGGACGCCAGCTCTGAGCAGCAGGGCCCCAGTTTGGATCCCACATGAGGGCCAGTGACACTGCCCTCCACAGCTAAGATGCTGAACAACAGCTCGACCTGGAGCTGGGCTGCCGTGAGTTGCCGGCGATGGCATAGGCTGCAGCCCCTGCTGCAGTGGGCTGCCATGAGTGGCCGGCAGCCAGTGTGAGCTGCCAAGAGCAGCTGTGAGCGGCCGTCCAGAGGCCGGCGACCCATCTGCCTCAGCCGGGAAGAGCGCAATGATAATACCAACACGGGCCAGTGAAGCAATGTCCTCCACAACTAGACTGAGGAACAAAAGGACAGAAACTTGTCTGTTCCCTCACCCAATTCCCCAACAAAATCTTTAAAAAAAAAAAAACCACAAAAAATAGATCAGTGGTTGCCAAGGTCAGGACATAGGGGAGGGATACCACAAAAGGATGGCCTGGCAAACTTTTGGGGGTGATAGAACTGTCCTGTAATGGATGGTGGAGGCAGTTAAACACCTGTACACATTTGTCCAAAACTTACAAGACACCAACTAAGGTGATTTTACCTGTATGTAAAGTATACCTTAATAAACCTGACTTAAAATTGCAAAGCCCTGCCCGTGGAGCTTGCTTTCTGTTGGGGAAAGACTGATGACAAACAAAACAAATAATAAATTATATCAAAACAGGAGTCATTTTAAAGCCACAAGCCTGGATGAGATCACCAAGTGGGTGTTTGAAGAGGAAGAGGGAAGAGGTGGGGACCAAACAGCAGAACTGGAGAGGTCAGGGAGACACACACACACACACACACACACACACAAACACTCACACTCACACTCACACACGCTCAGGCTCACACTCACACTCACAAAGGAGGCTGAGAAGGAGGGACAGAGGGACAGAGGAAAACCAGGAGAGTGGAGTCCTGGAGCCAAAGAAGGGAGCATTTGCAGGAGGCGGGGAGGGATCCGCCCATCAAATGCTGCTGAGGGTCAAGTCAAAGGAGACAGGACAATTGACCACTGGACTTGGCGATATTAAAATCGTTGCTGACTTGACAAAAGTCTGCTTCAGGTGGCCTTCAGGGAGAAGGGAAGAGGCAGCGGAGACAGTGAGGTCAGTGGAAAGGCACCAAAGGGAACAGCGGAATGGGCCAGCAGCTGGACAGGGACATTGGAAGCCCAGGATGCTAAGTGGGCAGCCAGTGGGCCCAGCAAGGCCCCATCTGCCCTCTCCAGTGCCTTGGCAGGACCAGGGACACAAGCCCCAATGTGGTGGCCTTCACCCTATCCTGGCCCTCCAACCTGGGGCTGAGGGCCACCCTAGTCCACTGTTGAGCTTTGTGCCCCCAAGCCCCTGGGAATAGTAATGAGCTTTTGTTCTGATGCAAAACATGGCTCAGCAGGGCTCAGCAGGACTCCGCCTCTGGCAAAGGTGTGAGACAAGTCCCAGCCAGGCTGGAGACAGTCTTAGGGCTTGCAGCAGGCAGAGGATCCTGTGGTCTGAGTCCTGGAGCTAACTCCCACTCCGGAAACACTGAAGTTCAATGACAGGCTATCCGGTCCTTCAGCCTCTCAGGCCCACAGTCCAGAGGAGAGAAGAGAAAATTCTGCAGACCCAGGCCTCTGTGTATGCACATGGGTGCATGGGTGCATGCACCTGCATATGAACTTGCCTTTGTGCATGTGCACCCTTTCCTGCTTACACACAGGTGTGCTCACAGGCACATGCATCCAACAATTGCAGAGGCCTTGCACACTGAGGCCGGCCCACCTATGCCCAACATGGTCACCCCCATGCTCATACCCATGAAGATCTGCACCCCCCAGGTACACACCCAGCTCAGAGCCTCCCAGTGGGCCCAGACCCCCAGTGAGAGAGCCCCCAGCACTGCCCCAGACCTCACCCAGGCCATCTTCAAGGTGGCCCCAGCCCCAGCCTCACCGCAGGTATGTGCTCCCACCTGGTGGCCATTTGAGGCACCAGATGTGGGTTTGGGTGTGGGAGGCTGGATGGCTTCAGGGAAGGGTGGGGCACTGGGTTACGGCTTCGGGGCATGTGGAGACTCAAATTCCTCCCCCCAGGATGTGACCCAATGCCTGCACATTTGGGCTCTTTGGCCCAGGTTCTGAAATGGGTGCCTCAGTCCAGAAGGGCCTGTGAGAATCTGGCTTGCCCTGAGAATCTGCACCACACGGCCCTCCCAGGGGCTGCTAAGGACCCAGAGGAGCCACTCAGCTCCTCAGAAGGCTCTGAGGCCTTGGGCTGCAGTAAGAGACGCCTAGCCCTCACAGCAAGGGGGGGGAGCGTGCCCATGCGCAGCTGTCATCCTCCCAGGCCCCGGGCCATGATCAGCCGGGCTGGGGAGGGGTCTGAGAAGCCACCAAAGTGGTGGGGTGGGGTGTCCTGCAGAAGACAGGTCTTGGGGAGGTGGGGTGAAGGGCCACTGTCACCTCTTTGATGGACTTAACGTCCTTTGGGGGTTAGGAATGTCCATGGGACCCTAGAGGGCAAGTTGTGGCTTTTCATCCCCAAGTGACCGATGAGAAAACTGAGGCCAGAAAGGTGTTGTGATCCCTCCCAGGCGCCCGCCGTGTGTTCACAGGTGCTCTAGGGGCTGGCGCCTTCCCCAGCCGACAAGTTCTCAGAACAGCGCCCAGATGACACATCTGACCTCCAACGGGTCTCCCTGCCTCCACCTTTGCCCCCTTCCACCTATCCTCTACTCAGCAGTCAAGGGCACCCTCTTACAACGTAAGTCAGACCATGTCACTGCTCAGCTAAAAACCTCCATCAGGCTTCGAGTCATGACCATGTATATATAACCTGACCCCGGTCCCCACTTCTCCGGACCTCCTCGGTCTCTACTCCTCCACACTCATCGCCTCCACCCGTGTTATCTTTTTAGTATTCCGGGCTTGTCTCCCCCCACGAGGATGGAAGCTCCACAAGGACAGGCTGATTGCCAGTCCCCTTCCCTGCTCTGTCCTCTGGGTCTGGCACACAAAAGACTTCCGTGGATACCTCCATCAATAGCCCTCGAACGAATGGACCGGCTGGGGCTCTAGTTACTCAGTTGTGGCTCCAGGCCTGTCCACAAGGTGGCGCTGAGAGACTCCTTTTGCTTTGATGGCCTTGACAAAAACCAGCCTCTTCTCCACTTCCCAGGAAAAATAAATAAAAGCAGAACGGAGGCTTTGGTGTTTCCTGTTTTATGTGGGTGTGCGGGACCCCCCAGAGTCCAGCACGGGGCTCTGAGCACAGAAGAGCCAGCAGCCTGGGTTTTATCCCGGCTCCTCCACTTGGTGAACCTGAGAGTTTAGCTGCTGGCCCAGCCGATTCCCATCTCAAAACGGGACTAGTAATGGTACCTGTCTTTTCCGCGGGGGGCGGGGGAGGGAGAGAATTAATTGAGATAATATGCGAAGGTGCTTGAAGCAGCGCCTGGTACAGAATGATACCCATTTGATATTTTCTCTCATCACTGTCTTTAAAGCTCCTGTTGTTGTTTCTGTCAGTTACCCATCTTTCCCCTCTAAGAAGGGGGGATCACGTGGTCCTCGATGCCCCCATATCTCACGGCTGGCCGGAGGCTGCTCACAGACAGGTTTGCAGGGGGTTTTGGCTGCCCTGCTCTCCCCTGAGATGCAGAGGGGCCCCTCCCAACCTCACCCCTTCTGTCCCTGGCCCCATGACCCCCCTCACCTTGCCTGTGGAGGGTGCCGGGAGCCCCCAGGGCTGGAGGACGATCAGGTCTGGCCCAGCGTAGGTGTGCGGCAGCTGAGCCCGGTAGCGGTGCAGAAGTGTGTTCAGGACGCTCGATTCATTGACACTGACCAGGAAGGCCAGGTCTTCTGCCTGGTCCAGCTCTGTGGGGTTGGCCTGCGAAGCATCACACAGAGTGTCCTGTGGCCTCCTGGGCCCCCACACCACCACCACACCCCTACACACACACAGCCCTGCTGACTCTGTTCCAGGGGAGCTGTGTGCCAAAGACCACAACAGAACACAAGGACTCTGGGAAGAGAGTAACAGAGCCCTACAAATGAAACAGGGGCACCCCTTCTCTTTTGCTCTCTGTGCAGCCTGAGAGCTGCCTCCTGTTCACACTGGTCCTTCCTTCCTACGTTCACTGCGCCGTGAGGAGAGATGCTCAGGACAGAGGCACGGCAAGGCTCAGAGCAACTTCTGCATCTCAAATACCAGAAACAGATGGGTGGTGCTCCCAAGTCAGGCAGTGCTTACTGCTGTTCCCTCCTCTTCAGAGTTTTGTGGGGGAGCACTGCATGTGCTCTGTGACACTCAGGGATGGAGACCAATGGCCAAACTGTCCATTTTTCTGATCACCCCTCATGCACTGAGCCCTCAGAAATATGCCAGGCTCTTCTAGGAGCAAAAAGTGATGGCAGCTTCTCCTTGGAGCCTCCATTCTAACAGGTTTCCTACCATTCTTTCCAGCTTCAAAGAGTTTTCTTGGCCTAATGCTCTGGGATATGGGGTAACCCTGAGCTCTCTTATGGGCGAGTCTTTCTCCTGAGGACTCTGGCTTTCTGCAAACTCCCAACACCAATGGGAATGGAGGGCCTGGGGTGGGCAGAGGAGGAGTGGAGAGGAATGAACAAGGCCCACATGGAGCTCCTGGAGGAAACCCTTGGTGTGGAAGAGGATCAGGACAGAACCTTTTTCTCTATCATCGTACGATAAACAGGTCCTCAAACAGATTTATGGTGCACTGAAAAAATTATGCAAAACAACTGAAAAGGCAAAACCAAAAGAATGATTGATACCCAAAATATAGGCCATTGAAACCTATGCTATGGTTAACGGCAAGCGGCAACTTGGGCTCTGAGTTCCCTGGCAGCCAGAGTGAAAAAGGAAACATGCTTTGTAGCATGATTTGCAATGTCCATAAAAAGAAAAACAATTACTATCTTGGGTCAAGCAGAAGAACCCCCACTCCTAAGAACTAACAAACATGTCTCTTGATATGTTTCCATAAAGGGGACACCGTGGGACAGAGTAATCACTCCTAATGATACACCTCCAGCAGAGCAATGAGTTCAACAGTGATATTCCCTATAACTCCATCCAGGGCATCAAGCCAAAGTAGAATCTTCAGTCAGGTACAAGGGTATCTCTTGCAGGGGTGGGGCAGGAAGGTGCGGGACAGTCAGGGAGGAGGACAGGGGGCTCACCCGGTGAACATGCTCTTCATCCACCTCGGTGATGGTTTTGTCAGCATCAATGCAAAGTCGTACCCTTCCTGCTGGCAGGTCGGCTGTTCCCTCATCTGGCTTTAGCACCGTTGCTGGTGGACAGCAGAGAGAGGGAAAGGGAGAGAAGGAGAGAGGGAGGGGAGGGGAGGGGAGGGGACAGGCTCTGAGCTGCTCAGCCAGGCCAGGGAGCTAGAGAGGGAGAAGTCAGATCCTCTCCCTTTGGGGCCTATGCACATGGGGGGTTCTGAATTGTGACCCCCAAATTCTTAAAGGCAGAGGCTGGGCCCAACTCACCTTAGGCTTTTATCATCTGGCACAGTGCCAGGCACAGAGTAGGAACCCAGATCTTTGGGTGCACAACCCACCTAGATGGGATGGCAGGTAATGGCACACAAGCTGCCATTACCTATGCCGGTGCCACGACAGACATCACTAGCCACTCGTTCGTCCCAGCTGCGTTCCGACTAGGACTCCAAATCGCTTCTCAGTGTACTGAGTGTGGTGACAACTCATCAACAAAAGTGGGCTCATGAGATGAAATCTAATTGCCCACCTGCGCTAGACTCCGAGTTTCTTAAGAAACACTGTAGGAACCAAAACATGCTTATTGCCTTCATGAATTAGTTCAATCATTAAATACAAGGCTCAAATGTCTTTGTCAACAGTACCCAGTAGACCAGCTGCCAAGGGTGAAATGACACTCAACTATTCCCCCCTGCAATTGCCACATATCCCCATCCTAGTCTCAGGGGCTCCTTACCCCTCACCTTTCCCCCCAAACTGTGACCAGGACCTGGCAAATGTGGCTAGCAGCAGTAGGGAACGCAAGAGGCACAGACTTAGACACCCCCAAATGTGCTAATACCCCTAATTACCAAGAGTAAATCCATCCTTCTGAACCAGCCAGACTTTCTCTGCCTCGTACCATCTGTCCTCGGGAGCCTGAGAGAAAAGAGCACATAAATTAGACCAGAATGACACTGCCCTCCCCACCCCCGTGTGAAGGACAAATCCCCTACAGGGGAGTTTCTCACAGTTTGGTCTGGGGTCACCCAAAATCAGAGGGGGAGGAGAGTAATTATTTATATGTAGATACCTTGGCCCCACCCCTGGCCTTTTGAATGGAAGCTCCAAGCTGCCTGCCACCCCTCCCCCCACCCACCCACCCCCATCCTGCATTTTCAGCAATCTGCTATTTATGCAACCCCAAATTTGAAAACTGTCATGTGACATCATGAGTAACAGCAGCCACAAGGGGACACCCCTCATGCTGTGGGGACTCTCCTCCCAGGACTGGTGCAGTCGGGGGAGGGGGGGCCTCAAGATCCCTGCTTGTCAAAGAAGACGTGCTTGTCACCTCTGCTCGGCTGGCCACCCCTCTCCGATTTCCTGTCCATCTCCTGCCCCGCCTTGCACATCCCCGGGCAAGCCTTTCCTATCCCCCGAACCCTTCCCCACTCCTGGGGCCACAGCCTCCTCACCTGGTCCGAGTCTCTGCTCTGGTCTCCTTTGTCCCCCTGTTGCAGGGCCGGCCCCTCTTGGTTCTCCTGCGTCCGAGGCCTTTCTGCATGGCTGTCCAGAGCAGGTGGTTTGGGCCCTTCCAGCTCTGTCCCCAGGGCCGCGGCCCCACCACCTCCTCTCGCACATGGCTCCTCTGCGTTCCGCCCTCTGCTGTCTGGCTGGCCCTCCTCCCCAGCAACCGCTGGGGTCTCCCTGCGTGCATCCACCTCCTTGGGGGCTTCACAGCCCTTCTCTGTCTTACTCCCAGCCTCGCCCGCGCGCCCGGACACACTCTGAGGCCCGCCTGCTCTCTCCATCGCTCTGGGGTCCTCCCCCACCTTCCCAACCTCCTCAAGCTCTTTGTCCATCTTCTCTGCCTTGACCGGATGGTCGTCTGTCTTCCCTGCCTTGCTGAGGAGTGCACCTTCTTTGTCCTTCTTCCTCTGGGGGCCGTCCCACCTGCTTCTTCTGTCTAGGGAGCCTCCCCACTTTTGCACTTGGATTTGGGCCCCAGCCAACTTCCCTGTAACCCCTGCATCCTGGGAGAGGTGTCCTTTTGCCACCCTGGTTGGCGGGTCCCCTCCCCCCTTCTCCACTGTCCTTGGTCGCCCCGCTTCACCTGGCCCTTCTTTGCCTTGGGGCTCACCCCCTTTCGGCCCTTTGGTCTGGGGGATCCCAACCCCTTTCTCCGCTGTGCCTTGATCTTTCTCGTCTTTTGTCTGTAGCACAGTTCCCGGGTCCCCAACACCCCCAGTCTGGGTCTTCTCAGCCTTCAGGGCTGCATTCTCAGTGCTGGCCTGGGGGCCACCAGGAGTCAGTGAGATCTCCCCCTTTGTTTCCCCTCCAGGGTCTGTGGTTGGGAGCGAGGTCTTGCAGGTGGGGGCATCATGGGGCTGGGTCCTTTGCTCCAGCTTGGCTGAGTCCGAGTCCAGCTTGGCCACCATCAGCAATACGTCGCCCCTCCTCACACCCCTCTTGAAGGGCAGAGGTTTTTTGGCTGGAGCCCCACTGGGGCGCGATTCCTGGGGCTTCTCGCCATTGATGGTGGACATCAGCACGGGGTCCGTGGGGTTCGCCCCCTGGCTCTCCTTGGCTGGAATGTTTGAGTTCTGGGGAGAGCTCGCCTGGTTGCCTTGGGAAATTTCCTGGCTTCCAGATTTGGTGTCACTGTTGGACGTGCTGTTGGGTCGATTAGTGGAAATTTCTGGGGTCTAAGGGAGAAAGCACAACCATACTTATCTGCTTGCTGATCTGACAGCTTTGTCATTCACTCATTCACTCACTCATTCATTCATTTGTTCATTCAGACGTTTATCCATCCAAAGACCCTCAAGCACCTACAAGATACAATGAACACTGTGCCAGGCAATGAGCCAGCCCCCCACACCTGGACCTTGGCCCAGTGCCTCAAGGCTGAGCGAAAGGAGAGTGGACTTTGGAGCTCAACAGACTCAACTCCAAATTCAACTCTTAACAGCCACTCCCTAGCTGGGTGGCCTTAGATAAATTACTTGCCCTCCCTGAGCCTGTTTCCTTATCGATAAAATGAGGACCACAATGACCTACCTTGCAGGGTGGGGGCGAGGAGTCACAATAATATACAGAAACTGAGCCCACCACATAGTAAGTCCTCGGTAACGGTAGTTGCTGCTGTCGCCATTGTTATTGTTGTTTTTGACAGTTACATTTTTTTGGCCTTGCTTCCGGCTGGGCCAGAAAGGGAAAGGACTGAGCGTGTCCTCAGAGGACCTGTTCTGGTCTTGGCTCACACACTTCCCGGCTAGGTGACCATGAAAAACATCCTCCTCCTCGCTGAGCGTCCGTCTTCCTTTGCGCGGGCACATACCACCACCTGACCACCCAGATTTGTTGCAGGATGAGGTGTGGCAAAGCGCTTTGGAAATCGCAGAGGACTAAACAAGCTGAGCTGCTGCTACTTCTGCCGACTTGGTTCCCATACCCCACCCCCCATCCCAGATGACGGCCCTGGTTTCTGCCCCTGAGGTCCTCCACTCTTGCCTGAACTAGACACTTGGGCTACGTCACACCCATGGGGTCAGCGCTGCCTGTTCCTCTGCCAGGCCCTTTCACTGGCTTGTGATGTCAGCCCTACCCAGCCCTCCATCCTCAAACCAGGCTGCCTGTGGCCTAAATTGCTCACAGGGCCAGCTTTGCCTCTGCCTCTGCAGAAAGAGACCTCATGGGCAGCTTCATCAGCTGCCCTCGTCTGGGTTCTTCCATCTTGGACCATGCTAACGCCAGCCTCCCACACAACTGGACCTGGGAACCTGAGGTTCTAACCCTCCCCTTATACCTGAACCAGCCTATGATGTTTCCACCCTATAAAGCTTCACATCTGTGTCTTTTCCCAAACCCAGGTCTATGTCCACTGCCTCTGAACTGGTGTCCCTTCATTGGCTGCCAGTCATTTCAAACCCAGTCAAAAGATTTTGGCAGCTGCCCACAGCCTATGGGGGAGTCATCGCCACCACTGTCTGCCATTCAGAGTCCCCAACCAGGACCACACACCGCCATTGTGATGTACCGGCCTCCAAACTTTTGTTCATGTGGAGCTTGCTGCGGGGATGCCCTTGCCCCTCTTCACTGGCCCATGCTCTACTCCTCTCTATACCTGGCTCAAGCGCCACCTCCTCCACAAATCTTTGCCTGTGGACCTCCATCAGAAATTGTCTCGCACATCCAGGAAGCCCCGGAGCCCTGTGCTAGCTCGCCATTTGCAGCAGTGACCACACTCTTCACCCTAGTCCAGCTTTGGTTTGTATCACTCTCCTGTTTTAGGGGGTAGATGCCTCAAGGGCACAGTCTCTATCTTCATCTTTGTAAAGATGATGGTGATGATGATGATAATAATTATAGCTATCACTTACAGATCCCTTACAGTGGGCCCTACATCGCCATCATGCAATATCCTACCTAACCCTCATAGGAGCTGAATGAATAGCTTCTGAACTTCTCGCCAGTCTACAGACAATGAAGCAAACACAAAGGCATTAAGTGGCTCAAGAGACAAAGCCAGGATGTAAAGCCATGCAGGCCTCTCTGAGTCTAAAGCCAGTGCCCATAACTGCTGCATAGTCATGGCCTTACTTGTCTCGTCTCTCTCGGACTCACTGGAATTTGCTAGGTGCTGCAAAATCTACTGATGGGGCTGGCCAGGTGACTCAGTGGGTTAGAGCGCAAGCTCTGAGCAACAGGGTTGCTGGTTCGATTCCCACATGGGCCAGTGAGCTGCGCTCTCCACAACTAGATTGAAGACAATGACCTGAGCTGAGCTGCTGCTGAGCTGCCAACAGGTGACCAGATGGCTCAGTTGGTTAGAACGCGTCCTCTTAATTCAAGGTTGCTGGTTCGACTCCCACATGGAATGGTGGGCTGCGCCCCTCCCCCCAACCCCCCCCAACTAGAATGAAAATGGCGACTGGACTTGGAGCTGAGCTACGCCCTCCAAAACTAAGATCGAAGGACAACAACTTGACTTGGAGCTGATGGAACCCAGGAAAAACACACTGTTCCCCAATAAAGTTAAAAAATATATACTGATGCTTTGGCCTCACTCCCAAAGAGTCTGATGTAGTTGGTCTGGGTTGTGGGCCCCCAGGAGATTCCGACGTGCAGCCGGGACTAAGAACCCCTGCTCTAGTGCCCAGGGCCCAGTGGCTCAGTGTGACCTTCTGAGGCCAGGCCGAACATGGCCTTGGAAAGGGGATCGGCTGCACTTGGCAAACCTCGCCACTGTCTACACCAGTATGAAAAGTGAGTCAGTGCCTTATTTTTAACCAAACCACCGTGGAGGAGACAGTAACATGGGGATGGGCCAAGGAAGATAACTGATTCCATCCTCCCTGCCCCCCACCCCACCCCAAAGGAAGAGAGCTCACGGGATAGGGGAGAGAATGGGACTGATTATCTTTCTCTCACAGTCACCCAAGCCCTCAGCCCCTGCAGCCTTCTTCATATAGGGGAGAAGCAGCACCTCCAGAATCACTGGGGCCACGAGGAGGCTCACAGCACATCCATTTTACAGGGGAGCAAACTGAGGCCAAGACAGGGAAAGGGCTTTGGCCTGGATCAGACAGAATGGTGAGGCCAGAGCTGGAACCCAGTTCTCCTGACATTGGATAGGGGTCTCTGCCCCAGGGTTATTCCAGCCTCTCCCTGTCCCTCCCTGGCTAGGTCACCTCCGTGAGCCTCACTACCCATCCCTGAAAAATGGTGATGGATTCTAGCGGCTCTTTGCAAGGATTATTTCAGGGTCAGATGAATCGGTTGTGCTGGGGTGAGAAGGCAGACTCCTGAGTTATGGGACAAGAGAACTAAATTGTCAGGAATCAGCCTTAGCTTGCTTCCTCACAGGAACGTGTCCTGAGGTTGCCCTGCTCCAGGTCCGGGAGCACCTTGGCCCATGGTCCAGACACCTGCTGTGCTCTGAGGCCTGTCCATCCCGCATCTTGGCTCTGAGTCTCCTTCCAGGCCCAGCGGTGACAGTTTGTCCCCAGCCCCTGCTCAGTCCTGCTTCTTCACTTGTGCACAGCATGGCCTCTGTCCTCGTGGAACCCTTTCCTCCCCAGGCCTCTGTGGCCACCACACCAGCAACCTCGCCCCCAGGCTGTCCCTTCTCAGGCAGCTCTCCAGAGCAGAGAACACAGATTCTTACCCTGGCTCTGCCTCTGCCTCAGGACCTCAGCAAGTCACTTGACCTCTCTGAGCCTCAGTCTCCACTTCTGATAAATGGGTATAATCCCATCTACCCCCATTGCTGCACTGGGGTTTCAAATAAACCCGTGAGCAGCAAAGTGAACAGTGTCTGGTGACAAATGGCACACAATTCCTCTCCGTCCTGACCTAACAGCCTACGGGGGTCGCCTTTGGCCCCCATACATACCCATCATCCTTCCTCACAAAGACTTGGCAGGGGTGTTTTAGCAGCTGCTGCTGTCCAGCTGCCAGAGGACTTCTCTGATGCAGCCAAGCCATTGTAACTGGACAGGTGCAGGCACATGGGGGGCTGGCTGGGCAAGCAACAGCTGAAGGGGGGTGGGAGGCAGAGCCAGGATGGCCCCTGGGCTCAAGCCAACATGAGGCCCTGAGGCCACCAGCTTTCTCAGCCGAATCATTGCAGCATTCACCCTATTTCAAGGGGGTACTGGAGGTGCATGAGGAGATGTCCTTTCTGCCTAACAGAGGTGTACTATTTCCAGAGACATACTATTTCAGCTGGGTTTTGAAGGCTGCATAGGAGTTCAATAGATCAAGCTGAAAACAGGACATTCCTCAAGGCGCACTGCACTCTATGCCTGCCTCCCTAGTGTCCAGCCCCATTATCCTGTCTAGATTCCCAGGCTAAGGAGCTGGGGACAAGGAGGGAGACCAGCCAGCACTGGCCACCATCAGGAAGAAATGTGCAAGTCCCTAAAGCATAGGAAGTGCATCTTGTCCAACTATTGCTTCAATCTAGCTGTGTTATTCAGACAATTAAGGGTTGTCTGTGGACACCAGCCAATCAGAAGGGAAGCCAGCAGGAGCAGGGTACCGAGGTTCCTACCTGTGCCAAGCATTCACCCTTTAATTATTGGATTGTGGCCATTCCAAGGGACGAAGGAAAGGGGCCTAGGTAAGCATGACAGCAGGAGGGTACTTGGGGGCCCTGGGCCATGGTCGTTTACCACCTGGTATGGAAGGGTTTCAATATTTGAACAACCAGTACAGCTAGAACCAGTGAGCACCAACTGAATAACTTTTCTGCTTCAATTAAATTGAGCTAACCATACATCTTTAGCTGATATCAAGGTTTCCCTGTCTGCAAAAATCGGGGTGAAATGATGCCCACAATTATACATCAACTAATTTCATTCATTCATTCATTCAACAAACCTTTGTTGAGCACTCACTATAGGCCAAGTACTACGAGATTGCTCAAGATTCAGAGTTGAATGAGAGAGGCAGTTGGTGCTCTTAAGGAATTCTTGTCAAATAAGTCATATACGATCAAATAATTACTATGCCAAAAAACAATTAAGACAGGTGTAGAAGGTACAGTGAAAATCAGAGGAAGGAAGGCAATGGGAGAGCTTTCCAGAGATGTACCGTTTAAGCTGGGTTTTGAAGGATGTATAGGAGCTCAGCAGATCAAGCTAAAGATAGGCCATTCCTCAAAATGAGCACAGCACGATAGCAAGTGACTCAGAGGAGGGTCACAGGATAGGATGCTGAGTATTGACATGTACCCGGCTCCCTTCCCGCAGGGCCACTTACCTCTTGTTCTGGAGAGCCAAGCGCTGCCTGTTTCTTCCGTCTTGCTTCCTTGGACTCTTTCTCAGTCTCCCGGACCAACTGCCTAATGAAGCCCCCTGGGATGACAGAGAAAAGGGGAGGAGGGGAGGACGGTGGAGGGCTCTTGTCCTCTTCTCGAATCTGTTTTTGCAGAAGCAAGGAAGGAGAGAGCTCAGTGAGTGAACCAGTAGGAGCACGTTGCCCTTTAAAAAGTTTGCAATGGAGCATGGGAGCAGGCCGAGGAGGACATACATGACCAAGCCCATGTATGCGAGGCTGCGGCAAAGCAGGCGAGGCTGGGCGGGGCTCTTGGGAGGCCAGGAAACAGCACGTGAAAATGGAATAGATGAGTAGCAGAGGTTACTCCAGCCAGTATGATCTCTGCCTGGACCGAGTTTCCTCATAATATGAATCTGACCCATGAAAGCCACTGGTTCCCTTTCTTGGTGTGGGGCACACCTACCTCTGGGAGGACCTGCACCAAATGGAGCTTTTCCAGGTCCTTAGAGGGGTTGGACCACAGGGAACCATCCAGTTTATAGTTAATATAATAACAAATTAATCATTGTGTGCCAGGACCATGGTCAGGTGGGGAAGGGTTTGCAGCCATGGTTTCTGTAAGGGTCCAACCCTATGGCTCCAGCCCACTCCACTGACCCAGTGCTGTGGCTTCTTGATGGTCTCTAGACCAGGACCCGGGCAGCCAGGGGTGCCCCCACCTGGGGTCCTAAAGCAGGCAGGCTAGACATTGGCATTTTACCCTGGAAACATGGCCCAGGCCAGAGCTGCCTGGACTTGGGTGCAGCTGACACCTCTTCTTTGGCCACAGCGACCTGAGGGGCTGAGGTCTGGGACTGGCTATGGCCCACTGGGTTGTGTCTTTAATCAGTATCACCATGACAGCTCACGAGGGAAAAAAAAAAATCTCCAGTGCTTTCTATGGAAGAGCTACACACTGGTTTAAAAATAAGCTCCTTATCAGGGTCCTCCTCCAAGACTTGATCTCTGCAGGCCAGCTAGTAAACAGGGACTCCAAAGGAGATAAGAAAGGACAGGAGACGAGCAGGCCATGGGATAAGGCTGGCTGACGCCGACGTCTGCCCAGGAGGAGAGGCAGGGGACATGTGCGGTTACGCTCACGTTTACACCACATCTTACTTCTCTCCATGCAGATGGACACCCACATCAGCAGTGAGAGTGCATCTGAAGGCACAGTCAGCGGCGTGTCAACCTCTGCTTCTTCCAGCGTTATTCTCAGTGATACCCCCAGCTCAGTCAGGGAAGGGCAGAGGCAGCGCCAGAAGGCAGCCAGGAAAAAGCTCCTCACCCACCCTACCCTTCAGCCTCCAATTCATCAAGTCCCAAGCATGAGGGTGGCATGACGGGTGGAGGAGATAACGGGCATCAGAGAAAGAGGCAGCCCTTCCCTGGTGTCTTGTGAGACATACAAAAGCGAAATGAGGACTAACTGGAGGGAAGGGCCCCTTTCCAGTTCTCCACAGTGACAGAGAGCAGGGACCAGAGACACCCATCCCCATGGCATAAGCCTGGCAGCCAGCAGCTCTGCCTCTGCCCTACCATCCACCCTCCTCCCCCCACTCCAACCCCTGTGCTCCTCCGAGCTGCCATGAGGCTGGCGATGGGAGAGCGGGTCTACCCTCATTCTCCCACTGCCGCCTGCAGGACGGGACAGACCAGTCAGCTGTGGTAGGAGTCAAGGGCATGATCACTAATGACCAGCCGGGCTGGAGAGGCCGTGGCTAACCCAGCTGGCCGGGAGAAGATGGAAGGTGAAACTGGACATGGTCTAGGAAGGCGCTGGGTGTCAGACACCCTGCCTGGGGCAGGAGGGAGCAGCCGGGGCCACGCATGCTGTGACTTGTCCTCCGAGGTTCGCATTGGCCCCTGCAGCTGCGGCCGGAGCCCTGGACGTTACTTTCCTTCTGCTCCCACAGGGCGAGGCGTGATGAGATGGCCATGCTGAGACAGTGCCGGGCCGAGGGATGAGGTGAGATGAGATGGAGCTCTCTGACCGACAGCACAGAATGAGGCTACGGACACACACAGCACATGAGATGGATGGACAAGAGACAGCGCCACGCAGACACAGTGGGAGAGAGAAGAGGGAGACAGGTTAGCTGAGGGACGGCCTCACTGCCACCCCACCAATACCACAAACAGCTGGGCACAACCCACTGTCACTTATACCAGGAAGGAGTATGGTCGGCACGGAGGCTGCTGGCTGCGCAGCGGACGGTACCCTGAAATCCTTTTCCTCTTGATCCCACACTTCAACTTTTTATTGAAATATAACACACAACCAGCAGAGTACACCATCATATGTGTACAGCTTGGTGGCTCTCACATAAAGAACAGATGTCACTATATAACCAGCACCCTGATCAAACTAAAAATGCAATTTAAAATTTTTTAATTAAAGAAATGTTATTTTATTTTAAGATACATTAAATGTAAAATAGTAACTAAAATGGTTAAAAACAAAATTTACTTAAATAAAATAAAATTTAACTATTAGTCATTTTAATGAAATGAAGCTGAATGTAAAATATTATTTTATTTATAAACGCCAAAAAGACGCTTGATGCCCATTTGCAGTCACTGTTCCTATTCTCAGCCCCAGGCAACCACGAATCTGTTTTCTAACGCTATAGTTTGCCTTTTCTGGACATTTAATATAAATGGAATCAGAAAGGGCATCTGGCTTCTTTCACTTCGCATAATGTTTTTGAGGTTCACCCACATGGCTGTGTATATTGGTACCTCATGCCTCTCTGTTGCTGAATAGCGTTCCATTGCATGGATGGAGCCCATCTCCATTTATCCACACACCAGTTGATGGACAATTGAGGCGTTTCCACATTGGGGCCATTATGAATAATGCTGCTATGAGCAGTCATGGAAATCTTTGGGGGACCACATGTAGTTTTGCACACACGAAAACTATCCACAACAGGCCAATAAAACACTCCATCCACACACAGAGTGGAGTGGAAGGAAATACACCAAGAACTTGGAATGAGTCTTTCTTCTCTCTCCCAGCTCCAGGCCGGGCCTGCTCTCTGAGCAGTGTCTCTCACCCACCCCTCCCAATCCCCTCCTGGAAGAGGCCACCCCATCCCCAGCTGTCAGGGCCACCATCGTCCAAGAGTCTTCAAAGGCTTGTTGGCCTACGAGGAGCCACTTTCAGTGACTTATCCACAAGAAGGCAGCTTGGGCAGCGTTCAAGGTGATCTCGCCTCGGGCACCGACAGCGCGCATCCCAGAAGGTGGGGACGTGGACGGGCGCTGTGCTGAATGAAGCCAGTTCTCATCTCGCGAGAGCCCATCACGACCCTCGCTTCCCAACCCTGTGGTAGCTTATAATCAGCCATGGGTGTGTTTACACACAGAAATTGGCAAATACTACAAATTGGGGCTTTTATTTGGGGAACTGGCCATTAAACATTTAGCAGGGACATCACTGGCTGCAAAGGGCCTGGCAAGGAGGGGATCTCCAGCTCCAAAGATCCAAGAAGGGACATTTCAACTCTGATGAGATCACATACTCATGGGAGACCTTAGAAACATGTCCAAGTTCAAGCAGCCTTGTCTTTGCCTTAAGAAAGAGCCCCATGCCTTGAGGGCTCTGCAGTTTGCAAAGGCACTGGCGAGGCGGGCAGATGATCTGCAGAATGGGCAAGAGGCGAGATCTCAGCTGGGAGGGGCTGGAGACAAGGGCGGGTGCCAAAGACCTCCTCCTCGCTGATATCCTTGGAGGACACTGGAGAGGCCCCCGAGTGATGCACAGCCAGAATCCACTCTGCTGCACGCCTGCCCCACCTGCCTGGGGAGCAGAGCCCAGGTTATGAATAGGCATGACGCGCGGTGGCTGCCCTGGCCACGCCTCCCTTCCCCGACCAGCCCAGGCCTGGTCTAGTCAGTGGCTGCCTCCCAAGAATCGCCCGCAGCTCCAAAGCTCCAGGGGGAATCCTGGCTGTCAGTCTGGGCTGTCCTCAGCAGGGACGGCTGGCCATGCCCAAAAGACATGGATGGCAATGAGAGGGAGCGCAGTGTGGGTCCTTCGCTCCCCGTGTCCTGCCCCTCCGAAGGCTCCAGGCCAGACCCACTGACCCAGGGCCAGGAGCCAATCCTCCTGGGGAGCTTTGTCAAGCCTTAATTTAAGCAAGTGTTCTTATCGCCACATTCCCGTTCAAGCCTGAAACTCACACCTGCTTTATCAGCTGCTGTTTTAAGCCCATGAAGAGGCCCCAGATGCTCCGTGGTACAAAGTCTCAAGTCTCACCTCAGGGGGGAGGGAGGTTGGGGTAAGGAAAGGCAACCCCAAGGCCAGGGATGATTTGGAAGTTTTCCTGCACGCATGTTGGATCTGAGGGCCCCCCACCAAGGGGCCCTCAAGGCTTTCCCTATCACCCCCACCCCAATGTCCAGTACTGACACAGTGGCCAGTCCTGCAGTGACTTCATCTGTCTCATAGAACGAACTCCCAAGTGTTTCCAGCGGCCTCCAGGGCCCTCACGGCCCCCTGCCCTGGCGTCTCTTCCTCTTCAGTGCAGGACCTGCTAGCTGCGTCCTTCCACACAGGCTCCCGCCTCAAGGCCTTCGCACATACTGTTCCCTCTGCTTCAAATGATGTTTCTCGTGTACGGCTCACACCTTCACCTCCTTCGAGTCTTTGCTCAGGGCCATCTTCTCAGCGATCCTGCCCTCACTGTTCTGTTTAAACTGCAGCACAGCCCCCACCCCGTCTCATCCCACCATACCCAGGATTCCCCATCATCTTATCTTGCTCTTTTTCCTCACAGCACTTAGTCACTGTCCACCAGGCTTACATTTTTTGTTTAGTCTCTGACTCCCCCTGCAGAATGGCTCCTATGAGGGGCACAGTTTCCATCTGTTCTGTTCATTTCTCTAGCCCCGGAGACGAGAAAACATACTTGGCTCTCAATAAGTATTAGTTGAGTAAATGAATGAGTGAATAAATGAATGATTAGTAGGAGTGCAGCTGAGAAGGGGCTGAGCAGGGGGTTGGCAGCAAGTCCGTGGCAGGGGTTTCTGGCATCCCCCTGTGCTGTGTGCCCCCGCCTCTAGGAGACAGCGTGTTATCATGTCCTGAGTTCACGTCCTGCTACCACCATTGCCCCATGAGACCCTGGGAAATTCTCTGAGCCTCAGTTTTCTCAGCTACCAAATGGGAGGAGAACATTCACATACTAAGCAGATGCTTGATCACTGGCAATTGCTCTCAACCATTATTTTCATATTCTTTCGACTCCATGCTTGAAGCTGTCCTGGAGACCCCAGCTCAGGGTGATTCACCAACATTTAGGGAGAACCTACTATGTGCCAAGCACTGAGATACATCCTTATACCTTAAATTGCTTCCAGCCCCCTTAAATTCCTACTGGACCTGGAATTCTCTTAAAATCCATTGTCACATTTCATTCCCATGACAGCACCACGTGGCTGATATCACTCTCACAGAGCAGACTCAGAGAGACGGCACTTGCCTGAGGTCATCCAGCAAGGTCAAGGTGAGACCCGCCCCCAGGTGTCTGGCTCCTCCCACGCATGCTCATTTGCCGCATCACAGCTCCACACTGGTAAGAATAAGTAAAGGCCAATCTGGGGCCTCCAGGTTGGGGCTCGGCGGCGCTCTGTGCCCTGGCGTGATGTGGAACCCTGGGAAGTTGGCTTGGGTAGGTACATTCAGGGACAAGCTATTTATTTACTCAGCATCTGTTCGGTGTTGGTTACAGTGCTGGGTGTGTCGCGTAGTTTAGGGATGGGGGTTAACTATGTGCTCAAGGTCACACAGCAAGGAGTGGGGATGACCTGGGTGCCCAAAGGCCTGCTTGACCTTGAGATCTTTGCCCTCCTGTCCTTAAAAGGAGGCGACAAAGCAGGACCGTGGATAATAGTCCTACTAAGATCGGTGCGCTGCTCCGCCCTGAGAACTTCGGGGATCCTGTCCTTTGCTCTTCCCTTCCAGCCCATTCATTATAAGGTGGATTCTGCGAGTAACCCCATCTCGGGAGACTTAGGCAGAGGGAGGGGGAATGCCTTGTTCCCAGTCCAGTAGTAGGGGAGCTGCCTCTGGACCTAACTGGTGCGATCTCAGAGGCCGTGCTCATGGTCACCAGAGCACGTGGGCCTCCCAGCATCTCCTGGCACTGTATCTGGCCCGTGGCAGCTTTTCAATAAAAGCTGCCTTCTTTTTTCATAGCCTCTCTCTTTCATAAGCCTGTTGGGCCACCTCCTCCATGACGCCCTCCCCAAGAGTTCCAGCCCATGCCACCTTTGCAGGACTCTCTCACATCCAATTGGCCCCGTCCCCTGACCCTTTGCTCTGCTGGCCACAGAGCTTAGGTTCCTATTGGTCCTTCCTCATTTTAATTTTCATTTAGAATTCTGTCTTGCCCACAGTTGGGCTCCTAAGTGTGTTTATTCCTCAGCTAGCTCACAAGGTCCCTGGAGGAGAACAGAAGGGGTTGGACATGGTGAGAACCAGCACAGAGCTAGGATGCTCAACGTTAACAGCTGGCTGCCTGACACCTGGTCTCGCTGCCGGTTACATCTGAAGCCAGGCACGCAGGAATTAGAAAACAGTAGGAAAAGGAAGATGCTGGAAGCATGGAAGATACCATCTTCCACCTCTGAGTGTCTGAGTTGGGTATCTTCTGTTTGCCCCTTCAGACCATCCTCCACCTCTCCCACCGTCCAACTCCTAGGTGGGTTCAGCAGGTGGGGATCACCTGCTGGCAGAGATCAGAAGGCATCCCTGCTCTCAGCTCTCCCCCTGCAGGGCGGCCAGGGGTTGGCTGCTTCCCTGCATCAAAGGCACCTTCAGGAAGCCTCCCTCCACCTGCTACCCTCTCCTGTTCTGGCAGCAGCTCCCTCCTGTGCCTCTTCAGTCCCAGGAGAAGAAACAACTCTCACCATTGCAAGTCAGCATGCTGCAGCATTCTTTGATGGAGAAGCCAGCAGGTGTTTTTTTTCTGTAAAGGGCCAGATAGTAAACCTTTAAGCATTGAGGGAGTAGGGTCTCTTTGGCAAGACTCAGCTCAGGCTTTGCATTTCAGAAGCAACCACAGACCACACGTATGTGAACGGGCATAGCTGCTTCAATACAACGTTATGCTCGAAACCAGGCGGAGAGCTGCATTTGGCTGTGGGAGGTCATTTGCCGACCCCTCCCCTGATGGTCATAATAAATCCTGCCCCCACTTTGATAAATTGTCCCTTTCCTCAATGCTCCTCAAATGAGCCCAGGGAAGGGAGCCAGTGCTGGAACCCTAATGACACAGCAGCTAGTGACCCCAGAGAAAAAGGACTGCCTGGGAGCGTGTTGGAGGAACAAGGCCACGGCTCCAGCGTCCGTGTGGCTTGCTGTCTCTGAAGTCCCCCTTCAGGATCTCCTTTCTCTTCCCTTCCTTCCTGGTAGCCAGGCTTGGGTCCTTTTCCCAAATGTCAGGCCCCCAAGTCTGTGCAGCCTGGGGTGCGGGGGGTGGCTGGGTCCAGCTTTCTGTGCTTCATAACAGCACCCACTCCTTTTTTGAGCCCACTCTGTGCTCTTGGGGTTAACCACTAGAGTTGTGGACTCCAGGGCTCCCTTGGGCTCCAGCTTCTCACTGAGCTTGGTCATAGGAAGGCTCTGGAGGGACCAGCATGAAGGAGGTACTCAAGGTAGGGGAACCACCCACTTCCCACCCTGCTCCCTCCATGGAGGGCCCTAGTGCGAAAAAGTCTCTTTCTCCATCTACAGCCATGAGCCCCTTGGAGGGGGTCCCAGACCCACTCCATTGACTCCAATCACCCACCAGGTTCCTGCATTACCTTTCTTCTCCCTTGAGTCAGGCCCAAGGCTAGTCATCAATTCCCACCCACCACTATTAGTCTGCATGGCTCAGCTTAGCTGATTCCCTTAACCCCACACACACAATTTGGAAGAGTTCCTTGATTAAAAAGGCTCTCCCAAATGCCAGCTGAGTGTGCTGTTTTCTAGCAAGATTCTGGCCAATACAGCCAAGGAGTCAGTAGGTTTCAACTCATATTATCAACTCTGATAAATGAGTAGTTGCTGCCTGGAGCATTATATGGCAAGGATTCGGGGCTCAGTGGAAGAGTGCTCTGATTGATTACTAATGTCTGCCCTGAGTGTAGAAGGAAGGAATTATGTATGATTGCTGTTTGCCTTCTGTAGGCTACATGGACAAAAATGACTTTCACGTTTTTATACACGGTCCAGCCGAGCTCATCCCGACCTTGAGTTTGGCGGCCAAAGAACCAAGTGGTGATGAAAAGAAATTTTTGCTCAGCATGTAGACACCCCTCCCTTGTCAGGGCAAAGGAAACCAACAGCCAGCAACTCGCTGAGAATTCAGGCATTACTTACAACCCACATTATCCTAGAAGATGAGAAACAAGGGCAGGGAGATGAAGAGAAGGAAAGAAAGATCATGAAGACAGAGGCAGAGAGGGGAAAGCTGGTGAGACACTGAGATGGAGAAGAATGGACTACAGAGGGACAGTACGGGGGTGGCAACAGACTGAAACGGCCCAGCCATAATTACAGAGCCATGGCGTTGGGCATTTACACATGGGCAGAGGCCCAGCCCAGCCCATGAGGAATTCCCTGGATGGACAGTCAATGAGTCCCCTCTTGGTCGTGTTCAGTGATGGAGAGCTCATTACTAAGTAAGACTTTTGGGGTCTGTTCTAATTACTTTTCTTCTTCTACAGAGCCCTCCGAGGCCATAAAATCCACTTTGTTCTGGCATCTGTAGAGCAGCTGAGGGCCAACAGCTCCTGACAACAGCAGAACCAGGACTCTCATTTCCCGGTGCCTGGGGTCTGCCACTTTTTCCTCCTACCCAGAGAGCTGCCTCACCAGTATGGTCACATGCTGCCCCATTTCTGCTCTCTGGAGAGACAAGTAAGGTTTTCCAGGTGATACCTATGTGGTTCACCTCAATTTTCTCATCCGGGGCTTTTAACTGTTTCTCAGATGAGACATTTCTCATAGCTCCCAGATCCTTCGGAACGCGGGCCACAGTTCCCAGGGAGTTTTCTAGACCGCTCTCTGCAGCAGAAGTGGACACTTAACTCTGCAAGAGGCTGACCAGGGTAACACAGCGGGCTTCCTGCCCTTCAGTGGGCTGACATCCATCCTGGAGGTCCTGCACTGAAGCTAGGACCCCTCTCTGCCTGATGTTGAACCTGCTGGGGCTTCAAATCCACCACCTGTCAATAGGGGGCACCAGTCTTTCCTGTGTACTTCATAGGGTGATGGAAATACTAGTTACTCCGTCCACCCAGGACTTCATTATACTGTGCTTTATTATGCTGTTCTTTCACAGCAGCCCTGTGCCCTCTTGACTCAGGTCAAGTCCCAGTCTTTTAGGTCCCTAGACCAATTCCAACATTGGGGTGGAGGTGGGGGGGCTTCCTGTACAACAACAAGCAATTCTTGGACACCAGCATTGTGTCCAAGAATTCAACTCAATTCTTGCGCTATCTACGTGGAGAGAGATAGCATCAGATTCCACCAGTGAAGGGCTCAATCTCACAAAATCACCCTCCACGTCGGACACCAGTCACAAATCCAAGTTGTCACCTGTGCTTTCTGTGCAACCGACCAGCTACAACTTGAAGGCTCCAGTGGCACCCTCCAACTCAGGAAGCCAATTGCAAGTTCAGGTTGTCACCTGTACAGTAGTTCCCCCCACCCCTATCCTTGGGGGATACATTCCATGACCCTCTGTGGATACCTGAAACCATGGATGGTACCCAACCCTATATATACTGTTTTATCTCATACACACATACCTTTTCACCTACAGGAATCATTTTGCAGCTTCTCTTTGGCACATCCGAGTTGTCAGCATCATTACTATTGTGCTTTGGGGACATTACCAAGTAAAATAAGAGTGACTTGCGCGCACGCGCGCGCGCGCGCGCGCGCACACACACACACACACACACACACACACACACACACACACACGGCTGATCCTGCCGAGACAGTAGCTCTGATAACTGAGAATGCTGAGTGACTCACGGGAAAAGGGATGACTCACTTCCAGGGCAGGATGGAGCAGGAGGCGCGAGGTTTCACTGGAGATATCATCACGCGAGATTTCATCACATGACTAAGAAGGGCTCGCAATTTCATGTTTTAAAACTTATGAATGGTTTATTTCTGGACGTTTTCATTTAATATTTTCAGACTGCAATTGACCTCGGGTAACTGAAATCTTGGAAAGTGAAAGTACAGGTAAGGGGATTACTGAACTTCTAACCGACTGGCCGTATATATCAGAGGTTCCCATGACCCCTCTTGGGTTTGATTAATTTGCTAGAAAAGCTCAGAACTCAGGGAAACATGTTACTTACAGGATCATTGGTTTATTATGAAAGGATTGAACTCACAAACAGCCAGATGGGAGATGCATAGGGCAAGGTATGGGAAAGGGTGTTTCGAAAAATAGATAGAAAAGAACAACAATAGAACTGAGAAAATGAACCAACCAACTGTTGACAGAACAGAGGAGACATTCCTGGACCCATCAATTCATTTAGTAGTTCTGTGCCCTTGGGCACGTCACTACACCTCTGATCCTCAATTTCCTCTTCCATTAAACTGGAACAGTATCACCTCCCTGCATCCCCCATTATCTGCAGACTAAAGGTAATGAGTGTGAATGGGTTTTGTTATCTGTCACTGTGAAACAGTGTTGCATAATGTATTACCTTAGCTACATTGCTTATTTGACTAAATACGAGTACACAAGTCTTTAACAGAAAGTCACCTAGTCCCAGTTTCATTTCATTCTCTATGACCTCAGGTCATTTAAGTCTCTAAATCTCACTTTCTGATCTGTAAAATGGGGCTAATAACTCCTTCCCAGTCTCCCAGGAATATACAGCATGAACCAAACATATAATCCCATTGGGCAACCGTCTCTCTCTCTCAACTCAGCAGCTAATTCAGTTGAAATTGAAACTCAAACCCCAGCTGATACCAAAGACAGCTGAAAATGCCCTCAGTCTTTTATGGGCAGAGAGAAACTCCCTTGGGACCCTGGACCTTGAAATTCCTGCCTCCGTGAGTGTGAGTTCTGGCCACGTATTTGGTAAATGCACGTAGTTGATTCTTGAGGATCTTTCCTGTGTTTCCAGAAACTATAGTTCTAAAAAAGCCGAGAAGCATCAAGGAGAGGCTCAGTGAGCAGTGGCGCAGGAAAGGAAATTCGGGAGCTGGGTGAGTCATGCCCAGGAGAGGTTCATGAAGCTATTTAACCCTTTCCTTTGAGGCTTGGAGAATGATGATGGACAATGTTTTGGGGGTGGGGGTAATGAGGGAAATTGGGTTATTATTCCTAAAATGGGGAGCCCCCCACTGCTGAGTATCAGTCCTGTAGGCAGGGGCTGTTCTAACCCCAATGCCCTCACTACAATCTGTGTGTCCTTGAGCAAGTTGCTTCCCCTTTCTGTGCCTCAGCTGCCCCATCTGCGAACAGATGTGGTTGCATTTCACAGCACCTAGGAGCTGTGAGTCAAACCCACTTTCTCCATTTCCCAAACAATTCCATTTCATATAGTTCAAACATTAAGGGGTCCCATAAAAAGACATGGAGGAACCTTCAATGCATGTCACTAAGTGAAAGGAGCCAACCTGTAAAGTCTACATATACCATATGATTCCAACTATATGACATTCTGGAAAAGACAAAACTATGGCGACAATAAAAAAGATCAGTGGTAGGGCCGGCCGAGTGGCTCAGTTGGCTAAGAGCTCGCTCAAGACGAGCTCTGAGCACCAGGGTCGCTGGTTCGATTCCCGGCCAGAGCTGAGCTGCCAACAGGTGGCAGGATGGCTCAGCTGAAAAAAAAAAAAAAAAGATCAGTGGTTTCCAGGGGTTGGGGGGAAGGAGGAGGGAATAGGTGGGGCACAGGGTATTTTCAGGGCAGCGAAACTGTTCCGTGTGAAACTAGGATGGTGGATATGCGTCACATTTGCCCAAACCCATGGAACGCACAACACCAGTTGTGAACCCTGATGTAAACCATGGACTCTGGATGACGATGAGGTGTCAGTGTCGGTTCATCATTGTAACAAATGTTCCCCTCTGGTGGGGGCTGCTGGTAGTGGGGGAGGTTAGGCGTGTGTGGAGACAGGGGGTCAAGGCGAAAACTCTATACCTTCCCCTCCATTTTCCTGTGAACCTACAACTGCTCTAAAAAAATAAAGTTAATTAATTTAAAAAAATTGTAAGTATATGTGATAGACCACAGCAATCAACCATGTACTTAAACTGGACCGCTCAGACAGTTGTTTGTATCTACTAAGTAAACCAGGACCTACTGAAAGGCTGTTGCGCTGTGGCCTTGGAGACCCAGCCAGAGTTCCCATTCTTGTAGCAGTGAGAGAAGGTTCTCCTTATCTTTCAGGCCTTCTGTCCTCATCTCAAAATGCCACCAGAAGGGCGATCTTTCCCCTTATGAAATTTTGCCATAATCACACCCTAGCAAAGCACCGTGCATGTTTGTGGAACGACCCGATGAGTCATTTTTTGACAAAGTGGGTGCTGAGCAGCAGCCCTCTGCGGTTGGACTGGCTTGCACCAGAGGCAAGGTGCTTCTCCGGCCTTGGTGGGGCCCAGAACCAACCGCCTGAGGTTTGCAATGTGCGGATTTCTGGGCTCCTTCTCCCAAGACCACTTGGTAGTTCTGAGATGAGCCTGGGCATCTGCATTTCAGAAGGCCCCCGGGGTGAGGCTGATACAGGTAATCAAAGACCCGCACTGGGAGAAACACTGCCCCGGTGTGGAATCCTGGGAGACCATGGTCTCACCTCACCCCCTCAGGTGTTGGGATGGAAGACTAAAGCTCAGACTGGGGAAGGGACCTGTCCAAGGTCACAGAGAGGTCACAGCAGAGCCCAAACCAGGTGACTCAAGGTGGCCAGGCCTGTGTGCAGATGGTGACATTATTAGTTGGTGACATACGGACGCTCAAAAGCAGGAGACCAGGAAACTCCTCTCCCCCTCAACCCACCCCCACCCCGTTCTCGCTGTTGTTATTTTCTAGAACTCATCCACAGCCTAAACCACACAGGCCCTCCCCCAGCCTCCTGGCTTTTTACCCAGGTACAGGACATCGCACCTCAGGTCAACAGCAAAGACGAGCCCCAAGGGAGCCACCCTCCTGCCATGCCCTAGAAGGCCGAGGGGGGCCCTCAGCCTCCGGCAGCTGGTGCACTGACCTGGGCAGGCACAAAGGGAAGGCAGCAGCCCGGGGTTCTGGGCCCCATGGTACAGGCGCTCAGGCCCCGGCCGGGTCCAGGCCAGGCCGAGCCGTTTGGGACCGACGGAACTGTTCCCTCCCAGCCACCTCAGTGGGAACGCTGCACTGAGACAATGGCCCCCAGGCCTGCAGCTGGTGGGGTCTTTGTCACTCCAAGGAGGGAGCTCCAAGTTACAGCAGAGCCCCCTCCCTGTCCCCACCGCCCCCGCCACGGAGGCCTGTGGAACGTCTCCATTCAAACACAGGCCTGGTAACGGGTGTGCTAGCTCCAACACCTCCGCTAGGACAGGATCAGGCAGCACCGCATGAAATTCAAACCTTCGTCCATGAACCACCATTCCCCTCCCCCACCACACATGGCTTCTTTTGGAATAAAAAAATAATAATCGTTACCATGAAGGCTTTTTCTCCACAGGGCTGGAAAGGTGAAAGGGGCAGAGTTTGGCTCCCTGGCCACAAACCGACAACCCGCGAAGCAAAAATCACTGGTGGGGATGAGAATATGAGCCCTGATATCTGCCGGCTACGATTCCACAGTGGATCTCATGACGCGAAACATCTTTTTAAAAATGATTCGCAAACAGCTGGGTCCTGACAAGGGTAATCCTTGAAAGAGTCCACACCCCAGCATTTTGTTCTAAAATCCTTCCACAAAATGCTCTTGTTTTCTAAGAGAGTGACGCGGGCAAGCAGCAAAGGGAAAAGGCCCCGGAGGTTGTGTCCACACCAAAGAGGCCTCAAATAGACCAAAAGACCAGAGGCCTGCCACCGCAGCCCCCCAAAGTACATTCTGGAACAATTAAACCTTGCCAATCAGCTCGCAAGGTGCCTATCTGTAAAACCCAGCCCCCAACAGTACCTTCTCCACACGAGGCCACCGGTCACAGGAACCACTCCTGCCCAAGAGGTCTCCCCAGGTGGCAGCGTCGAGACCCCACCAAGCCGGCAAAGCAGGGGTGAAGGACAAATGTCAGAGGCACCCCTCCTCACGCCCTCGCACACATCCCCTTCCCCGATGCTCCTCCCTGTCCTCCCTGCACCCTCCCCTTGCGCCAATGTGATAGCAGCAGCTGAGTCGACAAGTCATTTCTAAAATTAGCCAGTGAGCTCCTGGTCTGGCCAGGAGACGGCAGCCTGGGGTGGCCGTTGACCAGGCATCGGAGAGCATGGACATATTTGGTGGCACAGAACAGGGGAGGGGACAGCTCCCGACGCAAGCACATTCTCCCCCGTCATCCCTGCCCAGGGCGGGCCACACACCCACACTCCCGCCTCTGGAGATAACTGGAGGCCATCGGACCTGGGCGAGGAAAGCCCCGGGCCTCCATTCTAGCTGGACTCTGGAAAGAAATACCATGAACTCATGCTGCAGCCTCTTAGAAACAATCTGTGCTAATAAACATGCCTAAGGAGTTGGCAGCAGTTATCACACCCCACACACCAACCGGAGGGCTTTAATGGACTCATTGTCTATTCCCCACAACCTTAGGAGGTAGGGTTTCCCCACGCCCATTTGATGGATGGTGAAACTGAGGCACAGAGAGGTTAATCAACTTGCCCAAAGCAGTGGAGAGTCAGGGTTTGAACCTTGGCAGTGCTGGCCCCAGAGGGCACGGTCTTACACACTGCACCAAGGAGGATGCCATAAAAAGTGCTTCTTTTGCTGCCTAGAAGGGGAACAGTAGGGACTTCCATAGATGAAGTATGTCGTGCAGGTCCACACAGCTAGGGAGCGGTAGAGTCAGGACTCAAATCCAGGTCTTTCTGATTCTAAAGCTAATGGTCATTCAAACACGATGCACCGCTTCTCTTAAGAATCATTTCACCAGCAGCCTTGGGGTATAATTCCTTTCCTCCCTTATCGGGCCCAGCACGTCCCCAGCTGGACTATGATGTGGTGAGGAGAGGGGAGGCGCAGGTCCCGCTCGGGGGCCCGCGTGGCCACTGCGTCATCCCTGAAATAACCTACTTAAGATGTTCCCCAAAATAGTACATTTGACTTCTTGTACAGGGAAAAAAAAAAGTGTCAGATGTGTCACACACATATACAGGAATACACACACAGAATTACAAATGGGCTACGAGAAATACAATACAGCACAAAGGTCCTCAAAGCCCCTCCTCTACCCCGGAAGTAATCACGCTTCTGAATTTTCTTGAATCAGTCACTCTTCTGAATTTTCCACTCGTCATTCTTTTCTTTCAGGTTTCTCACCTACATAGGATGACATCCCTAAATGACACATGACTTAGTTTGCCCATATTGAACTCTGCACAAATGGAACCATGCTATACATGCTATACATTGACATCATATTTTGCTCTTCATTTGCTCCACATGAGGTTTTGACGTTGGGGCACATACTTGTGGTTTCTTCATTTGCACAGCTATGTGGTATTTGGTAGTAGGAAGATGCATTTATCCATTCTACTGTGGATGGACTTCTGTTTTGGTGACAGTTTTTGTCTGTTATTACACATAACCAACACTATGATGAATATTCGTGGACACATCTCCTGGTGTATTTGTGTAAGTTTCCTTAAAAGCATATATACCAGGGGTGCCCCAAAAATGTACACAAGTGGACGCTTGGTCAACGTTACTCAAGCAGTAGTTCACCGTAACCAGAAGTATCTGGACGCTGATGGTGACCACCTCTTGTAATTGCAGAAGTCAAACGTGACTTGTGTTCATCTTTTGTTATCAGTATATGTTGAGTACTACAATTTTAATACAGTTTTCCTTTCTTAAAATGTGTATTCATTTTTTTGGCACCCTCTGTATGTAACGAGGAGGGGAGATCACAGGTTGTAGGGTATGCACCATGCTCACATTTTCTAGAAGGTATCAAATTGTTTTCAAAAGGATTGTGACAATGCCCACAGCTACTGGCACAAAGACCAGTCATACCATATTTTCACCAGCACTTGAAAATTAGATTTTTTTTAAATTATGTATTTTTTTTCAATTTGGTAACAGTTGTTTTTTTTTTCCAGGACCCATCAGCTCCAAGTCAAGTTGTTGTTTTCTATCTAGCTGTGGAGGGCGCAGCTCACTGGTCCATGTGGGAATCGAACCGCCAACCTTGTTCAGAGCACACTTTTCTGACAACCCAATAGTTGTGGAGGGCACACCTCAGTAGCCCATGTGGGAATTGAACCGGCAGCCTTGGTGTTATGAGCACTACGCCCTGCGCTCGAACCACCTGAGCTAACCGGCCGCCCCGTCCTTGCTTTCTCTTGAATCAAGTTTTCCTTTTTCCTTTTCAGTTTTTCTCTGTACTAGTTTGGAAGTTATTCACGATTTCTGTTCTTTTCGTGTTGCCCTAGGCTTTTCAGCATGCCATTCTAAATTGAAGTCTAAAATGTGCCCACGTTTTACCCAGCTGACATTTAAAAAAAAAAAAGTAACAGGCAACTTGAACCAAGAGGTGAAAATGCTTCCTTGTTTTTGCAGCTAATATAACTCGCGTTCCTTACTGGTTCTCCCTGCCACATTGATCTCTGGTGAAGAGGCTAAGAGCTTAAACCTTCAGTTTTGAAATGTGATGCTGAAACGTGAGACCACCACTTCCCAGCGAAATGCTTGGGGCAACTCTAAAAAGCCAGCAAGGGCCGGACACCCAGTACTTATGTCTGTGGGGTGACCCCATCTTCTGGGCCCGACCAATACTGAGCTCATCTGACAATATAGATATGGAAGGCGGACCCCAAAGAAACAGCACAGGAAATTTCAAGAGGTAGATTGGCTGAGAAAGGAAATGATAAGGCCACTTGCCCCTCTGCTCGCTGGAGGGGACACTGAATCTCCTTCTTCCTGTAGAGACAAGACCATCCCAAAGCAGCGTGATCAAAAATCCCTTCTGCGTTAGAAACCCAAGGTCAAAGCTAACTTTCAAACCACACCAGCACACCCTATCACATGCAGTTCAAGGCATGACTGATGTAAATCTATGCTTGAAGCAGATTTCAGTTCTGGAAACTTGAAAGCAGCGCTTTCCTTATGTAGGCCCTGTGCTCTGACTGATGCGCTGGGGCACGTTGCCAAGGCACCAGGGGGGACAGCATCACAGCACTCCCCCCTCCCGAGGGGGCGCCCAGCTTTGCATTTCACCCCTGAAAATGAGCCTTCCAATGTGCAGGCTTGCAGACTTGATGGGACTCCCCAGCCTGGCGCCATCAGTTGTAGTTGGTAATATACGGTGTGGACTCACACACAGTTTAAAATATTAACAAAAATAAAAGGGAGTCTATATCGAGTGAACGCTCTATGTCCCGCACTGTTCTGAGCACTGTTTCAACTTATGAAAGGAAACCTAGAATGGACTTGGGGTGCGCAGTACCATCATCTCACTGCAGAGACAAGTGGTACAGGCCCCAAGAGAGGAAATAACCTGCCCAAGGCCACTCTGGGAGTGAGCTGGGGAGCCCGGCTCAGCTCCTACACACGTGAAGTCCAGGCAGATGTGACTTCCAGGCTATCAAATCAATACTGTGTCAACGCCTCGAAGGGTAACTGAAGAACTGGGCATTTTACCCAGATACCAATGCTAAAGAATAACATCAAAATGTAAAAGCCAGTTGTTTGGGATATCCAGAAATTAGGCAGGTCTCCTTTGTGTGATTACCTGCCTTGGTCTCCCGTTTTGCCTGTTACGCATCCGTTAATATGAACCACTAAGTAAATTCCCCTTTATGGTCTTTCTACATTATGCATACTTCTGAAGCTGCATACGTGAGCACAGAGTGAAGGCTCAGAGTTTTATCTGGTTAATCTGATCCCTAGACACAGCCAGCCTGAGTACTTTGGACTGAAAACTTTTTTTTTTAGCTGAGCCATCCTGCCACCTGTTAGCAGCTCAGTGGCAGATCAGCTCAGGCTGGGAATCCAACCAGTGACCCTGTTGCTCAGAGCAAGCTTTTAACCAACTGAGCCACTCGGCTGGCCCTGAAAACCTTTGTTGAAACTCCATTATCCAGGTTAGGAAAAGCAGCCAAGAAGAGAAAATCATGCAGTTTGAGTCCTCGCCCTCAATTCAACATGTGGTCCTTGCCCAGGTAAACCTGAGGGACTCCAGCATGGAGGAACACATGGTTTAAAAGGGAGAGTAACACAGTTACCCATAAGGCAACGTGGGAGGAACCAGGGGCCATGGGGGGAGAGCATTTCTTTTTTGCTCTCCAAGTCATATGGCCGAAGTCCCTCACATTTATCCTTAGTCAGAAACTTGGAGGATGTTTTTTTGCTAGCATGGTCCTTCAAGGTCATCTAATTAAACTCCCTTAACTTAAGGATGAGAACACTGAGGACCAAAGAGATGGCCCAAAGTGACCTTGCTGGGAGTAGGGTCTCTTGTTTCTGGGTACCAGTGACTGGATTTCTGCAGCTCTCAGGACTGGCTCTCAGTTATGTTAACACAGCAGGCCAAGGGCTGCATTACGCTGCTGCCTTCTGTCCAGGGAACTGACCCCATGGGTGTCCTGTCAGCTGTCAATTTCAATGGTTTTCATATTGGCAAGCACAAATACATTCAGGGACACTTGATGGCTCCATGGCCCAATTGTGACTTCCTTCTTTCCTGAACTAGCAAGACACAGGAGGAGCTTCCGGCTCAAGGACAGGAAGTACCCACCCTACCCTCAACCTGCGGACCCACAAGCAGACAGTCCTGCCCAGGCAGTCTTGGCACTGGGGCCACCTTGGACTTCTGGTTTAATGTAAGACACACCACGGAGTTTCTCAGCATGTCTCTGGGAGCAGAGATGGAGATCGAGGGGTTCTTAATTTCCGTAAGGTCTCTCCTCGCCCGCCCACTGGGAATATGTTGGGGAGCCCGGCATCGCTCCTGGACATACTGGAGACAAGATGGCCCTCCTACCTTGTCGATGGCCCAGGCTTTCACAGGCTGTCTCCTTGCAGCATGTCTCCAAAACCCTGAAACCATGCAGTTGGCTGTGCTCCAACAATCTACAAAATCAACAGAAATGCTTGTTGGCGGTCCCCTTCCTCTTTATAAAATCAGCCTCTGTATGAATTTTCCCCAAAGTCAGGATTCTTCAAAATGAGTCATCTCTTGATGTTTTCAACAGCTCGATAAATGCAGGAGGTTTTTTTAATTTAAAAAATATTTTTATTGGGGAACAGTGTGTTTTTCCAGGACCCATCAGCTCCAAGTCAAGTAGTTGTTTTCAATCTAGTTGTGGAGGGCGCAGTTCAGTGGCCCATGCCGGGATCGAACCTGCAACTACGGTGTTATGAACACTGCACTCAAACCAATTGAGCTAAATGGCTGCCCCGATAAATGCAGTTTTTAATTGGGGAGAAAACAGCACACCAAAGTAGGTATCTTTATACAGATCCTTTTTATTGAGATTTATATAAGCAATTTATCAACACAGAAAACCAGCCTAGCTGCTCCAAAATAAGTGTAAAAGATGGTGCTACTGACGGTGACACACCACACACAGGGCAGGTGACCACAGACGTGGAACAGCATCTCAGTAGGATACAATTTCAAACGTGCACTAATAAATGCATACTGAGACGGGACTATAAACCCCCACTGGCACAATCATTGTGCAAAGAGCTAAAAAAACAAACGATAATTGCACAGGTACAATAATATCTAGATTGACAATATCTGATTCACTGGCTTCACTTTGTGTAGCAACGCGCAATAGAAAACGGATTTATTTCTTTAAGGGTATTACACTTTGCCAAGAATATACTAAATATGTTACTACATGGATGGTTCTGCAACTGAGCAAAACAGGTAGGGTAAAATATCCGTGTGTGAGGAGGAAACCCCTCGCGGGTCTGAGCTTCATTTCACACAAATCCTCAAGGGTCCGTGCAAAGATAACACCTCTTACCAAGTTTTAATCACACACAGGGGCATTTGTGTCTCTGACCACATTTTTTGAACCATCTTGAAACAGTGTGTGTGTGGGGAGTCACATTCAAATGTGTGACTCTGAGAAGTGGTGTTTTTAAACCCACCTGGCTGTCTGTAAAGGAGAGTGCCCTGGAGGAACTTTCCAGAAAGCGCTTGGTAAGTCAGGAGCAGTAGTCGAATCCTGAGGCGATGGCAAAACTGACTGTGGGGATTTGGCACAAGAAAAGTGAGCAGTGACGCTCTGCAGGCGACCCTCAGCTCCCGAAGGATAACCCCTTAGAACAGCGGTTCTCAACCTTCCTAATGCCGTGACCCCTTAATACAGTTCCTCATGTTGTGGTGACTCCCAACCATAAAATGATTTTCGTTGCTACTCTGTAACTGTAATTTTGCTAGTTATGAATTGTAATGTAAATATCTTTTTGTTTTCCGATGGTCTTAGGCAACCCCTGTGAAAGGGTCATTCGACCCCCAAAGGGGTCGCGACCCACAGGTTGAGAACCTCTGCCTTATAAGGAAAATCAACCCCCCCCCCCCCAGAGAAGGCTGGGGCTTTGAAAGCAAATCTACGACACCAGGGAGTGACAGTGAAGTGCTTTACTGAAATTCTTTTATAATGTAGCCAGTGTAGAATAAAGCATTAGGAGGCTTTCGGAAGAGGTAGATGAAAGCAGTATTTCACAGCGAGTTCGCTGTCAGAAGTTATGAAAAAGTGCGGACTCCTCTCAGCACAGACCACAGGATGAGCTATTGTTGAAAACGGTCCACGGCAGCAAGAGGACACAGGCACTCCACGGTGCTGAATGCGTGACTTCCATTTTACTTTGTGAAGAACAGAAAGGGCTGCCATTTCTTTAAATAACGAACTATACAAATAAAAAGGAGCGCAAATGATAAGGAATGCTTTGGAAGAAAACAAACTTTAAGGAATCAATAAATAATAGAAAATGCTTTTGTGCTAGAATACAGCTCTCCATATATGTGTGTGTGTGTGTGTGTGTGTGTGTGTGTGTGTGTGTGTGTGTGTGTGTGTGTGTGTGTGTGTGTAACGTAGCAATCTGTTACCCAGAAAAAGCCCACTCTGTTATAATTTGTTAAAACATAGAAAAATGACAATTTAACAATAGAACTAAAAATGGCCAGTGTTTAGCTTATAAACCACATATAATTATATACATCATGGAACATAATCAACTAAGAAACAAATTCAATTTCAAGTCCTTTGTAACATGAATACGTGATTAGAACTATTTCTCCATTCCCTACCCTTATATTTTATAGGACAAAATTAAAAATGGAAGCATAGATACCAGTTTTCAGAGATGATTTTGAGATGTTTAGGTATAGGAGTGTTAGCTGTACTGTAAGAATATGAATAACTTAACTCTAAAATGTATAGATTTTTTTCCTGTGTTTTAATGAAATGCATACATCTGCTAACCCCTTTTCTGTAGTGTGTGTGTGTGTGTGTGTGTGTGTGTGTGTGTAAAAGGCAATTTAAAATGTGGGGTGCTGCATTTATCAATCAATGCTAACTCAGCCATGTCCCCAGAGATGGCCAAGTGACCGGCCATTCGTGTCTCTCCAGGCCTTCGGATGCTGCTGTGAGTGGACATGCTGTCACACTCTGCTATAAAAAAATAGCTCTTAGTCTCTGAGGACACAGGAAATCTAAAGTCTATTACATCTCGAGGAAACCAAGGAGTATCATTTTAGAGTTCAACTTTCGTTAATGCTATAGTAAAATTTTTTAAAATGTGGCCTGGATTTAAAAAAAATCATATTAACATGAATCTAAGTAATTAATTTAAGCCTCTCAAGTCAATTTATCTGGGAGGGAAAATGATGTTAGATCTTTAGGAAAAAATTTAAACTATTAAAGCTCATTCTAGAAATGAGTGTGGCTTACACAGCAAGCCCCGTCCTATTATCCTAGTTTTATTACAACCTCAATGGACGTGCAACAATGTCCGCAGCTGACCGACATGGCAGGGCACTGCCAGATACCCAGATGCCACCCCTAGCCCTCCCCATGGTTGCAGGGCACACATGCCAATACAAGGTGTTAGCTCTAGGTCCTGGGCGCCGTCCCCGTGGGTACTGGATGACATGCATGCAGTGGCAATTTAATTTCTACAGAATGTCCCAATGGAAAGCAAATGGCCTCTTAATTAGTTTCAGCAGCTCCATATTGAAAAATAAAGTGACCGAGTCTAACAATCATTATTATTCAACTCCTCTGTCATAAGGGGTGTAAAGGGAATGATTTTTTTTTACCAGCAAATTAACTCCTTTCTTCCTTTGCCCCATTTCTAACACTATGCTCTCTGTGACACCCACTTCACCCACCTCCGGGCGACCACCTGTCACAGATTCCTGTTAAGCCCAGTTCCTCTCCGGGTACAATCAATGGGTCAGTCCCCTGGGGTGGGGAGAAGTTCACTTGTCAAGCATCACTGAATGACACTGAAACAGTCCCCTGAGCATAACTGAGAAAAAATTACATACGATTAAATCATCCAAGATAAGTCTTATCTCACGCCAGCACATTTCAAGGTATTTTTGTTATAGATTTATATCATGCGAGAAAAGTCCAACTTGGAGAATTTCGCTTCCTTCTTGATAGGTTCAAAAGTGGAAACGTCAGAAAAATCAATTCCACCGAAAAGTCAAACGTATTGAATTGGCCCAACTATAAATTCTGAATGAAATAAAAAAAAAATCCTTAGAGACAAACCACACTTTGACCTTTTTAAATCTAGTTAAATTACACGGTCAATTGCTAAATGATATTTTTGAATGGCCAGTGAGGGCCTTAGAGCACTGGTTTCTAATACCCATTATGGTATATTTCAAACTGCAAATCAAGCTAAACCTTGTTTCAAACCGATCGTTGTTTGTTGTTGTCTTTCTCCCTCCCACCCTCTCTTCCTTATTCCCTCCCTCCCTCACACCATTTTCTTTTTGTCCAGTTTTACTGGCCTTTCTTGAGCAGAGTGCTTCCTTTTCTCAGTGCACCTGGACCTCTGGCCCCTTCGTGTTACATACAGAATCTGAAAGTGCAATGTCAGGGAACTGACTGAGGAGTGAAACATTTGCCTTAGCTAGTTTCTATAACTGTTGCTGAAAACTCATACTTGAACATGATATAGAAGAAAACCCCAAAAGCCCCAATGACAGGAGAGGATAAATGCACCATAGAGAATGTTTTAGGTTAAAAAAATAACCTTGGAGTCACCAAAGTTCTCCATTTATTCCATAGATGTTAGATAGCAGCTTAAAGTCATCTATTATTTTTAGGCTTCGCTTTATTGACTCCTTTGAATTTTGAAATCAAGGCTTATGATAACTTTATAAAAATACCAACTTCGATTATCTTTGACAATGTTAAAATACCCCAACTATATAAATCTAAAATAATGAGAAAACTTGTGCAGAATTTCGCCCTTTCTAATGGTACAAGCGTGGGAAGGGTCAATAATCTAGGGATGATCTATCTCTTAAAACCTTCAAGACAGCCACGCACACCTAGACTCTGGACCAATGGCTCTGACCACGCAGGTGCGGGTGCTGGCCCGAGAGGCCCCAGAAGCGGCTCCCGTCGGGCAGCAGGACCACTCACCCCCTCAGAACAGCTGAAGGCATGAGCTCAGGAGCTCAGGGAGAAGACAGGCCTCTCCAGGACTGCCAAGCCAGACCCAGCACAGCCAGAGACCGGCCCGGCGAGCCGCTCGTCCTAATCAGAGTCCTTTCAACAAATGCACCGACGTCGCGGCCTTCCCAGCCGTGTCGGGATGAACCAAGAGTGTAAAAGTTTACTCGGAAGAAGTCCAAGGCAAAAGGGATCTTGAGCTACCTTCCAATTCATATTTCTTATGAGAAATTTCTAAATTTCTAAAAGAAGTCAAACTCATGTTCCAAACCAGAGCGAAAATTTGATTTTTCAAAGAGGTGGGTGTGACCCGGTGAAGCTAATGCCCTGGGTATGAATGGGGGACACTAGGCCCAGGCCCTGAGGGGGTCCCTGTGCCTTCTCTACACGCCGCCCTTCCCTCTGTCCAGCAGAGGCATGAGGCACCGAGACTTCCAAACTCTGAGATCTGAGCACTTGTGACAATGACAGCAGGGACAGCTGTACTTGACCTTCCCTGCGAAGATGCTCACCCTTCGAACAACTGCTTTTCTGTCTCTGGTGTTTTGGGGTTTTTTTTCCTACACAGAATTTGAATACTATTCTTCCCTTTTAAAATCAGAAATGCATGTAAACAGCACACCCTCTTCCTATACTGGAAACGGCAGACAGTAGAACATGTATGTTAATTTAAACCTATACTAGTAGTTGAGATGCGTGGCAACCCTGCACATTTTCCCAAAGTAACTCCTATGAAATAAAAGACACGGTAATTATCTTCTCAACTCTCAAAATGGGATTTCATTAAAAAGTACTTACTTTCCCCATGAACACAGCACACAAACGTGAAAACAAAGATTGAGAACTGCTACAAATATCAAGGATGGAATGCAGACAACTAGGATGTCAAGTTATGTATAGCGTCAGTAGTTAACTTAGAAACGTACAATAAAATTGCACAGCACAAATAAGTGGACTTTAAAAATTGTTATTATTTTTAGTCCGAAGACATGGAGGACTTGGCGGGGAAATACACTGGTTCTTATAAGCCAGCATTTATTTGAGGTGGGAAAAGAAAACAAGAGGAGAGGATGCCATGGGAATTAGGCAAATAGTCTTTATGCTGTAATGTTGTCACTGTCACAGAACCACCCGCCCAGTGCAAAATATTATTCACTCATGACAATAAGTGACAACACAAATGTCAATATGCAGTTAACCCATTTGGACACATTCATTCTTCAGTATTCTTTTTTCAATAAAATTCATTTTAAATTATACAAGGTAAAACAGTTTCTTTATGCGTCCACGACTGATTATGTTTTCTGAGGTCAGGCAGAAGGAACCAGAATTAACTGTATCACACAATGGCTTACTGTTGAATGTCAAAACCCAACACAGGCTCACCCCCAAACGTTCATGTGTACCCAAAAACATGAAAGTGCTGCTTGTTTCCTTGAAGATTTCTGAAAATCGCTATTGCCCTGAAAGTGAAAACTCCGCCGCCTTCCCTTCAGAATCACTGTGAACCTTTCCAGGGAGCTGTGGAATGCCTTCAGTTCTGAGCGACTCCCACGTCCTCTGAGGGCACGCTCCCTCTGTTCTCAGCCGGATGAGAGCTCCTGCTCACAGGTGGATCTGTACCTGTGGGTGCAGCAAACACGAGGGCCCAAGTGCAGCCTTCTCAGAAAATATCTTCAGCTTCCAACCCCAGGAAGACAAGAAGTCAGCTCTGAAGTGCACAGGAGAAACACACGGTTGGTCTCCCACCCCCGTCAGTATGGAGCAAAGACATACCAAGTCAGCAGCGGCTGTTCATAGGCAAAACATGGCAACAGGAGGGCGAGCTAGTACCCAACACTGCAGATGGTGAAATTCCACGTTGGCAAGTCTAAGATATGTTTGATATCAGACATAAAAATCGAAGTGATAAGTCGGAAACATCTCAAGTTCATGTATACCAAAACGAGTGTGTAGCAAAGAAAAACACTTTCTTTTCTTCAGTAGTTTTGAGCATGGACAAATGGGATGGCGGTGGGGGGCCCTTGGGAGAAAAGCGGGGCTGACCCCGGGCCTGAGAATGGTCATGACGCCTGTGAGGGGCATCTCAGTGTCCTGGGTCTTCACAGCCGTGGAAGAACCCGGAGGTAAGTGACTCCATCCTCTGATCCTCATGGCTCTCCAAACGGCTCCATTTCAAGGGCTGAAAGCACCCGGCGTGGGCTTTCTCGAGGCACTGTCTTTCTAGGACCCTCCCCACTCTGGGATCAGAGGCCATTGCTATTCCTGTGACACAGGGGTGGCTTTGAGAGCTCAACAACGCCTGATCGAGACTTGTTGAGGAACTTCGGGGCACGTCGCAACAACCGCTGGGCCTCCGTAAACGTTTCTGTCAACTCTTTCTTCCACTGCACAAACTCCGGATCACTCTAGATGGGAACACACAAGAAGTTGGGACAGCTTCACCCATTGTGCCAACAGATGTGGAAGCCTCTGCTCATAACCAGTATCTGTGGAAACCCCCTCCCCGCCTCCAGGAAAACACACTCCATTTTTCTGCCCTTCAGTGGTGTTATTAGCTGGTGGGCACTGCAAAGACTTCCTCCAGGGTCTCCCTGCAGAGGAAGGAAAGGTACACGAACCCTTCAGACGATCTTCATGTAGCCCCACTATGAGAAGCACTGCCTTTAGTTTGCTTAGAGATTACCTTTGCTTTCTGATTTCTAATTTAATTTGCCTTCCCTATGTCCTTTTCCAAATACATTTTTCCTATAGATACGTATTTTTTATATTTTGTATCTGCATATGCCTTGTCTTGATGTCTCCTGGGTTATCGCTTTGCTCTATTTCAAACTCAGCAGCCTTTATTATCTTTGGGAGCAGTGATTAGACTGTAAGTGGACCTGTGATCATCAGGAAAACGGTCATCAGGAAAACGATCTACTGTGAGTTACTCATAGTCATTAAAAAAGTTGGGATATTTTTAAATTTGGAGGCTCTTCCTCTTTTTCATAAAAAATTCTTATGACATACATCTATATACAAAAGAATAAAATATAGGTGTTGCGTTTTAGAAAGAATATTAGTGAGCACCTGTACCCCCCTCCCCAGCTGACGAAATAGACTTTATGAATATTTTGAACACCGTCTGTGTGCCTCCTGAATGGCGACTGCTCCTTAATCCCTCTCCAAGATAAACACTTTCACATATTTGGTGTTTCTCATTTCCTGATAATTTTTAACATATATATATATATACATGTATATACAGTAATAAATATATACAGAAATACCTTGGTTTGCGAGCATAATTCATTCCGGAAACAAACTACTCGTATTGCAAGAAATTGCTCGTTTACCACGTTAAAATGTATTGGAAACGTCTGCTCATCTTGCGGAACACTCGCAAACCAAGTTACTTGCAATCCAAGGTTCCACTGTATATGTGTATATATATATATATAGATAGATAGATAGATAGATAGATAGATATTATGTATATGTTTAATATTAATTTTTTTACATTTTTAAGAACCAAATATAAACGGAATCTAGAGTATTAATTTTTCCACAAATATTTTGTTTACTCCACATCCTCACCTACACTTGGTATTGTGATAGATGTGAAATGATATCTCACCATTGTCCAAATCTGCATTTTACTGATTATCAGTGAAAAATGGGGAGGGGAGAGTCTGCGAGGAAGTACAGGTATGACCCATTAGAATTTTACTTTGTTTCAGAAGGGACAGATATGTAGAAAATGAGGGCAAGTAAAAAGAACAAAAAGTCTCATTTAATAAAAAAATACATCTAAAGGGAAAAGAAAGATCAGGGGGTAGCTATACTATATTCAAGATAGTTTTTACATTTTTCCGAAGATAATATGAATGGCCAACAGGTACATGAAAAGATGATGCTCAACATCACTGGTCATTGAAGAAAATGCAAATTAAAACCACAATGAGATACTACCTCATGCCTGTTAGAATGGCCATCATCAAAAAGATAAGAGATAACAAGTACTGGCGAGGATGTGGAGAAAAGGGAACCCTGTGAACTGTTGGTGGGATTGCGAATTGGTGCAGCCACTATGGAAAACAGTATGGCGGTTTCTCAAAAAACTAAAAATAGAACTAGCTAAAAATATGATCCAGCAATTTCACTTCTGGGAATATATCCAAAGGAAATGAAAACACTAACTAAAAAAATTTCTGCACCCCCATGTTCATAGCAGCATTATTTATAATAGTCAAGATACAGAAACAACCAAGGGTCCACTGATGGGTGATGGATGAATGAATAACTAACACACACACACACACACGGATATTATTCAGCCATAGAAAACAAGGAAATCCCGCCATTTGGGACAACACTGATGGACCTTGAAGGCATTATACTAGGTGAAATAAGTTAGACAGAGAAAGACAAATACTGTATGATTTCACTTATATGTGGAATCTAACCAATCAACCAGCAAACAAACCCACCAAATTCATAGAAAAAGAGAGAATATTTGTGGTTACCAGAGGTAAGTGGCGGAGAGAAGGGGTATTGGAGGAAGGTGGTCCAAAGGTACAAACTTCCAGTTATAAGTACTAGGGATGGAATGTCCAACATGATGACTGTAGTTAACACTTTGTATGATATACAGCAAAGTTAAGAGAGTAGAACCTAAGCATTCTCATCACTAGGATTAATTTTTTCTCTCTTATTTTATCTATATGAGATGATGGATGTTAGCTAAACCTATGTGGTAATCATTTCGTGATATATGTAAACCAAATCACCATACTGCATACCTTAAACTTATACAATGACTATGTCAATTATTTCTCAATTAAACTGGAAAAAGAAAGAAAAATGAAATAACTCAAGTCTATAAAATATACATGAGTTTTGACAAATTTAACACACCTTCACATGCAGTAATGAAGTAATTAAATACCTTTCTGTATCTACTACTGGATAACTCTTTAAATATATCCTACATACACACACACACACCCAGTGACCCAGTAGAAGTGTTTAGGAATGGAATTTGGGCTATAATAGAACTTTGGTGAGAGAAACATGGAATTTCCCCTCTGAGGAGTAACTTTGGTATCTCACATTTATTTAGAAATATACACCTCAACCTTAAGCATGCTGAAAGATCTGTAAAATTCTCTAACAAATAAAATTCTAGGCCCCTATGAAATATTGGACAGACTTTCCAGATAGGGTAATTAAATTATTTCACATACTTCCTCCTGACGTGTTCTAATATTTGCATCTTTAAAAATAACTTAATTTGCTGAAAACTTTGTACCTTAGGGCTTTCTTGCTAAGTTTGTAAGTCACAAAGCACGGAGTAAGAAAATGTTTTATAACCAGGCAGCCATGTTTATGTGTATATAAAATTGTTCTAAATTTCACGTATGAAAAAATAATGAAAACTCACCTCACATTGCAAGACGAATTGCTTCCCTCCTTTTATCCTCAACAAAATGCATTTTTTGTCTTTAACCTGAGTTTCTTCCACAGACAGAATCTGTTCCATTGTCAGTAAATTTTGCTAATCATAAAAATAAAAATTATAAATTACTTCAAATGATTTCATGATTTCTTCAAGTTCAATTAATCAATAAATAATATCCAAAACTATCAGCTTAGGAAAAGTAAAAAAAAAAAAAATTCGGTAGTTTTCTTTAATGATCTACTAGAAGTGGGGTGGGGGAAATAGCTATAAAGAAAACATACAAAATTTCAAATTATAACATCTGCAAAGAAAGAAATGTCTCTAGAAGGCCAAATAGCAAAGCTGTTCCCTCAACACAGAATTAATTTTTGAGTGACTCTGAATCACATGTACGCTTTTTGTGTCAAGCACTCATCTAAATTCCTATCAATAAAGTTGTAAGGGAACGCTGAAGCGCTATCTACAATTGACATGAGCCAGCGGTATGTGGCTGAGTTTTAACACAGCAGCTCAGTACGCGCTTGGTCACGGTTAGCTTAGAAGCTAACGCTATTTTGATAATCTCAAAATGATGTTATAAATACAGGTAACATCCTTAAAAGATTGTCACACTAGGTCTATAGCATTATTGCTTACGGTGAATGCTGCAGTGTCATGACTACCTTACCATTTTAGGTTTTTTGGGGTAAATACTCCAGGAATCCTAAATGAAAAACAACACCATCATAAACGCTCACATTTGCGTTTTCCTTATTTTTACCTACGAGTCCACGCGTGCATATTATGTAGCTTCTCTACATAATAACTACACACTACACTACACTACAGAGAACACTACACACTGACTGTTAAAACCAGGATAATTTATTGCATCTGATGTTAAACAAAGGAAGATTTTTTTTTTAATTTAGTTTTTGAGTATCTTGAAAAGTGGGACAACTAATTGCCTTTCAATGTGCACAACAGCAACTTACCAGTAGATAGTATAATAAATGCATAGTGTGCCCAGAGCCACTCATTATCTGGAATTATACATAATAATAACAATAACATACATATGAATTATAACTCAGGTGCTGAGTCTATATATACACATATATATTACAATATGTATTATATGATATATATTATATAATACTTACCAGCACCTGTGTTATAATCAGGACCCCCCCTCCCAACGAGTCGTATTAATCATGACTCAGATCCTAGATGTATTAATTTTTAGAAAATGCCTTCCATGGTATTACTAATAGTGAGAAGATCTCATCTGTTTATAAAGAATGTAGTAACATGCAATAGCAATCACTCGTAATTAAATAGCAACTTCACCAACAGGGGTTTAAAAAATGCATTCCAAAATCAAATAAACAAGATTCGGGGTTCCTTCTTCCACACTGCTGACCACTGGAGAACGGACGGGCAGTGTTCCGGCACCACCAACACAGCAACTGTGTTTTTACCACGTGGGGCCACTGTGCTGCTTAGCTGGTCCCCAGTGACTAACCATTCCCTCCCCAGGAGTAGAAGCATACCTCCCACCTGGGCTGGAGCCTTCCATGGGGACAAGCCCTGGGCTCCTCACAGAGCGGGCGCATAATAACTGCTGCCTGACTTACAGCGTGGATTGGAAATGTCTTTTTATCTTGTTCACCAGCATTAGCTCTCGCAAGGACCTGATAGGGCTGCTGTATCTTCCTGTCTATTGTAGAGAATCCACTTAGAATTTTCCGACAAGGTGGAGACAAAAGGAAGTATGGCTTGGTGACCTCCCCGCAGCACCAAGCACCCGGCTAACATCACTTACCTTGTTTCATTTGACGCCAGCAGTATAGCCGGGACATTGAGAGCACAGGGAGGCCCCGGTCGGAATCACTCACTCCCGGCTGCCTCGCTGTTGTGGGGACCACACTTTCCCTCTCTAAGCTCTGGTTCCCCTCTTTAGAAAATACGAGCTGGACCCTCAAAGGTTGGCACACATTAAATGAGGTGTTTGTGTGTTTTTTAACAGCAGCGGGTCAAAGATAAATATGCAAAAGCTGCGGTAGTTATAATTTCTATTTCTCCCATTTTATAGATGGGGAAACTGAGGCTCAGAGAGTCAGCATAATGCACTCAGAGTCTAAGCAGTGGATTTAAACCCTCTGTCTGACTCCAAAGTTGTAGCATTTTCCTCCTTTTTGATCTACCCAACCGCTTTCCAGCCTTCTTCAAACCTGTCTGCTTTTACCTGTTTCCAGATATTACAAAATCCTTCCTTGACTCAGAAGTTTAAAAGTTACAGTATGAACATTAAAATCTCATGCATACAAGTTAAAATTGATACACAGGGCTTAGGAGGCTATTTTACAAAACATGCCAGCAGGATGAAATGACCATATGCTTGGTAATTAGGTGTCAGACTTACTCGTGAGTCTCCCTCTCCTCTCCATTCAAGTCTGTTTGGAAAGAGGTAAAAATATCGACGCTGCCACTGGGTCAGAAACGGGTTCCCCAGCTTCAGCATATATCCGTGCATAATGCAGTCTTTTCCCAGAGCGTAATCTGAGGAATATAAAATAAGTTAAATAGGCTCTGAAGCAGAATATCTATATCATTCTCAGAAAGAAAAGAATCCCACTTAATGGAAAAATCAAGTCTATCAATATAACACGTTACAGAAATCATTATTTCAATTTTTAAATGCATGTGAACTGGGAATCTAATGAGCAGCGGTTTCTTCAGCTGTCTCTCTACTAACACATTAAATGGTTGTTTCTCAATTTGCTGATATATTCATGATCATGTTCATTTATTGCTCTGAGAGCACAAACATTTGTTCTCAAACTATTTTTTTCATTATGTATAATGAGAATTGGAGAATGGAGAGTAATTAAATTCAAGCTATGCCCCAATTACCTTTGCTTCTCTGTGGAAGTGGGGCTCTCCCTTTAATCTACCTTTTATTTTATAAGTAATTAACAGAGTGAGGATTTTCTTGTCCAAGTCAGCCAAAGCAACACAAAGATCAAAAACTGTTTATTCCTTGACTTGGGTTACATTTATCCCTGAAATATATGGTTATGTAGAGAGACCAAGCTAATTCACTCTCATGTTACCTTATTACCTTTTTATAGTGAAGTACTGACTCTTAAAAAAAAAAAAAAAAAGGTTAACTTTAAATGCTTGCTTTGCCTTCATGAAAAGCTTGGGTGATTGTGCTAAAATGATTCATTCACTCTTTCCTTCCTTCCTTCCTTCCTTTATTCACTCATCCAACAACTATTAAGTGAGCGCTTAAGTGCTGGGCATGTCCACACATTCTGGGGTTCAGCATAAGTAAAAGAGAAAAAACTCCTGACTTCCAGGAAGCTTCCGTTCTAGTGGGAGATTCAGACATAAACAAACAAGCAATGCCCACACTGTGCCACAGGGACACGCCATTTGTGGCGGATGGAACCAAAGAAGAATGGAGCCAGGGAGGGGCGGCCATGATGGCGTGAGCTTCCTTTAGGCGCCACTTTAATGGAAAAATGTGTCTGCATTTCTAAAGTATATTTAAAGTCTAAGTCTTGCATTTTTACTTCAGGGATCTAAGCCTAGCCTATACTGTTCTGTAAAGGTGACTTCTGAGATCTTCCACCGAGACCTCATTATGCCCAAATTAATTACTTAACTATGAAGATAAATTCATTAATTTGTTTGACGTTCCAATTATAGCTCTAATAAAAAGGAAATACTTCAGCAAGATCATTTTTTTTTTCTGGGTCTAATTTGTCAAGATTCTGATGACATCATGGCCCTCCCTGGAGCAAAATACCATTGATAGAATTCCTTGTGTTAAACCTGACTGTGCAAACACAGTCCAGAGTGATCTCAAAGGACGTGTCCTCTACAGAACCACTTAAAAATAAAGCCCTTTCCCTGCAGAATGGAGGTAAGCACAGTTAAAGGACTGGAATATTCCCTTGGTGCACTCAGGGAACATCTATATAGGAGCAATTCATCCAGGATGGAGAACACTTTTCTCAGTAGATGATAAATGCTACTGGGAAACTGGACAAGACCAATGAAGTCTCAAGACGGTCCCTGTAAAGTAATCTACTCATAATAGAAAGAAATTGTTTCTGGTCCTTCTTATTATAGAAAGTTAACCTCAAAACATCTTCGCTTAGAGGTAAAAAGAAATGATACCTTACCATAATCATCAACCACAATAAATTTAAATATCCAAAAGTCGTAAAGCCTTAGAAAAATCAAGAGTGACAATATTTGGTGAATTAAGAATGATGGTCTATTTAATACTCAGTGTTACAGAGTGTACTTTGGAGATCCTAATAGGGCACTTAAATATTGCAAATGAAAATATGGTTTGGCGAGTCTTTAGTGCTGTTTGTAATATAAATGTATATTTATAAGTATGTTCATATCATTCAGCAAGTGAAAAGTAGTGAAATGGTAAGCTCCTCACCAGTACCACTACATACTTTGCAGGGCCTAGCACAAAATGAAAATGCAGGCCCCTTGTTCAAAACTTACTGAACCCTAATCCTGTCCCTAATCCTAAACCTAACCCTGTCCCTAACCCAAACACTAACCCTAACCCTGTCCCTAACCCTAACCCTAACTCTGTTCCTATACCTAATCCTAACGCTAACCTTGCTCCTAACCCTAACCCAAACAGTGTCCCTAACTCTAAACCTAACACTTAACATGTCCCTAACCCTAACCCTGTCCCTAACCATAACCCTTACCCTAATCCTGTCCCTTTCCTAACCCTAAACACACACACACACACACACACACAAATTATTAAGACTGTCACAATGGTGACAGCAGAGCATTAAACCAAGTGAGGTGCCTTATGAGACAGCAAACGCCTGTGACGCTGGTACATTCCTGACACCGTAATATTCACTCTTCAACTTCCAGATTCACCTCCAAACACTCCAAGATAAGAGGACATACTAACAAAATGCCGCTGTCTGTCTCAATCCATTTTTATTTATGTGTTGGCTAAAGACTTTGAAATGTTATACTGAACTTGACCAAGCCGATAAAACTAAAATAACTGACAGCACCCCCCCACACACATACACCGTCTATTGGAAAGTACTGTGTGACCCACATGCTTTGCCAGCTTTATAAGAAATTTTGAAAATGCACTGCAGTAGAAATATCTTGAGAGACATTAGTATCTTACCTTCTTCATGGCCAAGTTGCTTATTTTTAGCTCTCTTCCTGGCCTCGATTTTATCCGTGTCTGCGTTTACTGCTTCATAAACAGTTTCCGCAACTTCCTGCTGCCAACGTTCAGAGATAACCAAAGGGAAGTTCTTGTAGAGTTCTTGGTCACAATCAAGGAGCTTATTATTTTAAGAAATTGAGATAGTTATGATTTAGCAAACTTACAAAGGCAACAGATTCAGAAGCATCATAACTATATGCAAGAAGGTAATAGATGACGGCATATGATCATTCAGAATAACTGATTAGTTGTCATAAATCTCAAACTAATGACCATCAAGCAACCAGCACCCACAAATGGTTATAGCTGACGAGCCCTTCACATTCAGTCCTGAGTCAGTTCACCCCATTCTTCTAAACTACGTTGGTACAATTTTGCCTATGAAAGGTAACATATACAGGGTTTTATCTGAAGTACTAAGAGGTTCTGACAATAAAAATTAAAATTTCAATTATGGTGACAATCTTTTATTTATATTGGAAATAGACTCCTGTAGTTTTAGAAACAATTGAAAGGGAGGAGCTAGGAGTGTCTTCTAACCACCTTCAATTAATCTGAAAAGTGAGAAAAACAAAAGGTAAACTTGGCCGAATTTACCACTCATACCATGAACCTTCCAGCATATCCAAACTTCACAGTATCATCAAATGTATAAGCATAAAGCTCAAGAAACATGGAGAATTTAGGCAACTTAGCTTGTAAAAGGTGCTGTAATAAAAATTACTTAATGATAGCATTTCTCCTCCAAACTGTTACTCAAAATTCTTCATTCTTCCCCCTAAATAAGGCTGCACTCTGAAAGTAAGCCAAAAGAATGGTTTTATGGACCAGAGCTACGGTTTCATGACAGAAAGGCTAGTTATTCTACTGAGAATAGCGCGTGTCCTTCAAAAGCACAAACCCCTTTAGAAACTTGCTCTGCTCACTCCTTTGCCTGAGAGATAAGAACAAATGGTCTGTGACCTAAGATGGTTTAACTTAAGATGGGGTGAATGCAATAGGCATTCAGGAGAAACTGTATTTCAAATTTTGATTTTTGGTCTTTTCTAGGACTGGCGATGTGCGGTATGCTACTCTCTCAGATGCTGACAGTGACGGCAAGATGGTTTTGCCCCACTGCAGGCGAACATATGTGTTCTGAGCACGTTTAAGGTAGGCTGGGCTAAGCTATGATGTTCTGTAGGATAGGTGTATTACACACATTTTCAGCTTACAGTATTTTCAACTTATGATGGGCTTATCAGGACAGGACCCCATCGCAAGTCGAGGAGCATCTGTACTGGGTAGATATTATAATAGGCAAGTTACTTAGAAGGAAAAGGAAGAGCAAAAAATGAGGTGCTGGCCCACAGACCTTGAGCAAATCAATGAAACACCGGAAGAATGTGTACTGGTGTCCCTCCACCTACTCTTACTGACCTATGATGATCATGTGCTGATTTGAAGATCACTGATTCATGGAAACTTTCCTCTTTCAGTTTTCATCAGATGTCCCAACTAGGCCCAGAGCTGACATCCTCAGCTGTTTGAGTGTGAGCACAAGTGGCTGCGCACACTCATATGTGTGTGTGTGTGTGTGTGAGTGTGAGAGAGAGAGAGACTGTGTGTGTGTGTGTGTGTGTGTGTGTGTGTGTGTGTGTGTGTGTGTGTGTGTGTGTGTGTCGGGGTGTTGGAGCAGCAAGGCCGGAAGAGCTCCCTGTGATTTGGGACACTGAGACAGATCCTAAAGAGTTTGGTAAAGGTAAAAGTAAAAATCACTTTTTTTGCCAAAAAAACTCCTTTCCAAAGTAGTTGTTCTGAAATGGTCAAACTCTGGTTTACATACAAACCTTTCCACCTCCTATAATTTCAAAAGCCTTGAAAATTATGGCTTGGCCTATGTTGTTTAAAACGACTAAAACACAGAAAAAAATTTATATTTATATGTGAGGTTTTCTTTTTTTAAGAATAATGTATTATTTGGGCTGCTTTCAGAAAGAATAGTTTCTTAAAGTGCAGCTGCCCCGGTGGGACGAGGCCGCCCTGGGACCAGCACCCGGGCTCTGCGCCTCCAGCTATGCGCTGCCACACACACGCCCCTTCCTGTTGTAAGTGTGCGCATTCTCAGCTCTTGCTCAGGAAGAACCCAAACCACAATGACAGAAGCTACTAGTGTAAGAGTCAACCACATGCGAGGAGGCTTACACGGGTTATGTCATTTATACTCAGAGAAGTCTTTGTAATGAAACCAGTCACCTTAGAGGGGAGAAAAGCAAAGTTCATGAGGTTACCTAAATGGCCCCAACTCACTCAGCTAAGAGCGCAGATCTGAGCCCACTCCACATGAGTGCAAAGCCCAGATGATGGTTTACAGAATTGGATGGGTGAGAATCTCTTTCTAACATTAGACATTTTCGTGGGCTCCCACATCATAAGCGTTTTACTTTAAGCATCCTTCAATGGCGAGTAGTCCATGACACACTTCTGTTGTGACAGCAGTAATCCTTTTAGATAACTTTGTAAATGGATTGTTCCCCAAAGCACTGCTGGAGGCTGGGACTTACACATCTAACTCATAATATCTGTCCAGACTACAAAAGATGCCCAGTGGTCACTGCTGTCCCCCGGGACAGCCAATGCTCCAGACCACAGGGGTGGCCTTAACTCTCTCCACGCCCCCTTCATCTAACCTCCTGCTCCTGGGAAGATGATGTCCCACCTGTAGGACTCAGCCAACTGCCCCCCCCCCAGGTTCCGACTGCACTGGGCCCTCCTGCTGCTCTCACTGGCTGCTCTCCTTCCGCACCATCGTCACATCTTCCAGCTACTTGGCCACCCTTTCTGTCCCCATATCCTATGTGCTTCCAGCTCTGTATGTCTCTAGTGACAGCTCCTGCCGGACCCCAACATTTCACTTGTCAGTCTTTTATCTACATCTTGCAACTCTGTGTTAACAGGGCTGCAGTCTTCTAGAGGGGAAGTTACTTGGTGGGAAAAATGAAGCGCATACATGCAGGCAGCTGGGGGGAGACAGGGGCCATCTGGGAGAAACCGGGGTGATCCGAGGGGAAGCTGTGAAAGGGGGGCAGACGAGAGCTTGACCTGTAGTGATACACTATGAACTTTGCAGCCTAAACAGGAGGATTTTCTCTCATGACTCACCCGCTGTAATTATATCTTATCTACATGGAAAATAATGATATGAACAAAAGTTTGAAAAATACAGAGGATACTATTAAAAAACCAGTGATTATTTCACTTTTGATTGACACGAGCAACACGATTCATGCTGTGTGCTCCTTTCATCCTAACACAGAGAGATCAAAACACTGAGAAGAATTAAAATGACTGGCTCTTGGGCACGAGAAGCATGTTTGCTTTCACATGGTTGTCGTTTCTTGCTTTCTACACATTCGAGTTTTATTTCAATCATAAATATATTCAAATCAGTCAAAATGTGACCATTCTTCAGTTTTTCAAACATAAAGTAATTAGTCCAAAGAAAGCTTTCATAGTTTCTAATTTAGGTCCTTGACGTCTACATTGTTCAAACATGTAGATATTCGTTTATAAGTTACATCCCACAAACAGACCAATACTAAGTTGATCGTGATGTTTGATTTCCAATAAAAAAATCGTTCTACCCTCCGAAAAAATTAAAGAAGCATCACATGTGTACCTTGATGCCTTTGGTATCCTCTTCATCAAACGAGCCGATGTCAAAGGCGTCGGCAGCGTTGACTTCTCCCCGGGGTGGAATCAAGGGTGGGGTGTACTGGAAGACCCGAGAAGGGAGGTTCAGTTACCAGATGACCTTAGAGCCCTGTCCCAACCTACCTTTCTATAAAGAAAGCACAGGGCAAGATCTCAGCACGCACACTCTGTGTAGCACTGCGGCCCAGCTCGTAAAAATCGCATTATATGTGTCACAGATGAGCTTGTGCACTGGATGGCCTCAAAGGAAGACCCCAGGTTGTAGGCAAATTTAAGGAAGAGAAAAGAAGACTCATGTCCACTCTTAAATAACTTATTATGAAATGCAATGGATTCTCAGGACTGCACATTCCACCAGCTCAACCTTAAGAAGGCACGTTCTCTACAGGTGATGGAGGCACCACCTTCCACCTACTGGAGCCTGAAAGTACCACAGGGCAGGCAGAACGCTCCACACCCACAAGGGTAGGGTCCTGAGGCTGGTGCCCAGGAACCAGAGCTCGCTCTAATTCTAATCAGGCGGGACTAACAGATCATGATTCCTCCAGTATGAATTCTCGCAAAAGCGAGTCCAAAGCTGATAAAGCAACATTTAATTAAAAAAAAAAAAGACTTCAATTTGTGGTATTTTCCATATCAATAAGAATATAAAAATATCTTAAAATAAGGAAAGGGAATTATGTTGATATACAATCATGCTAACTCTTAAATTATGTGGTGCTGGGTTATAAAGTATATGTAAGCCTATGACATTTTCATATAGAAAAATATAAAAATAGTCACTTATTGAGATAAGTCAAGAGGATGACCTAAAGCTGAAAGAGTCTCAATTATATGGACATTTAAATTGGCTAGATAATAGCTCTTTTTCACCATTTATTAATTTATATAGAAGATATTTTCAAAATGTTTCAACGAGAGAAATGAAGAGAGAGAAGAAGTCCCCGAAGGAGCCAGCCACATGGCCACAATGGATAGAAGAGCAAGAAGGACACTGTGGACAGGGAGACCTTGGGGACAGAGGCAGGAAGTGGAGACGGAGACGGTGGTGCCCAGGGCGGGACCCGGAGGGAGTACCTTTTGTAAGTAGACATGTTGCCAATCAATGCCTTTGAAAAAGCTGTGTTCTTTTACTTCCTGTGCACTATGGAAGAGAGAGAGAGAGTCATAACAGCAGTGAGTATGTATTTGGAAATCGAAGAAATATTTTGCAAAAACTATCTCCCGTTAAGCACATAAAGGAACAACTATTAATATTTCCAGTTTCTTAAGACGCGAGTAAAATATGCTTCACAGCAATGCAGGACACTGTGATATTTAGAAATACTGCACGCCGAAGCTAGGAATACTATCCCATATGATAATTTACTTGGGATATTTATTCCAGTTTAGGAGAACCAAGGAGTTTTCACAGATTACTTATATAATATAGAATATAAATATATAACATATAATATATAAAATATATAAAATACAGTAAAACCTTGGATTGTGAGTAACGTGGTTTGTGTTTCACAAGACGAGCACACATTTCTAATACATTTTAACTTGGTAAACGAGCGATATCTTGCAATATGAGTAGCTTGTTTCCGGAACGAATTATGCTCACAACCCAAGGTATTACTGTATATATATAATATATATATAATAATATATATTTCCAAGCAACTAGAAATACCCCCGAGAGAAGACTTCTGGTTCAAGTCAGTGATTAAGCTCAGACGTGCAACTTCGTTCCTTCCCAACAATCACCAAAATGACCAAAGGGCAACGTGTAGGCAAAGAGTGACACACGACCATCAGCAGACAAGATGGGAGTGAACGGAGGGGCAGTGACTGATGGCAAAATGTAACAGAGCTCGCGCCCGGCGGACGGAGATGCTGAGCTCCAGGCTCATCAGGGTGTGTATGTGGGAGAAGACAGAATGTTGGATGGAGCTGTGTATATGGAACCCTTGACACAAACACACATGCACACACACATACGCATGCATGCACACACACACATGCGCGCGCGCGCGCACACACACACACACACACACACACACACATGCTTGCACATACGTACACCATGCTTTCGTCCTCCACATCCAACCCCAAACCTGCAGCTAAGTATATATTCTAATGGGGGGGAGGGGAGCCTATGAAAGGTTCTACTTTTAAAAATTAAACTTGCTAAAGATTTTGAAAAGCAATCAATAAAAGGGTTGGAAATTTAAGCTATTAGAAAGTAAAAGAGAATCAAAGCAAAGATGCAGGTAATGGACAAGGTCAGGAGCATAGATGGCCATCTTAGAAATCCTAACATCCATCTCCAGGCGTTCTAAGAGCTAACCAAGGAAATGTCAGATAAATAAAATAAGCTGGAGAACACAAGTCTTCTAAGTAAAAGGGACTCTAAGTGGCTGACAGATGAGGGATAACCGAGTTCCATGACCAGCACTAACCGTTCGCTTGTATGTGATAAAGCAGTATCTTCAAAGTTCTGGGGGAAATTATGATCGATTTAGAATTCTATATCCAGCCAAAATATCAATCAAGTCTGAGGACAGCAGGAGGACACTTTGGATAAGTAGGGACGCAGAGCTGACCTCTCATTCCCGCTCTATTAGGAGTTACTTGAGAACATGCTCTAGCTAATGCGGTGTGAAAAGGGGCTCAGGAAAGCAGGCAGCATGGGATCAAGTAAATAACTAGCAGATTCAAACCAAGAGAGCAAAAACAGGGAGGAGGTGGATAGAATGATGCTGATTAGCAGAAACAGAGCACTCGGTTGTCACTGGAGCTGGTAGGTTTGAGGGTAAATCAAAGTCCACACATACCTATAGATACCTCACACATACATCATATATGAACTTAAGGTTCATTTCCAGGCTATGTAGAAACTGTGCAGTCAACACACTTCTGGTGTCACACAGTATAAATACTACTTATTCATTTGCAACCTTTGAAATTAGCCTATGTGCACAGCACTAAGATTGATCTGATTTTGCAAAACAGGGAGTAAATAGTATCAACTCGACGATGTAAAAATCAAAATTAACAATGACAAAAACTAGTCAGTGAGAGAGATGGTGACAATGAAAGACAGGAATGCCAAAACCTTCATTTTATAATGTGGGGAAATCAAGAGACACAGTTTATAATTGATGGAACGAGGCACAACTGGGTAAGTATATAAGTTAAAGCTACAAAGGTTAAGCAAAAGAGGAACGAAAAACAGTGTTTCAATTCTTTTGAGAAGGTGGTAGTAAGGGAGGGCTCTGTAAAAAGTAGAGGAGCAAAATCTTCATCTATTAAAGTAAGAATAGGTAATTTCTCAAATTAAGAAATAAGGAAATATACATGTAACACATTATTTAATTATCTATATAATACACATAGAATATGTATAAAATACAGAGGGTGCCAAAAAATGTACACATATTTTAAGAAAGGAAAAATAACTGTATTAAAATTCTAATACTCAATATATATTGATAACAAAAGATGAATACAAGTCATGTGTATACATTATTTTGGCCGGTATATACATATACATATGCTATTCTAACATACACATATGCATGCATGTATGTGCCATACACACATATAACATGGTTAAAAGCTGTTGCTTATGTAAAGCAAGCCTGGGAATGAAAAGAAAAGCAAACCTAGGGGTGGGGAGAAATAGGGGAAAGGTCTGTTTTAAGACTTCTATAAGCTTTCCAGGTATTACTGGTTTGTTTTGGGGTTTTTTTTGCGGTGGGTAGGGGACAGATAGAAAACATGTATAAGATGGCAGTTAGTCAGTTATACATTAGAGAAAAAAGGTGAAAACCTGATCCAATATTAACCTGCCGTAACTACAAATATAATCATTAGTAAAACGTATCCAAATGAACTACAAAGTATCAGAATTCATTTCTACCGCCTACATGATGGATTTTCAAAGTTGAAAAGTCAGTGACTCCTTCAACTTGTTAATTACAAACCACATGAGACAATATACACAGTTCCCCTGTGATTCCCCTACTGCCCCCGAATCAAAATGGAAGATTGTTTCGGACTAGGAATGATTTTTGATACACTGAAAATGACTGTTTTGCTTTCCCGGTGGAGTCTGACAGGCAGAAACACCAGCCTACCCGCCTCCGTGGCAGCCAAGCCGCTTACTAACGTCTCGCTGCAGCAAGCCCTCCAGGAGGGACTTCAGTTCTGGGCAGAAGGTGTCTGGAAGTTCCACATTCTGGGGGGAAAAGAATACAATTTCAAAAATGCACCCACTGCAAACGGTGCCCTCATACCCAACCAGGCTCACAGGCCATTGCTTAAATAAGGATCGTGTTAAAAATTACAGACTCATCACGAATTCACATTTACTCTAAAGAAACAAAACGGTTACTAAAATAATTTTCAAAGCCAATCCGCAGGCTGGGGCCGGGGAGAAGGATGAGAAGGGCCACTTGCTCTTCTGCATCTCAGTCATTCCCCTTTTATTTCTTTAGTTTTGTTCTCGATTTTCTATATCTTTCTCTGACTGACTGTTAGCAAATCTTGATTTTTTTTTTTTTGCCTTGCTGTCTAGTTCCAATAATTTTTCCTTTAGAAATTCTTCTAGGGACTATCTCTTCATTTATTTAAGAAAGCACATTTTTTATATTGGTTGTAATGGAAACACGAACGGGAATAAAAATAGAGTTTTTAATCTCTTTACCACGGTGAGTGTCATCCGGTCTATTTCATGCTTATCTTTGGTTTTATGTTGTCTGAAAGGGCTGTGGCTGTGGAAATAAAGAACATTCTATTATAATGTGGTATCAGCGAACTTAGCACATATCATTGACTAATATTTGGGTAAAGTATTGTGTTCTGTCACTGTTCATTCAAAACTATAGAAAGACAAAAGCCATAAGCATTTATTATTTCCAGAGAAACTGCTGATCAGATATGTTGGGTCCCAAAAAAGCAAGGCTTATGCTTATCTGAATGGCCTCATTCTCTCATCAATGAAGTCATGCCACTAAAATATGCTTTAGCAAATATATTCCACATGATGTTTTAAAATGTCATTAGGAAAAATTAATTAGCCAACAGGTAGTCATGAAAATGAAGGTTATTTATACAACATTTGTCACATTAGTGTTTGAGATAATGATTTTCATATGATTTTTTTTTCAGTAAAATGGTTATTAGTCCCTCAAACAACCCAAGGAACTGCAGTCAAACCAAAACATGACCAAGATGAACACGCTTCTGCCCCAGAAACCAGTCATTTTAAGCGATGCACTCCTTTGATGATAAGAGACAGACTAACCGCCATGCCCCCAGACTTCCAGTTTGAGGCCACTCATTCCCGTTTCACTTATGGAAACCCCAGACGTAAGAGTCAGAAAATCGGGGTTCAAGTTGTGAAGTGGCTGTTTACTGGCTGTGAGCCAGTCATGTAAACCTTCAATATCAATGTTTTCATCTGTAATGGGGCAGAATGCCACATACTTCACAGAAATGGTGAAGAGAAAACAAAAATAATGTCTATACTAGTAGCCAAGACAAGGGCAGTACACAGTAGGTATCTAATATGGAAATCCTTTGTGAAATTAATAAAGATGAATCTTTATAAAACAAATGTCTTGATAAACTCTGTAAAACAAATTATTCTTACTCTTTGCCATGTTTTTGAACTCTGGGAAAGCTGGTTTTTAAAGGAAATCCTGTCGTTAAAAGAGACCAGTAAACATGTAAATTAGAAAACCATGGCCTTATCTATTCATTTGAAAATTAAAGAAGAGATATATATGATTGAGTTTTCTTAATAGTAAGAAATGCCTATAAAATTACTAATCCTCTAGATTTACTTATAAGGCACATGTAACAAAACCTGAGGCAAGATATTATGTAAAATATTTTAAAGTTATCTCTATAAAATGGGTTGGAATGTTGAATACATAAACCAATGGTATTTAGAAAAAAGAACTAAAATTCCACTTATCATGGCACTACCATTTACTGCTACTGATCGGGCCACCCTAGCTAATTAGTTAACTTATGCATTGAATCATCTCTTCATGAGATTATCCATTTCATAGCATTTTATTATCTTAAACATTTAAATTTTCATTTTGTACAAGAGAGGGCACTCTAACACTTTATTTTCTTTTGTATGATACAAAGTAATTTTCATCTCTTGAAAATACTCGTTTGAAAACAAACAAACCTAAACTAGGTGATTTCGTTCCAAGCAAATGTATGCTAATCTTTGAAACAGATTATTGATTGGAAATATTCTTTTCATCCTAATTGTTTCCAAGGAGAAAAATGTAAAATTACTGCATTTCAAAAGCAAATAGGCTATAACAGCAAACAATATCTATCTGTTCTTTACAGGATATTAAAATTAAAAAAAATAAAACACACAACTTGCGTCATTCTTTTATGCAAAATACACAGCGACATTAACACGTTCATGGTTCAAGAGAAAAGGAATAAAAGTTTATTAGTCTTACTAAAACCTCTGTCTCTCTGCTTGACAAGCTGCTTCCACCCTGCCAAGTTCCATTATGTATAAAAAGGGGTTTTTATTCATTATAAAGATCCTCTTCGTTTTGGCAGATGCTTCCGATGTGGCTCCTGTGTGCAATGCCAGGGGACGCCATTCCCACTCTTGACCCTGTATACTTGCCTGCCTCTGATGCCGGAAGGAAGGGCTGTGCCCTGACACTAGTGGAGAAGGACTGCTGTGTTCTGACAGAAACGCTCTGTGCTAAATTTAAGAAGTCTTTCATGAGACCAGAAGGAGGCTTGCGAGGGAGCTGGAGTTCATGTTAGCGGTGCCAAAACCATTTCTAGCACATGGGCCCGATCACTACAAATCCCATTTTATACATAGAGCTCTCCCCTGTCGGACTCGGGAAGAAATGATAGGAAGCGCACTGCAGCTTTTCAATTCTGCGCGGTAGCGCTGAAAAAGTTTGGTCTTTCAAGTCAAAATCTTGATGCACATCTGTTTCCAATGTATTCTTGATTATTCTTTGTGAACAAAACCAAAGACTGTTTCTATTTTGGAAAATGTGAAAGAAAACCTACGATAGTAATAATCTCCATTTGCAGGGAGGCACGTGGTGCTCCCAGATCCTGTGTGATCGCAGCTGCTCCCTGAGGCTGCCTAGCGACGGGCCTGTCAACAGCTTCCAGCGTGAGCCAGGCTCTCCCAGCGAAACAGGCAGTATTCTGGCCGCATCAGGAAATGTTATGGGAACAAAATTCATGTGGGCAGTGGTCAGATGTGGCTTTTGAATTACAGATAGAGTGGGAGAGCTGCAAAGTCCCCCCCCAACAAGCTGGGAAATCGTTCAAGGTATGATAAATGATAAACACACACACACACACGCCACACACACACGCCACGCACACGGTATGTTCACAATGAAACAATGAGTTCAAAAACAATACCTTTATAATTACAATTGAATAAAAATTCCTACATCAAACATTAATTTTAGAATACCCAAAAGATTGCATATTACATCACATATGCGTTTTGAGCCTAAGCCAAGAGTTGCCAAAATATTTATAAACATTCCTTTTTTTCCCTACATGGAACAAACTCAGTAGCCTCAGGCACAGCTCCTCTCTCCCCAGGCCACCACCTGGGTGCTCCCCCGTGTCTGACACCTCCGGGGACAGACAATCAATGGTGACAAGCTTAAGATCAAGGCTATGGTCACATTGCTTCTTTCCCCTAAGAAACATCTGAAATCCAGATTGAGGCTCATGATGGCAATTCCGCACATTGGCAACGAGGACTTATCTTCATACCCAGATGCTTCCTAATGCCACGACCCCTTAATACAGTTCCTCATGTTGTGGTGACCCCCAACCATCAAATTATTTTCGTTGCTACTCTATAACTAATTTTGCTACTGTTATGAGTCGTAATGTAAATATCTTTTTGTTTTCCGATGGTCTTAGGCGACCCCGGTGAAAGGGTTGTTCGACCCCCAAAGGGGCCGCGACCCACAGGTTGAGAACCGCTGCTCTAAAGTATCTGACAAAGGCATCTGAAGTGGAAGTCATGACCAGCACCCACACGCGTGGCCTCTGAACGGCTCAGTCCATCACTGTCAGTCCTGGGATGCAAACATGTTCTCCGGCCTGGACAACTTTCTCACATCCCGCTTCCTTTCCCTCAGGCCCTGGGGTCTTATTCTAGGGTGCCAGGACAAGGCGAGGGGTGCTGGGGGGGGGTGCAGCAGAAACCGTGAGACACGCTGGTCTGTGCAAGTATTCATTCAATCACAGAAAATAGAAGCAAAAGAGACCTTCGGGACCACGGGTTCAACCTGGGTGCTCAGATGTGGGAAGAGGGGAGGAGTCTTGCTCAGAGCAGTTTCTCGTCCTCAGCGCTGCTGGCCTCTTGGGCTGGGTCATTCTTTGCTGGGGCAGTGGGGGCTGTCCGGGCATTGTAGGATGTTTAGCAGCATCCCTGACCTCTCTGCCCACTAGATGCCAGAAATAACCCTCTTCATGTTGTGACAATCAAAAATGTCTCCAGGCATTGCCAACCACCCCCAGGGTTGAGGATGAGCGCTGGGTAGTGGCTGGCACAGCGTCTGGCTCATCCCGAGGACTAACACTGTGGGTGTCGTGTGAGAGCACCAGGGTGCAGAGGGGACAGGAAGCTCCCTAAGCCTGCGCCCGGGAGGCCCTGCATTCAGGGCTCTTCCCGTCACCCTCCTGCTCTAAGTCGTTTCTGTTTGTTAGGCCCCTCATGCCGGAGAAAAGACAGCTGCTCGGGCTCCTTCTCTGCAGTATGTGAAAACGGTATAGGATGCTTCTTTACACATTTTCAAGGTTTTCCCACTTGCAACCTTGTGAGGAAGTGAAACAGGTGACAGTATCTGCTCGTTTACAGCTGCAGGGATGAAGGCGTCTGGGCACAGTCCGGTCTCCTGCAGACCCCACCACAGCACTTGGCTTCTGAAGGGCCCTGAGTAAACATCAGCTTAATAAGAACCACTGACAGTGTACAAACATTGGCTTCGGTGATGATATCATCCTCCTCCCAACTACCTTGAATAGAAACCAGCACTGTCTTAAACTCCTATCCTTCCACATCCAAACTTCCATCGGAAAATAAACAAAAAAACCCAAATCGTTGTAGCAGTGTGAGCTCTAGCTACAGTACCGCTAAGTCATTCGCCTCCTTTCTGGTCCCAGTATTGGGGGCTGGCCTAAGCGCGCCCTGCCTTTGGCTTGGGCTCTTACCCACACCTCCTGTCTCTGTCCCTCCAACGTGCCCTGCTCCGTGCAGCCGCCAGGTCCTCTTACTGAACAACAGCCCAACTATGTCCCTCCCATGCATCAAAGCCTCACTCTTTAGGGCCTCAAGAACAGAGCCCTGACTCCGCAGCGGCGATTCTAGACTACCTTCTCCTTCAGCACATCCTCCCCTCTGGCAAACAGCTGGCCCAGCATCACTCACAGGTCACCGAGGGGGAAGACACGTGCTCTGTACCATCCCCTCCCCACAGGAAACATGGCGATTCCTGCCCATCTTCCTATTGCCCTTCTAGCTTTCAGGGCCTACTTCACATACCATCTCCTGCATGAAGTCGGCCCTGCTCTTCCAAGTTAGAACTGGGGCCCCAGCTCGGTGCTCCTCAGCACACTGCTGCTGTGTGCTCCTACGTCAGCACAGCCCATCTGGCTCACCACCCTCATCATCTGCGCTCCTGCTCACGTTCCCTACGGTCTGCATGTGGCCTCCTTCCTTCCTCCCTCTCTCCTTCGCTCCCTCTCTCCCTTCCTTCCTTTCCCCCTAAAATCAAGCACAGTCTCTTGCATATTGTAGGTCATCAATACATGCTTACCAAATTTAATTTAAATCAATTAAGTAAAAAAATATTTCCCTGCTCTTTGGTTTTTAACGCCATATCCTTTCCTGTGAATCACTTGTGAACAATGCAAAGAATGGCATTAGACCATAAATCCCAGTGGGGGAGATTCATCTAATCCAATCTGTTACAACTGGAAGGACTCTTTCCAGTTCAGGTTCAACAGATGGTCACCAGACAGTGACAGGGAGCTTGCTATCTGAGGCAGGGCACACCTTCATTGGGCAGCTCCAATGCTTGAACGGACATTCTTGTGTCAAACTGGAATCCTTTCCCTCCCTAAAATGCCGACCCTCAGGGGCTACGCAGCATGAATTCCATCCCTTCGATAAGATGGGCCTTCCAACAGCTGGAGCCCCAATACTGGCTCCCCAATATTGACCCAGCTCTTCAACCTTCACATATAAGTCACGATTTCTAGCTCTTTCTCATCTCTTCTCATCCATCCCATCCCATCCTCAGGACCAGTCTCTGCATGTCTTCCTGTCGGCCAAGACTCCTTGTAACAGGAGCCACACGGAACGTTTATGCTTCAACCAAGCCTGATCAAGGACTTCACGAAGGAACGAATACCTTCCAAGTCGGCACTCCAAACCTGAATTATGGCCAAATAAGACTGAATTCACTTTCTTAGCCACAAATCATAATGCTAGATTATACAGAGTTAGTAAACAAAACCCTGGGATCTTTTCAAAATGAAGTAGTGTTTATGCCAGATTGCCCCTAATTTATATGCATGTGCATTATTATAAGCAGACAGAACAACATTAAACAAAACAAAGATGTAAACAAAGCCCTCAAGGCCAGGCTTTGCAGGTTTCCCTGTAAAATTTTATTGATTTTTTGAATCTTGAATTAATGTGTTCGACAGCTGAGCTGCTGCAGTTTTTTTGTTTTTAATCATCTCAAACATCTGTACATGTGGATTCCATATCTCTAAGCCCATGTCCAGCGAAGACCCAAGCAGAGACCACAGCGTGTCTGCTTCCACTCACAGGGCACACACGACTCCACTGGGGGGAAGGATGTCTCCTGTGGAAGTGGCTTTCTCTGGTTTGCCTTGCAGAAGCTCTCTAATTAGGTCAGCTAGTCTGATGACATGAATTAAGGCCGTCCAGGCTCCACAAATACAATAATTCAATTCAGGACCAACAGGACCTGACTCTCTAGGCAATAATACAATTTTAGTTCCCAAGTGAATACGGGGAGCAGAGGACAACTGGACTAGCACAGGCCTGAGGAAGCAGCAAGGGTGCTCAGAACTGAGTTTGGGGAGAAGATATGGAGTCCAGCCTCTTTTTGGAATGTGCGAAACATAAGAAGATGCACAGTGCTCAATGAGGCTTTCCAATGGAAAACTGAAAAGTTCAGCAAACGACCGGCCTTGTGTGTCTGCAGGCAAAACATCAGAGGGAGAATCGGACTAGGGGATTTTAATGTAAAGTGCTTTTTGTCTTTTTGTAAATGGAGAATGATCAAAACCATATTTTAAAAACTTAAGCTCTATATTAAAATTGGCTAAAAATTCTTAAAATTGATGGATTAATAATTTTTCGATGTTCAATGTGAAACTGTATTTCATTTCATCATCTTTTCACTCTATTTCACCATGTTTGATAGTTCAGAACTAAGGGCCAAGTATGACACAAATTAATTAAAAACAAACAAAAAAAATCACATAATTTAATTTTTGTGTTTTAAAAAACAAATTCATTTCAGCATGTTTAGAAATAAACGCACAGTTATCAAATGGCATCATTTTGGGTCCTCATCTTCTTCTGTAACCCTCAAAATGCTTTAAGCTCACGAGACAATCATGAGTAATGAATTTCTGGAAGAAAAAAATCCTACCTTCTTCAATTACCCACATTTTAAAATAACACTTATGCTCAAATAAGGCTCACCGATGGAAATATTTCAAAGCACTCTTTCTTTAGGTTTAACTGTGTTATAATTCCTATGTGGTACAGAATAAAAATACAAAATTATAGCTGCTATGATCACATGGGAACAAAGCTCTCACTTCTATAATATAAGGCAGAAAGATCCACAGTCATCATCTAGATGAGCATGTGGCTTAAAGATCACTGTGTGATCTAAGTTAATATTAGAGAGTCTAGTGAAGTCTAAATGGTCTTGACTTTGACCCCAGTACATGGCATGGTGATAGCATGAAACGGATGCATTTCACTCACCCTCTCAAAAGCTTGAAAAGCATGCATCCCAGGGAGAACCAGTCGGCACTGCTGTCATACGCTGTCCCCTTCTGCAGCACCTCAGGAGCCATGTACCCGTGGGTGCCACTAGGGAAGAGAAAGTGAACATGCAGTTGTCAGAACGTGTCCATCTTATAAAACAGTCATAGCTTATCAGGAGGTTCCGGGGTCATTCATTTAATGGCAACAGCTGTAAACAAGGGATGGGGGATAACAGTACTTCCATACAAACATGAGTCATCCAACACCCAGTGGGGAAACAACCTTTTCTGTCTTAATTAGTATAGGAATTAATATAAATAAATTAGCATACAAAATAAACATGAGGCATAGTCCATTGTCTATGAGGGGAAATCTGAATCTCGTTAGTCCTTCTCCACTACCGCTTTGAAGAGCTAAAGGTCTCCTGCCTGACTGAGAGCTCTTATGAGGCGATGAATGGCACTGGGGAAAGGTGGGAGGTGACGATGACAGGTGGCTACGTCACAGTGCTGTGGACTTCGATGGGGTGGGGATGCCTACTCCTGTGTGGGGTCCTCCCACCCCGACCCCACCACCCGTGCTGAGGACCTGCACCTGGCCATGCTGAGGTCGGGCTACTTCCTTAGAATTGGACAGAACTGGATTTCAATTCTGGCCCCACAATGTGCCAGATATGTGACCCTGTTCAAGTTACTTAATTTCTCTGAACCTCAGTTTCCATACCATCGAAAGCAGATCATTATACCTATGACCTATGGGGTTTCTGTGAAGACAACATATTCAAAGCAGCTCGCCATGCATGCCTGGGACAGCTGACGTTCAACTAATGACACAGTAAGTGCTGTGGCGACTGGCACTGCCACTCCACACACAGGTCACTTTCTGGACAGTTCCCTGGGCTGCTAGTTCCAGGAGGTCAGGGATCCTTTCTGTTTTGGTCACTGCTGCACTGCCAGCACCTAGCACTCAGCCATTGGTAAATAAATACTGGTTGTATTAATTAGTTGACTTAACCCTAACAGCTGTCATATGAAGTAAATATCATTCTTATGTCCTCTTTATTGAGGTAGCACAACTTGGGAGGATTCAAACCCAATTCTTCAGGCTCGAAAGCCTCCTTGACTTACAAATACAGTATTTCATTGTGCATTTGGCTTTTTTAAGTAGTGGCCTCACTATCATCATTTAAACATGGAAACCAATCTTCCCAATCCTGCCCCTTTATACACACTTCTCAAATACTGAGAAGAGCCCAACTTTCAGAGCTGGCACGCGAATTACGGCCAAAGAGGGAACGGCTCTACGAGGAAATGAATAACCCCACATCTGAAAGTTAACTCTCTTGGAAGATTAACTCGTAGGAGCTCTTGGATTCATAAGGAGTTGCAACTATACTAAATGAAAGAAACTAGCACACCAAACAGCTGTGGCATTAAAAATTCAAATGACTCTCTTAAAAATGTCTGATGAACTTCCTGGGAGAAGCCCCTCCAACCAAGGTTCTCGCCTAATAACTGTGAAGTGCTGGCCAAATGCTACGCTATTCTCACCACGGCTCAGATTCTATAGAAAGAGGAAAACGTTTACAGACATGGTGCTGTTCACTGTTAACATGTGATCAGAGCTTTAAAACGCAATTCTGATGTAATGCAGTCCCTCAATAAAGTATTACGATTCAGAACTACTTTTCTTCCGGGCCCAGAAAAAGATGTTTTTGTGGTTTATTTTCTGCACAACATATGAAACGAGCCTCCTAGGGGTTTCTTCAAGACCACTGAACACAGAGATGAGTGTTAGCTCAAGAGGTACAATAAATGGTAATTTTAAAAGATTCGGTGTTAAGAATGATACATTTAAAGAGAAAAAAATAAAGCAAAAGTCGTCTGCTTTTCCACAAACGACACCCCTGTTTATACTTTCCACCCAGATAAACTGATACCAAAGAAATAAAAACGAAAACCCATACATATTCCATTCTGTGTCTACAGAGCCCTGGGACATTCCTGCTGTCATTTTAACAATTCCAGGTTCAGAGACGTCCTCGGGCCAGTGTCAACCTGCAGTGATCAAGCACGGTCACCGCCAGGCGCAGCTGAGGGTCCCCTGAGGGGTCAGGTGCTGGCTGAGGGCTGTGGTGTCAGGGAAGTTCCTCCATGTGGTCATTTAGAGCTGACAGAATACTCAAACCTAAGAGCATGACCCACGTTAAAAGCTTGAACTGCAGGTAGATAATTTGTGGGGGTTTCTTTAATTAAAAAAAAATCCTAATTTCTCTTCAGAAAAAGAAAACGCCCTTTTGAAAAGGAAGGAAAAAGTCAATGGAGAGGCTGGGCCTGCCTGGGCGAGCTCTATGCAGCTGCCTCTGCACACGGCACGTAGGCGCTTCATTCACTCTTATCACAACTTTCAGGGATTTACTAGTACTTCCACTTTATAGAAGAAGAGACTGAGGGTCAGACAGGTAAAATGGATGATATAGGGTCACACAGCCAGCAGAGACTCAGGTCTGCTGCCGGGGCCCCCATCTTTCCCACAGACCACCTGGCCCCTGTGCAGTTAACACTGGGGGCCTGTCCACGCTCCCCACAGACAGTAAGAGAAAGCACACGGCTCTTATTTCCTCTCCCACAACCCAGGATATGGGCTCTTCCTGGACCCGGCATTATCACATATTGACAATCACCACTGGCAAGAAAAAATGGGGGGGACATGTGACCAGGTCGGAGTCCGAGTGAAAAAACGAGTCGCAGCAGAGAAATGATAGTGAACAGTCGCACTACTCACACACTTGCATGGGGCTTCTTTTTGGAAAAATCACAGGCCAGGCCGAGATCTGATATCCTAACATGTCCATGTTCGTCCAAGAGGATATTTGCGGGCTAAAGAGAAAGAGAAGGTGATCTTTGAGAGTCCCCAAAATGAGACATGGGCTTTGAGAACTTCCACAACTATAGGCACTTGGTATCTTATTGGTTATTTTATCATAGTTCCTTCCTAAACACGAAAGTTAGCTTTGTATTAGCACAACCAAGGAGGGCACGATACAGAGAATAATATTTTTCATGTTAACTTTAGTAGGGAAGTGGTAATGGCAGAAGCGAAGGATTCCACTCCTTAGAAAATGAAACACGGGGCAGGTAACAGGGGAGGGCTGTGACCACAGTTCATCCAAGTTCAAAAGCGTTCTCTTCTCACTGCATTCCAGCCAGAACAGGACGCCTCCCGACAAAGGGAGTGAGTCCACCGGCTTTGTGGCTTCTGTGAACCATAACGACTTCTGAGAATGAGGCCATGAAGCAGAGAACAGAGAGGAATCTTGCAGGAATGTACCAGCACTGACCTCAGAAATCAAAATATTCCACAATGCCGCACCAATCCCAATCAGTGTCATTTCTGTTTACTGGTGCATCATCAACACAGGGCCCTACCAAATGACCAAATATGATTTTGACCACAACTCTGATGAAACATACCCATTAAGATGAGATTTAGTTAGCATAATCACGTAAAACAAAGCTCCTCTCCCTAATATACACTGAATTACACTCATCTTAATAGTATTTTTTTTTGCTGGAGATCAACTATTGTTTTGCTTGGAATAAAAATAATGGCATGCTATTATAAAATTGAAGCATGAATAATCATGAGTAACTAGAATTAAGTTGGAATAGAAATTAAATAATACCATTGCCTATTAAATAGCTTAGAAAAAAAATGCAGCATGAAGACGATTAGAAGCCAGCTATAGATTTAAACTAAAATGTATTGTAATAGCACTTCATGGGCCTTCAGCATGTATTTCGGTCTTCTGCAAAAATCAAATGAGGAAATAAAATGTCATGTGCCAAGCAGTGTTTAATTATTTCTAATTCAATGAAAATACATTTTTTCTTCTTTATGTTTGTATGAAAACTAAGGGAATAATTCTTTCACCTTGAAGAAAGCTTTAAAATTTACAAAGTATTCTGTGAAAAAAATTATATGCTCAAAAATAAAATATTTTAGATTCTTAGAAGGTAACGTTCAAAAGCGAAATCAAAACATATTTGCTCCTTGGAGAAAAGAATGTAATCCGTACATTTCAGTTGGTGACCTTGGGTTCATTCAAGAAGGAATCTGAGCTGGGAAGCAAACACATTCTCCTAGTCTTCTCACCCTATCAGGGAATTGTCAGTCCCATCATTTTTCTTTTCATTATTATTTACCCATTTATATATCTGCATAATCACTTCTATAATTTATCATGGTCCCTTTTATCTCTATCCCTGTCTTCAAACTGTTGGCTGGATGAGTGTCACCACAGATGTACTACTGGGCAAACTCCTAACTCCCTCATTAACGCGGAACCCAAGACCAGGTCCCACGGTCGGGAATGAAACAAACTCAGAATAGACTTATTTTTTCAGGTTCAGTGAGACATATTTATTTGTTTATTTACTCCCTCTCCCATCCCTTCCACCTTGACAACCATCAGCTTGTTCTCTATATCTATGGATCTGTTTCTGTTTTCTTTAGTTTACTCATTTGGAATTTTTTTTAGATTCCACAAGTAAAATCCTACTGTATTTGTCTTTCTCTCACTTATTTCACTTAGCATAATACCTTCTAGGTCCATCCATGTTGCCCCAAATGGAGAGATTTCATTCTTTTTTTTTTTAATTTATTTTTTATTTACTATTTATTTTTTATTTATTTGCTTCCAAAGTCCAGTGAGATATCAAAGAGAGTAAGAACAGAAGCCCAAGTCCAGCAATCTGGGGCTATATAGTTCAGGGATCTAAAAATCTATTTGTGTTTTAAGGTGATCTCAAAACGATGTGAGGCTCTGACAGTAGCCTTTGGGGGAAGTACTGCAGGCTGATCAGCAAGTCCACCCGATCGGATCAGATGTGCTCCAGCTGAGCCGTGGCCCAGCCATGCTATGTCCTGCTTCCCTAGTGGATAAACCCCGTGAGACGCATGCTCTTTGCTTGTTATCTTTGTACATCTCCAGTGCTAACACAGAGCCTTGATCAAATCCGTTGCTTAGTGAACATTAATTGAATTACAAGTAGTTGTAAAACGGACAACACCATAAACCTCCTACTACGCTTTTCGTGAATTAATTAAAATTTCTGCATTAGTGTTTCTGCTGCACCAGGCACTGTAGCAGGCACTCAGATGACCACGACGACTAGGACATGAGTTTCTAGAGTCTAGACGAGACTGACACCACATAGATGATGACTTCATTGGGGCCCACATAAGGAAAATGACAGCATGTGATGGAAGCTGGAGGGCCCAGACCACAGCACCTACTGCGCAGGTCCAGTATACAGTGAGCGTGTCCAACAGCCTTACCTTCAAATCTCTGTACACGACAAACCGATTGTGCATGTGTTCCAGCCCCAGGATGATTTCGGTGGCATAAAACCGCATCTCCTTCTCAGAAAACACCCCGTGCTGTGAAAGGTGATAGTGCAAATCGCCCCCTGGAATCCGAGAGGCAGAATTTAAATATAAAACAATATAAACAATATAAAACAAAGTTCTTGGGTTGGTAACACAGCTGCACCATGTCAGGTACACCATCATAGGGTGGGATTAGCTAATCTGCTTTGATTACTTAAGTCCCATCTAATGACTGAATCAATTTATATGTAGTGATCCAGTAGATGGCTTAACAACTGGCTCTGTGGATAATAAATAAGTAAATAAACTGGTCATATTGATGGATAGTTGATAAAGTAAATACAGTAAATTTTTTTTTAATTTATTTTTCAATTACAGTTGATGTACAATATTAGCTTCAGGTATAGCATAGTGATCAGACATTTATATAACGAACTGATCACCCTGATAAATTTAGTACCCATCTGACACCATACGTAGCTATTACAATACTACTGACTACATTTCCTATGCTGTACTTTACATTCCCATGAGTGTTTTTATAACTGACAATCTGTACCTCCTAATCCCGTCTGCTTTTTCACCCATACCCCTCACCATCCCCCCATCTGGCAACCAACAAAATGTTCTCTGTATCTACGAGTCTATTTCTGTTTTGTTTGTTCATTTATTCTGTTCTTTAGATTCCACATGTAAGTAAAACCATATGGTATTTGTCTTTTCTCTGACTTATTTCACTTAGCATCATACCCTCTAGGTCTATCGATACTGTCGCTAATGGTAAAACTTCATTCTTTTCATGGCCGAGGAATATTCCATTGTATATATGTAGCACATCTTCGTTATCCATCTTTCAGTGGACACTTAGGTTACTTCCATATCCTGGCTAATGTAAATAAATACAGGAAAAATTTAACTGGTAAAATCCAGGTGGTGGGTATTTGGGTGTCTCCAGAAAAATTATTTCAACTTTGCTGTATGTTTGAAATTTTTCATAATACAATGTTGGAAAAATCTTATGACCTAAAGTTACAGAGACAAAAAAATGCCACCAACAAAGTGAGGGCATGTTTTTATAAACTGTAAGGGAAAAGCTTGTATTGATCTATAAAAGTTACTGTGTGTCTAACTTTATCGCTCTGGCTTTTACAAGTGTCTTCCCTTTCACACACGTATTCCTGTATAAGCACTAACCAGAGGAAGATGTGAGAGATTTCCGGCATGCCTTCCCCATGCCATTCCCAGTCGGGATATTAGGTCCCAGGCCCTGGTTAGGCAAAGGGAACTCTATTCTGACCTCTGTCACCATTGATTAGATTTGCCTGTTCTAACGGTCACATCAATAGAATCGTATAGGATAGAAGCTGCTATGTCTGGCTTCTTTTGCTCATTATTATGTCTGTAAAATTCCTTCATGTTGCTGGATAGATCCGGTCTTACATCACTCAAAACATAATAAAACTTCACATGAACTTCAAAAAAGGTATTTCATTTGTTGAACTGTATGCCCTTTTATTTCAGCTCGTGTTACTAAAAATATTTTTTAGTACATACATGTCATTTTCTACTATTAGAAACTATTTTTCTAGCTAAACCTTTTTGGCATTCTCAAGATCATCATTCATAGTTTAAAATATCAATGCACAGTGAATCTGGGCTAAAGGTACAGATAATTGGGCTAAAATCCTTCCAAGTTGGTATTTAAATACCCTTCTACCTTTAACCTATATTCTTATTATGAGACATTTCATTCCTAAAAGTTGAGGGTCAGGAAACAAGCTAATTAAAGATCTAAGGCAGCTGCATTCCGAAAAATCAAGTTTCACCATGAAGTATTTTATGAAAATCTATTGTAGAAAATGCAACTTCCTGGGGCAAGACTGGGAGGGCCGGAGGGAAACTGCAGTCAACGTTTTAAAATGAATTTTAACTAAAAATTGAAGAGCAAAAGGTTTCCTTAAACTTCAGGGGGAAACTAATTATATGAAAGCCCAAACTGCCCATCCGCCTTTATCAGTGTAGCTGAGATTTCACATCAAAGCCTTTTAATGTATTCAGACTCCTTAGGTTTGGCTTACCATTCATCAGATCCAAGATGAAGCAGAGTTTATCTGGAGTATGGAAGGCATAGGTCATACACACAATGAAAGGACAATCCTAGAGTGAAAAAAAACCAAAAATTTATAAGAAAAGCAAGCGCTTTCCTGGAAAGCACATTTACTACCAAACATCATTTATAGATTTTTGCATCCACGCCACCGCCCTATGTGCTGAGCACAGATACCTACTCAGTAACTTGAACAGTAAAACCAATCTGGTTATGTGATAAAATGCCTAGACATGCAACTATTACTGACTGGAGCAGATGAACTCCAAGGTCCTCTCTCGCTCAAATTCCATCATGACTCTTCTATCTACATCTTCTTCAAAAGACTCAGATGCTATAGGAAAATATTACTGCCTTGCTAGTCTTTTGATTTTGGTTCTGGCAGGCCAAATATCCATTTCAATCTCTGTTCTGAAGTTGGAAGAACCATACCACGGGTGGGGTATGGGGTTGAAATGGTATCTATATTATTGCCTTGAAACACTGGGAATACAAGTGGAACTGATTTAGCTTTTAAAAGTGGAAAAATATACCAGGGTGGGGAACTGAATAACTCAGTTGTAACAATGTCAATTTCCCCCTAATTCATCTATAGATTCCATGCAATCTTGATTACAATGAAAACTGACAAGCTGATTTTAAATTTATATGGAAACACAGCCAGCCAAGAAAAGTTCAGATACTCTTAAAGAAAATCAAAGCTAGAAGACAGTGTGGTGCTAACCCAAAAACATACAAACAGGCCAATGGAACAGAAGAGAGAATCCTGAAATAGGCCCACACATAAACGGTCAATGGGTTTGTGACAGAGTGACGCAATAAGGGAGGGGGAAGGATGGCCTTTGTAATCAAGGGTGCTGGAACAACTGGATAGCTTACAATAAAATGTGAACATTCACCCCTACCTCACACCATACACTAAAGGCAACTCCAGGTAGCTATGGATCTGAAGGTAAACAATAAAGCTTCTAGAAGAAAACAAGACAGAGTATCTTCATGATCTCAGGGTAAGTAACGGTTTCTTCAATAGGCCACAGAAGAACTAACAGTAAAAACATTGATAAGCTGGACTAAAATTAAGAACTTCTGTTCTTCAGAAGGCACCATTAAGAGAGTACGAGGCAGGTCACAGAATGGGAGAATCTGCAATCCATAAACACAGAGAGGACTCCTATGTAGAATAGATAAAGAACACTTATAAATCAACAGAGAAAAGGGCAAGCAACAAATAATAATAATAATAATAATAATAGTAATAGTAATAATTAAATGGACATGTCACGTAAAAGGCTATCAAATGGCCCGCAAGCCTATGAACAGAGGCTGGACCTCAGTTGTCCCCAAGGAAATGAAAATTAAAAATCACAACATGACATCACTAAAACTCACAAGAATCGGCTAAAATGAAAAAGACTGCCAATACCAAGTGTTGACAAGGAACAGAGTAAATGGAGCTTCCATGGCCACCAGGAGTGTACAATTATGGTATAGCCACTTTGACAAACTGCTGAGTGGTATCTGCTAAAGCTAAGCACCGCCTGCAAACTCTTTGACTCAGCATTTCCACTCTGGGATACTCACCTCACGGGAACCTTTACTTACGTGCACCCTGAGGACTGCACAAGATGCTCCTCGGAGCACAATTCAAAATGGCCCAAGCCAGGAAATAACCAATATGCCTACCGACAGGACAGACACCTACACTGTGGTACACATTTATACAGTGGGATACTAGAGTATAAGGGCCAGCAAATTCTTTCTACGAAGGGCTAGACAGTAAATAACTTAGGCGTTGCAGGCCCCGTACTATTTCTGCCATATATTCTCTGCTTATTGTCTTTACAATCTTTTAAAAACATCAAAACCATTCTTACTTAGTTCATGGGCTGCACTAAAATAGGCCACAAGCCAGACAGATCTGGTCCACAGGCCATATGCAGCCTGCTGAGTCCTGTATTTAGCTACGGAATGCACTCTGGCCGTGTTCAATGACACAGATGAATCTCACAAGCAACACTGAGCGACAGGACCCAGACACAAGAGAGCACGTTTATATAAAGTTCAAACATAGGCAAAGTTAAATTGCGGTGCTAGAAACCTGGGTAGTAGTTAGCTTGGGCATGGGGTTAGTGACTGAAAGGGGCACAAGGAAGGTTCTAGAATACTGGTAAGATTCTAGCTCATGATCTGGGTGCTGGGTACAAATGTTCCCTGTGAAAATTCATCAGTGCTATGCTAGATCTATAACTAGGGCTATTTTAGATTCTTTATGTACAGCGAATACTTGCCATGTAACTGATTCAAATAAAAAATGGCACAGAATATCTATATCCACTTTCTTAACAGAAACAAAGAATTATTAAATTCCACAAAAGAATATTCAGATTTCAACAGAATAATCTGTAAACAGAGCCTGCATTAGTCAAACTTCTGTATTAAGGGCATCCAGACAAATGTGAGTGAACACATTCCTATACGCTAAAGACTCATGAACTTGAACTCAATTTCCATAAAACTTCTGGAGGAAATTAGGCATACTCCAGAATGCATTACAAAATTCATTTTGTGGTTACCTACTTTTCCTTAAGAGTTCTGCGGAGATGGTAGTGTTTACTGATTTTAAGATTTATTTGCTTTATAGGTAAAATGAAGACGCTATCCTTTTGCTGTTAAAAGCCACGTGGACTTCCTAGGTAGCGGGCACCGTCCCACTTGGAACCCACCAGACCTTTCCAATGGCCTGTTGAAGACAGAGCATTCTGCCACTTCCTAAGTGGGTTCCCCACATACTCTGGTTCCTGATCTGATGAACAATTCATCTGCAGAACAGAGAAGTGGGTAGACCCTGAAATTAGGAAAGCCAGGGTCTTTCCTAGCTTGAGACAGCAACTCCCCTCATTTCACCAAGGGGACAAGTAGAACCTGCCACGAGTATTTCTGAACACGACAGTACATGACTCTTCTAATGACAGCCCTGAGCAAATGCCAAAAGGCTAAAGTATACTTAAGATATCACGTTATTGAGATGGGGCATGAATTATAGACTGAGAATCATAGGCTATCTGAATAGAAAGAGCTCTAAAAAAAAAAAAATCACCAGGTCCGACTTCTTTATTTTAAAGACAAGGAGCCTAAGGCCCTCCCACAAAAGAAAAATAACTTGTCTAAGGTCACAAAGAAATTTGTCAGCCAGTCAAGGTTCGAACCCCAAGCCTCTTGACCCTCTCCAGAGTTCCCTCGATGTTAAGCTACTTCTAAAAGCAAGGTTTCCATAGCGATATAAAATAAAATCTCCCTTAAAGGGCTATGACTCGGTTCCCTCTACAGAGCGCATGGGCTGCAATCCGTGACCTCTCAGGTGCTGAGCAGATGCCAAAGAGTCTCACGGGAGTCTGAGACACAGAGTACCAAGAACTGACCCACACGAACAAACAGGCAGCAATTCAATGAACGGTGTTGATACAGTTCCAAACATCGTTACAGTTACGATATTCTGTCTTAATTATAAGTAAAGATAGATGAGAAGCAGTGAGTTTTTAGAGGTGGATGCATAAACAAAGCTCCTCAGCAAAAACCTGTCTTTGCTTTCCTACCGGCAGTGAGCAAAGCAGCTTGCGCTTTGTAGGAATTCTGTATAAAACTGTGATAACATAGACCATGAAGCACTTCCTTAAGAAAGTTCTCCACATCGCAGTCAGAGGAGTCTTCTCACACTGCACGGTGTATCATCTTATCTTCCTACTTCACACATTTTGTTTCCAAGTGCTGTAAGATTTTTTTGAAAATCTTCAGTGTTGGCCCAAAAAGCTCTTTATGGGCTGGGCTGGCCTCTGTCTGCCTCTCTCTCTCCAGCTTCATCTTGGGCTAATCACCCCATCAGGTCAGACCCCAGCTATGTGACCTTCTCTGAAGTCCCCAAACCCTCCGTGCTCAGGACCAGACACGCATTGGCCCCTCCTCTGACTGCAGAGGGGCACTGGGTGACAACACCTCCACCCTGGGGTGTGCCTACCAAGCGCTGGGTACCTGTCTTTCACAGCTCTTGCCACATGCTCCAATTATCTAAACATTTCTGAGATTATCTGAACACTATCACCTTCTCTCATTCTATGCAGCTCTGTAAGAGCAAGGAGCCAAGTCAAGTTTTGGAAGCCCCATCTTGTAGCAGAGTACCTGGCACAACCTAGGCCTCACATACGGTTCAGCGAATGAAGGAATAACACATCTGATGACCAGTCTTAAGAGGCTTCCTTAATGAAGGTGCTGACTGCTGCTCCCAGCTGCGGACACACTTACCCTGGTTTTCATACCTGCAGATTTCCTGTAACCAAGAATTACAGAGTCCAAGTAGGGGCCTCCTACTGTTTCTTTGGGGGATGAGGGATGGGAATACTCAATATGACAATGAAAGAGAAAAAAACTTGTAGTAAAAAAAAAAAACTATGGGGCCGGCCGAGTGGTGCGATGGTTAAGAACTGGCCTGGGACACCAGAGGGCCCTGGTTCGGATCCCACATATGAGGGCCAGTGACACTGCCCTCCACAGCTAAGATGCTGAACAACAGCTCAACCTGGAGCTGGGCTGCCTGTGAGTCGCCCGCGACAGCGTAGGCTGCAGACCCTGTGGCAGTGGGTTGCCATGGGCTACCGTGTGTAGCCAGAACCAGCATGAGCAGCCAGCAGCTGCAGTGAGCGGCCGTCCAGAAGCTGGCGACTGATCTGCCTCGCCCGGGAAGAGCGCAATGATGGTGCCAGCTTGGGCCAGTGAAGCAACGTCCTCCACAACTAGACTGAAGAACAAAAGGACACAACTTGTCTGTTCCCCTTCCCCCAATTCCCCAGCACTGTTCCCATCCCCCAATTCCCCAATAAAAAACTTTAAAAAAACTATGAAGACTGATTGCAGCTCAATTGCAGACCAACCCCCTAGGAAATCATGTGAATAAAGACTGATCTAAAGTTTACCCCAATGAGGCAAGATCACTAAAAACCTATCAACGGTGGCATCTGATTAGCAAAAACAATCCCAAATAACTTTACTACAACTCTTTTGGTTAAATTATATATTTATATGTTAAAAAAAAAAACCTAAATCATTTCGATATTTGAAGAAAAAATATATGCAATTCTTTTAAATTAGTTCAAAGCAGCAGCCCAATATAACCCAAATTTTTAAATTTATTCCTTAGGGGTAAAGGCGTGAGGAACTACACAACCACTTAACCACATTCCCCCTCACCTGAATAAAATAAGTATTAAAACGCTACATGAAAATCGTACGAATAATTTTCCAACACCAAAAACTGTTTTCCATAAGGCTTTTTTGAGAATAAAGATGCAAGGCTTTGAGATAACTCATTAAAAATTAATGCTTTAATAACCCCTTAAAATCTGCTGTAAGCCTACACCCACGTTTGAAATTCAATGCCTTTCATTCTGATTCCAATACAGTGAGCAGGCTGTTCTGTTTCCATTCCAATCAGCTGACAACTTGGTTGTGCATACGGCGTAATAACTCTTATTTGAAATGCTTAATGTCCATATGTTGGGAGGTAAAGGCGCATAATTAAAAATTATTTACAGCTATGGCATTTTCATTTGTTATAGTCGAGCGAAATTATGATATTCTTTGGCTTCCACAGCAGACAGCCCTTCTAGAACCATTAAAACTAATGCTAGAATAATAATATGAACCATAATGCAATAAAAGTTGGTGATGAACAAAAACACAGAACCCATAAAGTGATGATGAGAAAGGCACACCGGGAGGGTCCCAGGGAGGCCAGAAACTTTGGGTGAGGAAATTAACCTCTGAGTCTCTGGTTCCTTGCTTACTAGATGAAAGGGAGTCTTTGATTCACCATTAAAATTGGATTCTTTCCAATCCTTTGGGTGGAGAGGACCCTATTTAAGAGCCCAGCCATGATATCTGGAGGCCCCCCACATGTCTCAGTGCGCATCAATCCTCCTGGCTTGGTGTTCACCATTGAATTTCCACGTGAGCTACACGGCATTACCGTGCTCGGGACATTGTTTTCCTTCTAGGCTGACTCCCTGCCCTCCTCAAACACTGGAGGACAGCCTAGTGGTGCACACTGGCTGGCCCAGGTTTCTGGGACCACGAGTTTTCCTGGATGTGTCTTTCTATACATCTGTCCAAATAAATAAAAGCCAAGGTTTTGATCCTGGGTAATGCCATGAACAGAAGAGAAACACAATGGGAGGCTGTTGGGCAAGTAAAGACGACACAGGGTCAAGGTTTGTTTATCCACGTACTGAGCTAAACATGCTTGCTTGACATACAAATAAAACATCCAACAGAATGTTCCAGAAACACAGTCCTGGAAATGGAAATGACCAAAGTCCACAGCAGGTAAAAAGTAGCAAGGACTGAAAAGATAAAGTCACCTACAAAAGAAACACAGACAGGGACAACCCCACAGGGACAGTTCAGGGAGGACTAACCCCAGTTGCTTCCTCTCTATTTGTTTATGAAGGAGAGGAGTGACTTTCACACTTCTCTCTGGGTTAGTCCTTCTCAGTCATGCAGTCAATTCTTAACTATACTCAAGTGGTTTTTTTTATTGTTATGATTATTTGCCAGCCTTCTCCCCAACCATATTCCGCAAAGAAGGACATCATAAATACATAAGTACTAAAGGGAGAAGTCATGGGTGCGCATAGCAATGGTTGCTAGTACTTTTCCAACTCTCAAATTAAACGGAGATAATATCTGAATTGCACGCTATGTATATTAATTAAGTGTTGCTGTTCCCTGCTACAAATTCTAACCGGCCCAAAAACTGCTAGCCCCATAATTCACCAGAAAAAAATGCCTGCATTATTTTTTTTCCTGCATTTTAAATAAATTGTCCAATTGTCCTGATATAAACAAATACCAAAAAAAAAAAAAGGTAATGTTCAAAATTGAATACTTACTCCTGTGCTCACAAGTGACAACATAATCCTCTCATTTAAGGCTAATGTTTCTCCTTGTTTCATCTTGATCCTCTTCTTATCTAAGCATTTCATTGCATACCTGGAAGCATAAATATTGCTGAAAAATCGACACTGAAAATATATCGAGACTGATTTCAACAATACACACCAGACTGGGGAAGGTTTCTAAAGATTTGGACAGTGTTTAAATGAAGTAAAATGGCACCTAAGTGCCATGCAAAAAAATCCTTATTTTGCACGTATTAAGAAAAATAAAATCAACTCCCCCCTCTAGGAGGTGGGGTGTAACCCCCACTCCTCAGGTGTGAGCTGTGCACAGTGACTTCCTTTCAAAGAGCACAGCACGGAGGAGTAAAGGGGGAGTAACGTCACAGTGGAGAGGCTGACAAACACGACCACAGCCATGTGATTAAGGTCAACATCAACAGTGATACATCACTTTAATAACAGATACTCTTGAGATGATGTGACGAGAATGGCCTTTTACTTCTGGAGTCTTCCTTCCAAAAGCCCATAACCCCAACCTAACTATGAGAAAAGCATCAGACAAACCTAAACTGAAAGACATTCTACTATATGTCAGTTTGTGAGAGTCAGGTGAAATAATAAATGCATATGAAGAGACAAATTGATATTATTTACTTCTACAACATCATGTGACAGACTAGATATTCCAACTACCTCAACAAGCTGCAATGATGAAGCAGAACTAACAAATTTAGTGAAATGTAACGAGCAGCCAGTAAAGTATATCATTTAGGATCAGTGTACTGGGCGAATACAGAATGGGGAAGAACTCTGTCGTAAGAGAACTCTGTTTCACAACGTATTATCTCATTTAATTCTTATAACAACATAGGTGCTTTTATTATCCCTACTTTACATACAGACTAGAATGTGGAGGCTCAAAGAGGCACAAACTCTGCCCAAGCCACGAAGTGCGGAAGCTGAAGCTGATCTAGCCACGTGACACTGGGACCCACACCCTGGACCTCCAGGCAGCCCTGTCTCAGCGCGAGGCCAGGCTTCTGACACCTCGGTGCCAGGCATTGGGCTCACTCTGCACAGGGTCCCAAAATAGGAAAAAGAGCAATGGGCACCGATTAGTGAAGGTCAACTTCAGCCCCCAAAAGATAAAAAACATGCCAATAACTGGACCAGTCTGGAAACAGAAAAGACTGCCTGGCAAAGCTGTCAGTGCCCAATCCCAGCATGGACTGAGAGAGAGGCTGAGTGACAAGCTTCACGGGATGCTGGGGCAGCAGGGGGAGGTGCGCACTGGATCAGGTGACCTCACTTACTCCTTGTGACGCAATGATTTTATAAACCAGCTTCACAGCCTATTCCACCTTGCCCACTGCTCTAACATGGCTATCACTCAATCAGGCTTGTAGGCCTGGCTCTATCAAATCGTACTTTTCCATTCTCTTTTGCATTCAGAAATGTGTTCTCTCAAACTGCTTCTATATTAATAAAGCTTTTCCCCACACTTAATAACTCCACCATTCGCTTTCCAGAACACATTTACACCTGGCTCACAGGCACCTGATGGCCTCACACCCGACTCCCATGAGACGAGTGACTGAGCTGAGTGATGGAGCGCCACAGTTCTGATCCTCGTAGCAGGGCACCCGCCCTCCTCATCAGCACCCCAGGTCTTCATCTATGCAACCCACGTCCCCTGGAATGCCACGTCACCCAAAACTGCATACGCTGAATCACGGATGAGTTACTATTTACAAGAGAATGTCTACTGCTTTCTGAGGTATGTTACTTCGGGAGCAAGATCATGGGCTTCCACACATCTGTGCAGGAATTTTCTTTGGATGTGAGCATAAAATCCTCTTAATATTCCCAGCAAAATGTATGAGCGTAGAAAGCTTACATTTTTCCAGTGTCTGCTTTCCTGCAACCATATACTTCACCAAAACCTCCTCGTCCAATGATCCTATGGACGCTGAAATCATTCATGGTCAACTGTGAATCCAAAATACAAAATGGAAACATATAATTGCATAAAAATTATGCTGTAAAGATTTTTCCCATGCAAAACATATATACAAGTTATTGAAACGGCAGCTTTGATGTGGATCTGCCCTTTCCATGACTGTTGCCTCAAGCTGAGAGATGCACAAGGTGGCAAAATTTTCTAGAACCTCCTCCTCCTAGAACCACCCCCAAAATGCACAAAATGGAGGCAAATGGGAGGATAACATACTGGGAGCCAAGATAGATTGCTTTTCCAATCTCATAAATCTTAGATTTCAAGACACATCCCTTGAAGAGAAGTGATTGTGAAATTTCTAGTCAAAATGAAAAACAACTTCAGCTACTCTGAAGTCTAACATTTGAGAACAGTTCAGCCAATTCCAGGAACTATCATGGCAGAAAAATAAGTCTACGTCAAGGGCGTATGTGGTTTCCTAAGAGTGGGCCATACGATCAGAAGCCCCAACAGATGCTGGCCATGTGGATTTTTTATCGATAACATCAGTGATAAGAGGACTCACACTGGGCATGTGAGCATGCAACACGACTAAGGGTGAGCACAACAGATAGTAGATAGAGAAGCTTTATTTGGAAGCACTGGCCTTTTGTCAGTATCTCGGCAATGCCCCGTTTCACACGGAGCTGTCACAGCATTAGACGGTGCAAAGGCGGACAGACCATCCCACGGTCATGGTGAGAGACCATCAGACAATAGCAAATGCCCACTCATTTACATATCCTGGCGAATCCAGGGTCAGGTTCATGAAGGTTCCCCCAAACAACCCTTACAACATCAAGCCACATGAGGGTAACAGGCTTATGCCTGATGCTTAGAGGCCACAGGGCAGGAGGACATCGATCCGCCTGGAGAAGCACAGCACAAGGGAGATCCACAGCAGAAGACAGAAGGGATTTAAAAATGTGTGTTTATTGCCTCTTGCTTCTAAATCCTGCCCGTAAATGTGACTGAAATGGGAGGTTAAAAAAAAAAACACACACACAAACAAAAACAAAACAACTCCTCTTTCAACAGTACTAGTCAAGTTAAAAGCTCAAAATGAAAAAGAAAAATCCAGTTGATAATTTCTTTGTCCCACATGCTGCAAACCTATGTGAAGGGCGGACATGAAGGAGAAGGTGAGAGAGGCTGTAGAAATGAAGGCGCATTCTAAAAAATAAAGCAACGATTATGCCCCGGAATTACTGGCATTGAAAGCTGAAAGAAGAGGGAATGCTAGGGAAATACATGTTAGAGAGTAGCCAGTATCTGAGGATGGCTTTTCGCATTCTCAAAAAAAACAAGATGAAACTTCAGTTCAGGAAAAGATGTCATCATTTTTATTACATGATTACACCTAATAAAAGGAAAAGGAAAGGAACTTCTCCAGGATGGCAAAAGACAAGGGCCTATGGGAATGACGTTATATAGACTTTTATTTTTACTACTTCTGTTACAGGGTCAATGACTGCTTAAAATATCCTTCCTTAAATAAATAAACACATTCTTATAGGAATATGAAAAAAGATAATTAAAATTCAACTTGTTTACAGCTGGATATGGGAGGATGACTTTTCGTACATAAAGCTGTAAGAAGGACATCTGTTTCGGCTGCGTGTCACCCTTGGGAGTAGAATCCAGGATCAAGTATTTTCTCATGAAGCTAAGCCAGAGGAAGTTTTTATTTAAAGAAAGAAGGAAACGCATGATACTTACATGGATATTTAATTCTACGTTTTTCCACTGACAAAATCTAGTGAACTTGTCACTAAAAAAAATAAAAGAATACAAATGATTACTGGAAAGCTAAATATCAAAGTAACTGGACTTAAAGAATGATATTATAAGATAAACTGGAATTGTACTACAGCTGTGCTGCTTCTCCAACAGAGTAAGTTTTTTAAAACATTTTTTTCACAAAGCATTCACCAGTATTCGGGCTTTATTTGATGATTCAAACGAAAAACTGCATGTTTTTCCTTTCATTGTCATTATGGTAACATCTTTATCTGAATCAGCACTGTCCAATAGCAGAATCATATGAGCCATGTGTGTAATCAAATTTTAATAATATATTTTCTTTAACCCCAATATATCATATCCAAAAATGGTCAACATGCAATCTGTATAAGATTAATTATGAGAAATTCTACATTCTTGTTTTTAATACTAAGCCACTGAAACCCAGTGTGTACGTGACATTTACAGCCCATCCTAATTCACACTAGTCATACTGCAAATGTTCAATTGCTACATGTGGCTAGCGGCTCTAACACTGAACAGCGAAGCTCTAAATGACAAAAATGAATGTCTAAAAATAATTAGAAGAGTAGCAAACACTCCAATGTGCCAGGCTCTGGAGGCTCGTTTACGCCTCCCACCAACTCCGTGCACAGGCACGATGTGATCCCCATTTCACAGCTGAGAAAACCGAGGCTTGCCCACAGTCACAGGGAGAGAATGGGTGGAGTAGGGTTTGACCCCAGGCCACGTACTGCCTCTCAAAAGACACAAGAGAGGAGCCTTCCAGCTAGAATCGGAAGACGCTGTACGTCATACTGCAGTGAGGTGCTCCCGCTGTTTACGCAAAGGCTTGATGAGTGCTTTATTCATCCAGGAAGTAAGAAAAGCATCTACCCCATAGGTATTTAATAAAAACGTATCTACAAGGTGTTTTGTTTTTCATTTTTGTTCTCCAAAAAAATGCATTCTACATTGAATAGCTCTTCAAAGCAAAGAACATGCTTGATGACTATTAGATTTCATCGAGGCCCTGGCAGGATTTCTCACACACAAGCAGAGTATTCAGGGTTCTTTGGATGAATAAACAAATGAAGAAAAAAAGAAAGAAAGGGTGGAAGGGAGAGAGTTCTTATGAAGTGCAAGTTAGAAGTATTGTCAGCATTATAATAAAATGCCTTAAAGCATCCAAATATCCCAGTTCCCCTGGGGGCTTCATTTAATATACCTTCTAAGGATCTTTTAAAACTATTTCAGAGGCTAATAATCAAATTGAAAATCAAAAGCAGAAGAAAAACTCTTTGTAATTACATAACATCTTTTTTCAGTCAATCTAAAATGACTTTTAAGGCGTGTTTCATTGATCCTCCTAACATTTTTATGAGGATGGTAAAATAAAATTATATTTTGAGAGTTTCTGGGAGTTATTTCAAACGGGCTTTTTTTTAAGTATGATGACTACAAAAGGCAAAACCACAGTGGGCTGTGCTCCACATTTATACATCCATGACCGGTTCTGTGAGACGCACGTGCTGTGTTGGGCTGATTCAGACTCTCTTTTCTCACAGATTCTGAACTGCAGAGCTGGCAACAGAGGGTGGTGAGTTAGCACATTTTACAAACTAGTGAACTAGCTGGGGAAGGTTAACAGCCAGGGAGAGAGAAGTGCCCTACGGGCCAAGAGAAGAGTCTAGAGCAGCGGTTCTCAACCTTCCTAATGCCGCGACCCCTGAATACAGTTCCTCATGTTGTGCTGACCCCCAACCATAAAATTATTTTCGTTGCTGCTCTATAACTGTAATTTTGCTACTGTTATGAATTGTAATGTAAATATCTTTTTGTTTTCCGATGGTCTTAGGTGACCCCTGTGAAAGGGTCGTCCGACCCCCAAAGGGGTCGCAACCCACAGGTTGAGAACCGCTGCACTAGAAGAACCAACTCCCAGCCTCTACCCTGCCCCAAAAGAATACAACACCCCCAAAAACAGAACACCCTCAAATACACATGCTGTCCATGAAATATGGGTGTGTTGTAACAAGTTCTTCAGGCAGCAGAGGTGGCCCCTGGGTGTCTAGGCTCAGTTGTGTGTCCCTGGGGGTTCCTTGAGCACTATTCCTAGTCACTACCCAGTTACTACGATAGGCGCTTCTTGGTAGAAGAACCGAGGCAGAGAACAGGGTAGAGACCGAGCAACAGACGGTAGCTCAGCAGGCAGGTCAGGGGTTAAAGATAACAGAAATGACTAGGGAACAGTGAGGGCGGGGAAGAGGGTTTTTCACTCCAAGCCCTGCCTTGGGCTTTGGATTGTTGAGCAGTAGAAGTTCACTGCCTGGACAGGGCTCAGACACCTCATCCAGAAGAGAGAAGGCCTCGCTCCTGGATTCAGCCCCACCTGGAACCCAGCCCCGTGCTCCTATTCGGCCTCAGGGGGAGGCTGAGAGAGGAGGCCTGGCGCTGCTGACGCCTTCCCGTTTGTTATCGCCTGCAGTGTGGCCAGTCCTGAGGACGCCCAGGGCTACAGGGTTCTCCTTACAGGGTTCTCCTTACGGGGTGCCCCATGCTTTTCAAAACCCAAGCTCGAAGCTCTTGGTTTGACAATGGGTTTTTTAAATTCTAATTTTGAGAATGCATTAACATAAAAAGAACCCAGAAAGGTATAAAAATGAACACACTAACTTTAAAAATAATTCATTTACAGAAAATGGTAACTGTTTCCAGAAATCCTGTGTGCAGGCTTGCCTAAAATGCAAACAGCTTCACTGGTACTTCCTGTGACAATGAGAGCGAATGGCTCACTCAGTAGGGAAAAACGACCGTGCAGGTTGAACTTCTCCTCCAGTTTAAATTGTGGTCCCCATCTCTCCCCTCTCCCCCCAGGATCACAAAAGCTAGGCTGACCCCGAGTTGGGAAAGGCCAAATTTCAGAACCAACAGCAATGAAGTCAGCCCTGAGCCAGCATCCCAGTCTCGGTTCCGCGGCTTGTTGGCCAAGTTTCTGCTCCTCCTCAGAAAAATGTCATCACTTGTAGGCATGTTAGTTTCCCAAAATATTGACTCCACTCCAGGATAAAATTATCTCTTGAACTCTAGTAGAACCATAACACAACGGGTTTTTTTTTCCCTAAATTACTTTAGTTCTGTGAACATGCAGAGAAAAACACTGGAATGAAGTTGCATTTGTTCTTAAAGGGCAATTAGGGAAGAGCAGCTGCAGGCTGCTCTGGCAACGAGACACCATCAGCATGGCAACTGTCTAGAACTCAGCCGAGTTTGTGGAGAAAAGCAGGCAGTGTGAATGCAGATTTCAGGAAGTCCGATTCTAATGGTGCATTATCACCAAAGAATACTCAAAACATTGACTGTGGGGGCCTGAACAGCAGATGAGCTCAACACTTTCACAGGCCTCACAGTAACGTTTCCGACTTTTCTATGACAAATGTGCTCAATAGTTTGAGTAACCTGAAGGGACATATTTATTACGTATATTAATGATGCATATGACCAGAAACAGACATTAGCCTATCTATCCTTAAATTCTACTACATAAAGAATCGGACGCAGGCTTGTCCCACTTTGGGGAACATGATTTTAAAGTCCAAATACATGAATTAGATAAATTATAGAGTTGTGTTTGCATTAGCAAAGGTGTCCCGATAAGATCCTTTCAATATTGAGGTTTCCTAGTCTATTTAAATTTTAGACCATTTTGAAGCTAAAGAACTAAAGGTCAAAGGGACGTTAAAACATGCAAGTCTTAAATTATAATGCAGGGTATCAAGGAAACAGCCTAACACAAAGCCTGGCACATCGTACGTGGTCCATAAATACTTGGTGAATAAATAAATTAACACACATTTTAAGGATAGCACTTACTGAATTAAATGAGGTACAAGATGTTACATAAATACATATACAGTAACATTCTAATAGGTTATATGTCAAATGTAGCTCCACAAAAGAAGATTGTGGTTACACACATAAAGTTTCATACCTTTCCATAAATTTTTGAAAAATGTCGCCGCGAAGACTTTCACAGATTTCTTCTATGTATGGCTGGAAAGGAAGGAAAAGAAATACCATACTGCGTAAATAGGAACATGTGACAGTGACAAACACAAACGGATGAGACTCAGACACGGTGAGGTTCCCAGTGACGCTGTCCCACAGCGCCCTGGACATGCCCTTCTCAGCCCCCGTCCAATTTCCACTGATGGGTTCATCATCATGATGTATTTAACAGTTATCTATACCACCTGATGGCACATGCCATGGAGGAAAGGCCAAGTCTGTCCTGCTTGCCATCATATCCCTACTGCCCAGGCCGGCTCAGTGCAGGTCACAGATGCTTCTTAAATGACCACTTAGGTGAGTGGGTGTGCGACCTGGGCAGTCCCACAGGGCTTAGGCTCAGAAGGGCACAGGGCTTGATTTAGTGCCCCGTCGCCATCGTGAAGTTCTTAACAACTGCTGAACAGGGGGCCCCACATTTTCATTTTGCACTGGGCCCTGGACGTTATGTAGCACACCCTGCAAATTACAATTAGTTATATAATCGCTATTAATTAATATGATTATTATAAATGATCAGCATTATTATTGAGTTTTCAAGGCTAAAAACCAAGGCACCCACAGGTAAGCTTTCTAAAATTAGCTATTTTCCTTACTGACTTTCTCCCTCTTGGAATCATAGAGCTAAAGGTAACCACGGGGTGGGGGAGCGGGGAAATTAATCCTGGTCCTTATTTGGTACATAAGAGGCTGTGGAGCTGCAGGCAGGTGCATTCCCAAAGTCTCTGAGCAAATTTATGGCTAAGCCGGCCGGGCTTCAGGCCAGGGCTCCTGGCTCACTTGCGCAGGGCGCTTTCCCTGTCAACTATCGCCTTCAATTTCATGCCGCTCTACACATTACTGAGTAAACAGCATCACTTTAATTTTCCATGTGACAAACTTTAAATCAAGAACTATAAACGTATCAAATGTCAACATTTCACAGTTCAATACAGAGTCAATTAGATAGTTTTGGAAAATATCTTGACACTCCCCGCTCACTGAATGACGCAAATTTAGGGTTTTCTGTGTCTTCACACGTCGTTCTGAAAATTTGCAAGAAAGGGGGTCCGATCGGAAGCCGTCCAAGGCACGTGATCAGACCAGGAAGTCTGCAGAAGCCACAGTAACCAAACAGGTAGTGAGACAACCACAGCGCTTCTGGGAGCCTCACTTCCTGCAGCAGAAAATAGACCCGGGGCTCAGCCGCCTCTCCACCTCCCAGGGCTATCGCTGTCCTGGGAAGGACACTGGGACTGGTCACTACCACCAGATGGACTTCGTTCCTTCCTGGTAAAAGGAGAAGCTGAACTCCCTCTCTCTGAAGCTCTTCCCAACCCTGAGATCCTATGATTCAACGATGACACAGATCAATCCTAGCCAAGTCCTCCAGATGCAAAAAGCTGCGGGCCACCAGTCTCAAGGGGTTCAAAAGACACCGAAAGATAAAACAGATCAAGTGTTTGAAGGTCTATGAAAAGGCTAAATCTATATATCACAGATTTCCTATTTGTAAAACTATTATGGGGGGTGGCCAGTTAGCTCAGGTGGTTAGAGTACAGGCTCATAACACCAAGGTTGTCGGTTCAATTCCCACATGGGCCAGTGAGCTGCGCCCTCCACAACTAGATTGAAACATCTACTTGACTTGGAGCTAATGGGTCCTGGAAAAACACACTGTTCCCCAATAAAACAAACAAACAAATAAAAAACCTACTATGTTAATGTCTACTTGTCATATTTTATTCAACATCTCATACTTTCTGCTAATAAAATAAAAGACAAAGGTCACTAGGAATTCTTAAGACTAAATGTAATGTAGCCATTGCCATTTTCAATAGAAAGAACCACAAGCTCTACCAGGTAAGCAGTGCAAAAGCCAGAGTTCTACAGTGGCAGCAGAAGCAAACGAGTTCACCTCTCTGAATCTGTAAAGTGAGATGGTCACATCTAATTTGCAAGGCTACTGTGAGGAGTTAATAAGAGTAAGAATGTTGAGGGCCAAGCACAGGGTCTGGCACATTTTAGGCACCTCAATGCAAGCTAGGACCCCTCCCTACCCTTGCCGCCAAAATACGCCTACACAATTACTTCTAAGTCAGTTTTGCAAACAACAGAATTTAATGAATAGCATTTTGTATTTACTTTCAGAGCATTTTTGTTACACTCCCTTCTTCTCTTGGTAAGAAATTTCAACTCAGGCATCATACTTCCTAATTTCAAAATATATTATAAAACAGCAGTAATCAAAATAGGATGGTATTGACATAAAGACAGACATTACAGACCAATGGAACAGAAAAGAGAGTCTAGAAATAAATCCACATATCTATGGTCAACTGATCTTTGACAAGAGTGCCAACAATACACACAGGGAAAGGAAAGTCTCTTCAATAAATGGCATTAATAAAACTTGATATCTATATGCAAAATGAAATTGGATCCTTATCTCGCACCATACACAAAATCAACTCAAGATGAATAAAAGACTAAAACATAAGACCTGAAACCATGCAACTACTAGAAGAAAACACAGGGGAAAAGGCTTCTTGATATTGGCCTGGGCAATGATTTCTTTGTGACACTAAGAGCTCAGGCAGCGAAAGCAAAAATAGACAAGTAGATTGCATCAAACTAAAAAGCTTCTGCACAGCAAAAGAAACAATCAACAGAGTGAAAAAGCAACCTACAGAATGGGAGAAAATATTTGCAAACCATATATATATCTAATAAGGGGTTAATATCCAAATATAAAAGAAACAACTTAACAGCAGAAAAACAAATAAATTGATTTTAAAATGGGCTAAGGACCTGAAGAGACATTTTTCACAAAAAGACATACCAACAGCCAACAGGCATATGGAAAAGGTACTCAACATCACTAATCATCAAGAAAATGCAAATCAAAAACACAATGAGCTGCCAACTCACACCTGTTAGGATGGCTATGATTAGACAGACAGGAGAGAAGTGATAAGAGGATGTGGAGAAAAGGGAACCCCTGTACACTGTTGGTAGGAATGTAAATTGGGGCAACCACTCTTGAAAGCAGTATGAGACTTCTCAAAAACGTAAAAATAGAACTACCACATCATCCAGAAATCCCACTTCTGGGTCTACATCCAAAGGAAATGAGATCAGTATGTCAAAGAGAGAGCTGCACTCCCATGTTCATTGCAGCGTTATTCACAACAGTCAAGGCCTGAAACAACCTAAGTGTCCAACGATGGATGATAAATAAAGAAAATGTGGGATGGCCCCACACACACATACACACACACACACACACACACACACAGAGGAATATTATTCAATCTTTAAAAAGATGGAAATCCTGCCATTTGTGATAACATGGATGTACCTGGAGGATGTTATGCTAAGTGAAATAGGCCAGACACAGAAAAACAAATACTGTTATTTCCATGTGGAATCTAAAAATGTGAAACTCATAAAAGCAGATAGCAGAATGGTGGTTACCAGGGGCCTGGGAGGTGGGGGAAACGGGGAGATGTTGGTCAAGGGTACAAGTTTTCATTTATACAGGGTGAGCAAGTTCTGAAGATCTACTACTGTACAGCATGGTGGCTACAGTTAACAACACTGTATTGTCTACTTGAAATTTGCTAAGAAGCTAGATCTTAAGTGTTCTCACCACACAAACACAAATGTAGCTATGTGAGGGGATGGATATGTTAATTAGCTTGATTGTGGGCATCACATCACAATGTATATGTATATCAAAACATCAGTTGTACACCTTAAATTATATACAATTTTTATTTGTCAATTATACTTCAATAAAGCTGGGGGAAAAA
>NW_017731761.1:361253-387163 GCF_001890085.2 Hipposideros armiger | reverse complement strand
TGTTCTAAGAGACAAATTTATATTTCCTCTACGTAGAATAATCAAATTCATTTTGCATAAATAAATCCTATCATGAGGCACCAACATCAAAATCAACTTGTCTCACTGTAAGTATACCTGGATAATCCAAAAAGGGTAAATTAATTCTTCCATTTATAAAAATCATTACATTATTTAATGGCATTTTTTTCATATCTCTTATCATTCAGAAACATAAGAAGTACATTATCCATTTGAAACTGTAACCGTGTCCTTACAAGTTGCTACCTCTACAGAAAACACACAGGCTGGAAAGGGCTTTGGAAGGAGGGGAACCCAGTATGTCAAAAGAGCAGCAAATACACAGGCCCCTGAGTTGTGTGGACTGAGCTTGCCAAGTCTTGTCACTTCAACCCGTTGGCCGTGTTGTGCTCGAGACCTGAGGAGCCAAGGTAAAAATCCAGTTCCTCTAAGCATTCACTCTTGATTCTCGGGAACAACTCTGTGTCATCTATGGGTGATGATCACCGGGAGAATCGACACCTGCCTACCGCCACAAAACAAACCTCGTGAAGTCCCCGCCTATCAGGGGTGCCTGGGATGTCAAATGGGAAAACGCCTTGTCCTCCGATGCTTCGTCTTCACTGATTGATTGAAAATAATGTTACTAGAAAGCTCTAGTGATCTTTTTCGGGAAAGGAATTATGAAGGATGTTGATATAAGAGCAACTTTCAACGAGATGACAGGCAACATTAAACTTCAATTGTTCCAGTACAGTCTTACCTAGATCAAGTCCTCTAGAACCTACACACAGGCAAAGACAATGCCACCAAGTCCAACTGTTAAGCAAATGAAATATATTTATTTGGAAATAATCTTATCTTACCTGAAAAAGAGTGGATGTTACTTGATTCTTGGATACATGACTTTGCACGTGTTCTACCGCTTGTTTTGAGAATGGCTTTTAAAAATCAAAAGCAATATTTTTTCAACAATTATAAAACATAATAAACCTCTGTATGCTATACAATATCACAACATAGAATTTAACACAACGATTACTAAACAGTAACCGGTGGTAATTATATTAACATGCATTCTTTAAAGTTCTGTTGGATATTTGTGGGCAATCTGAACAAATGCTTGCTCCTCTGAGCTTCCAGAGTTCTTACAGACACATTCTTACAAGAATGGTGAGCGTGGGGTAGCTGACATATCTAATCCCACAAGAGTTCAAGGTTACTGTGATAAAAAAGTAAAGAATCTTATCATCACCTTATTTACCGCATACACCCCTCAATTAGCTGATAACGGGGTCCTAAAAAATGTAAAATTTCTAAAAAATTAAAATTTCTATATAAGTGAAAAAAAAACGCATGAAAACACACCTAAGAATTAGATGCCAGGATTACAGAGCTAAACCAGGGTAGTAAAAGTTTCTAGGTTAAGGGAAGTCAGTCTTAGTGCAACCACAACAGAGGGGGAACTGGTTATAAAAGAATAGAACCTACGCTGACAAGAATTACAAACTCTCTCCTCCCCCAAAACTTCAAATTATGTCTCCTTCAATAATGCACAATAAGAAGAAAAGCTGAAAAAGCGTATCACACTGCTAAAAACCCTCTACACTGCTGACCTACGTGGAAACTAAGTTTCCAGAGGCTTTCGCACTGAACACCTGGCATTTTCCAAGGTTCTACTGCTCCCCGGCCAAGGCGCCGGGTACTGAGGATTAGCTCTAGCTCAGAAATTCTTTCTACTACAAGGTAGGTGGGTCCAAAGAACAGTAACGCAACTATGCTACAAGAGGTGTCGTCTTCAGCCACCTCATTTATTCAAATGTCAGTAAGAGCTGCCAACGACACAATAAGTAAGAAGCACTAAAACACATCATTATCGTGCCCAGTGCTGTCCCATCGAACTTTCTGTGATGACAGTACGTTGTGTATCTGAGCTGCCTGACACAAGAGCTGCTAAGCCACATGTGGCTACCAAGCACTTGAAATGTGGCTCATGAGGAAGTCGGGAATTAAATTTTAAATTCCCTCTGATTTTAATTAATGTAAGCAGCCCCACGTGGCTAGTGGTTACTGTACCGGACACAGCAGGCCAGGACTTTTAGGCCACGCCTTTGGAAAACAGTCTTAATGTAGAGATTACATGGCTAATTTTTATTACTAATTATTCCACTCACTCCTGGTGGAATAATTTCCTAAGAACCTAGCTTATTCTAATGACCAAATAGAACTGTTTCTCTGATTTACAAGAAAAAGAAAATATTTCAACCATTATTTAACAATTAATGAACACAACATAATAATTACAATCTTCCATATTAATTCAAAGAAACCACTTAAGGTTTATATTTATCAATATCTGATTAGTCTAATTGTTACAGTATAGCTGAATTAAAATAATAAAGCTCAAGTTCCTTGAGAAAGTCTAACTTGAGATTAGCCCTTTCTTCCAGTGGCCTGAATTAGCGACTTTATTTTACCAATTTTTGCAGTGACAGTATCTGCTTTTGGAAACACAATAAGAGTATATGGAGCAACAGATATTTTATCAGAATTATCAGGAAACAAATGACAAACAGGAGAAGTGGGTTCCATCCTGGATGAGTATTGTTTAATTTTTAAACAACTTCCTCTATTTTACTTTTGTTCTGGAAACACTGAAGGTTGTCTCAAATATATCTATACTAAAGTAACAGAACAAAAAGAAATACTCACATGTGAACAAGATAGCAGCTCTTTCATGATATAGGTATCATAAATTTGTCGACTTCTACGAATGCGATCTTCCTCATTATCAATCTTTTCATATTCTTTTATCTAGACAATTTAAAAGTTACTGTTAAACATTGCATAATTATGGTGCACACCTGAAACTAATATAATATTGTATGTTAGCTATATTTTAATAAAAATCTTTTTAAAAATACATAAATAAAAATTTTTAAAAAATAAAAGTTATTGTTTGGTATGTCTTCCTAGAAACTTAATTAATTAAAATATATTACTAGTCTTGGTAGAAGCCACTTCCACACACAATCATGCAAATTAATGGAACCAGCCATTCCACAGGAAATAACTACTTCTAATTTGTAATAATGAAGTTGGAAAAATTTAAATTCAACATGAAATCTACAAATGGATTTTTTCCTATGACGAACCTCATCACTTAAATTTAGAAACACAATATTAGGAAACAAATCCTGCCATGGTTACAATTATCTTACAGTAGGATCAGCCATGGACCATTCAGCCTTGCCAATTCTCCTTTCCAAAGCACAAATAATTTAAATTTGGCTGTAATTCAGTTCTAAGAGTTATGATGGGGCTCGTTCTCACTCAACTACAGGGTTATAAAACTAACAGGAGAAAAAAAAAAAACAAACATTGTCAGGACTCCTGCAAAGAGATTTTTAAAAGTCAACTAAATATTTTGGAAAGGCATTACCCCATAGATAAAAGCACTGGTGTTTCAGGCTGGAACCTCATCTACACTGTCAAAGTATTAACAGAAAGCTTACTTCAAACAGTCTACTTTGCTTACTTAGGGAAGGTAACCTGGCTGGTGTTAAGATGGGCCCAATAATAAAACCTTCTTTACAAATATTGGGTTGTCGGAAAAGTCATGACACATTTTTGCAACAAGAAACATAGAAAAAATATGTCATAACTTTTCCAACAACCCAGTATTTGCCTTGTGTGGAAATGGCCCCAATCGCTCTAACCTGATAACAGAAGCTCCTAGATCAGGGAAGTGGTTTTGTTTATTTACAAAAATACTTTTAATCCAAAAGACAAAAAGAGAAGGAAAACACAGATGAAATATGGAGCTAGTAGGAAGACTATAGCAAAGATCTTCAACGTAATGACTTAATTATTATGTATGACTTATTTTGGGGGGGAAGAAATTGTTCCCACAGGTAGCCAGTTGTTCTACTGACTTTCATAGTCCCTGAGAGCTCTGTATTCCATATAATAAAAGGTGGGGCTAATGACTCCCATGGGAGAGAGTATAAACTGAAGAGAAATAAAAGTTACCATTTTTCTTTACAGTCTGGGTGTTGACAGTTTTGAAATTAAAATCGGTAAATCCTATAAGAATTTCTGATAAAGGGCAGCAAGGGGAATATGGGAGGTCCCACACGAGAGCTAGCTGGTTCACATACTGAGAAATTACTGGGATCATCTTGAAATATCACCCTGAAATATCACCAGTGTTAGTTACCCTGAGATGGCTGAGATTCACAAGTCTGGAGCTGCCAGGGCTTTGAATAGTCTTCTTGGAACAGATAAAAACTGACATACAGGCAGAGAGGGGTAGGTTGATACCTCATCCAAGAGGAAATGGCTGTTTTAATGAAGAAGCAATCTATCAATGTCGGCGTAACCAAAGGACCTGGGCTTAAGCACCCTACATTAATTCGGGAGAGCAGGTCTAAAGAGTTCAAACAGCAGGCCAGATGGCACTGCCGTGGCCACAAAGCCACAGTGTGGGACACCGAAATCCAAACGAGAGTCAGGAAATAAACAGGGTTCTGGCTTAGCTGATTTCTTTTGTTGTTTTGTTTGAGGCAGGCCCACAAGTTCATGCCGGAACACTAGGGTAAAACAGGTAGACTGTTAGGGAACCAAAGGCCAATGTTACTGCTTAAACATTTGAACAAATTCAAGGGATATGGAGCCTTCATGGAATGGTTATCATTGAAAACAAATATAACGAAACAGAAGTCTGTTTCAGGGCCCTATAAAGTAGGTCGACACCTGGTTAAACAAATGCTGATTCTATGGAAGTTTTCCATGAGCTGTCATAATCTGGCTATACAGAAAATTCTAGTTTCTTGGGCCAATCATACTCTGAACCACAATCCTGGCTTTATTAAGAGCCTTGTGCCTCCTAAACTCCAACTTGAGCAACAGAAAAGGTAACACTTAGTAGACAAAGTAAGAGCCTCAAGTGTCCGCGGCTGTCATTCAAAATTCACTTTATAGTATCAGGAAGACCACCAATTAAAGAATGTGCAGTCAACTATCTATTAGCTCTAGATGGGATGTCCTTATTGTGGCATACACATAAAAAAATGCCACCTCTAATTCTGGTGGTTAGGTTGTCCTGGGAACCTGAGCAGGCAGAGGCCTGGGTTCATGGTGAAAAGTCTCCCCTATAGCAGAACAGAAGAATCATCATCAATGATAAACATTCTCTCATCATGTCACCCCTTCTGCTTTACAAAGCTCACAGTACACATGCAGCCTAACTACCCAGAACCCTACAAGCAAGCGCTTTGTGTCCGCAGCTGTCACGCTCTCCACTTTCTCGCCTCCCGTTTGTCCCACTACCATTCCTGGAGGATGGTCTAATTCCATCACTTATGGCCCCTGCCTTGCCCAGTTAAAGGTCTCTCTTCTGTGCTTAACCTCACTGACTTCTCAGCAGTATTCAGCTCACTTGCCATTCCTGTCTTTGAAGCCTTCTTTTCTGACCTCTGTGATGGACACTGTACAGAGGTTTGCCACTGGCTCCTCGTCCTGTCTCCCTTGGTAGATCTTTCTCCTCTGCTTGACTCGTAAATACTGAAGGACCTCAGAGCATGATTCTCCTTAGGTTAAGCTATTCAGTCCCAGTTTGTTTCAACACCAACTGTATTCCGGTGACTAAGTCTGGACCTCTAGGGCCCACTCCTCCCCCTGAGCTCCAATTCTAAGTACCTAACTACCTGTTTGGACATTTCTACATCCTCTCTACCCCAGCCAAAGATGCTCTTCCCCTAGTCTTCTTTCTCACAAAAATGAGTCAAACCATACTCCTAATTGCTTAAACCAAAAAGAAATAATCATCATTGATTCTGCACTTTTGCTCACGCCCCCCACTACCTCCTATCTCCAATCCATCAGCTAATCATGGTGGCTTCATACTCAGAATATATCACAAACCCAGGCTCTGCTTCAGGTAATAGCCAACTAGCTGCTAATAGAACAATTCTCCTGAGGGGGAAAAAAAAGTAAATTCTGGACATCTGTAATATCCAACTACGCTGGAGCACTGGAGTGACCAAAAGTACACAGATAATGGAGAAGGGGCATCACACAGAAGCTGGAAAGTAAGACAGCACATTCCTGAAAATAAAGAGCAAGAGGGGGAGCTCCGAAACCCTGTGTGTAAACTCTGTCAAAATTTCTGTTGGGCTCCATGATGACAGGTGAGCATGGCTGACATGAAGCAGTCCAGCTAAGGCTAAAAAGAAACGAAACAAGATTCAGTGGCTACCCATTGTAGGAGAAGATAGGGCTTGAAGCTCGAGTAAGCCAAGTTAACCACTAAAACAAAAAATCAACACCCTTTGGAGAAGCAAACAGAGTTTAGAATATATTACCCACAATGTACAAGCTACAATCTGAAATTATTCTACCTATGAAAAAACAGGAAAAAGTGGCCCACATGCAAGAGAACAGACCACAAATGAAGACCAACTCAAGATGACTCTGATGTTGGAATTAATGCAGCTATTATTAGGATTTAATGCAGTTAGTATTACTGTACTCAAGACATAACAGAAAATATGCATGTAATGAATAAAACGACAAGAAATAGCAGCAGGAAAATATTAACTATGTAAAGAACCAAATGAAAATTTTAGAACTAAAAAAACACAATATCTTAAATTAAAAATTCAACGGATGGATGTAATAGCAAACTAGAGATGCCAAAAGAAAGAGTCAATGAATTTGAAGACGGATCCATAGAAATTACCTAATCTGAACAACAGAAAGAAAAAAGGACATCAGTAATATTTAGGATAATATCCAAAAATCACACATAGATATAACTGAAGTCCCAGAAGAAGGAGAAAGAGAGACTGAGATAGGAAAAAATGTTTTAAGAAATAATGGTCCAAATTTTACCAGATTTAGTGAAAGATATAAATTTATAGATTCAAGAAACTCAGCAAACCCCACAAAAGGCAAACACAGTATCTATGATTACTCCACTAAAATGCAGACTGTCACGAATGAGGGTGGGGTGAACAAGACAGTTTTATATCTGTCTAAAAGAAATATATGTTACGTATAAAAACAGTGATTGAAAGTGGATGGTAAAAGATATATCATGGAAACAATAAGCATAAGGAGACTGAGGTGGCTATATTAATATCATTTGTGAAGTCATTTTAAAGACAAAAAAAATATTACCAGCAATAAAGAGGGACATTTCATATAAAAAAAATAACAATCATAAATGTATATGCATCTAATAACAGAGCTTCAAAATATATGAAAAAAATGACAATTAAAAAAACAGAAAATTTTACATCAGGAGTTGCAGATTTTAACACCCTTCTCTCAGCAATTGACAGAACTATGTATAAAATTAGTAAAGATGTAGACAATCTATCACATCAGCCACTTTGATCTACTTGATATTTATAGAATATTCACCCAACATTCCCGTTTTACATTTTCCACAGGCTTTAGAATAAAATCTAAATTTGTTATCTGGGCCATAAAAGCTGTCTCGCTCTTCAACTTGATCTTATCTCCCTCACAGCTCTACCCCTCTCACCCATTATAAACACACCACACTGATCTTCTTTCAGTTCCTCAAACACCTCAAGTCCTTTCCCACCACATGAGGGGCTATGTCTTAGCCAGAACTTCAGCCTAAAACGGTCTCCCATTCACCCTGTTCCCATCTTTAAATGACTAGCCTCCTTGTCATTCAAGTTGCAGTTCAAGTGGCAGCCCCTCAGAGAGTCAGTCTTTGACCATCAATCTAAAGTGGCCACCAAGTCGCAATACATCAGTTTTAAGTCACTGCATAACAGTTATTACTTCCTGATAGATTTCCTGTGTTTTGAGTCTGCTTTGAGTCACTACATAGCAGTTAGTCCTTCCTGAAATGTTTCCTGTTTATTTATTTATTACTTGTTTATTGTCTGTTTCTCTCATCAAAAACAGAACCTCAGCGACAGCCAGGATTCTGCCTATCTTGTTCATCCAAACAACGCCCCAGCACTGGTGTTTGATCAATGTTAGTTGTGTGAGTGAAGGCAATCCTATATAGTAACATTACCTCTGATCTTATATTTACTTTCTGTTTTCCATTATTTATTTTTACATCTGTGTTTTATCCAACAGTAACAAAGTGTATAAACCAACACACCGAGCAGTAACTATGTGTCAGGCACTGTTCTGGTGTGTTGCATTCACACAGGACAATACTAGGAGACAGGCACTGCTATCACCCTAATTCTTAGCTGAGGAAACCCAGGCAGAGAAGCTAGACTGCTTGCCCAAGTTTAAACAGTCAAGAACTGGTGGAGTCCAAGTCCAAACTCAGGCAGTCTGAGTTCAGAGCCGGAACTCTTAATCACTATGTCACAACCTCTCCTACACCATAATATTATAGCTATCATGCTTTAGAAAGCAATGGTCCATCCAGCATCCTACTGGAGCCTCAAAATTAGCCTGTCAAGTAGCAGGAGATGATTGCTAACCTCATTTCACAGATGAGGTAACTGCAGCTCAAATATTAAGTCCCCATGCTGTGAGCTCCTCAAGCACAGGGACCATGTACTGTCTGCATTTGTAAGCTCCGGGTCTGACACAAGGTAGGCACCTCAGAGTTTGCTCGGTGACAAGCCCCATGTCCCACAGCAAGTGAGAGGCACAGCTGCACTGAGATCCTAGCTAGGCCTGCTGTCCAGGAGTTAAATAATGGTCGAGATGAAAATACTGACTACATACACGCAAGCCGCAATCATATGTTAAGTATCACATGAGCATTACAGACCACAAATGGTGTGAGAATCAAAGGAGTAAAAAACATGAACACTGTCCAGGGGGCTTGATAGAGAGGACAGAAATTGAGCTAGACGTAGATTTTCCACAAGCTGAGAAGCAGAAGAAGCATTCCAGGCTGGTGAAAGGACCTGATAAGTAAAGTAACCAAAAGAGAAAGATAGAGAGGGAAAGGTCGGTAATAACTGATAGAAAGCTATATGAAGGTCAGGATAAGCTATTAGGACTTGAACGCACAGGAAACAGTAACTATTAAAAATGTGAGGATATAGGAAAGTAGAAATACAAGGTACAAAATATGCAAGACACCTGACCAAAGACTTTTCTAGAGATTGGGGTGATGAAGCAACAACCAGAAATAACCAGACTGATGAAACCAAGGAGTCAGAAGAATTACTGATAACTTCAATGCTTAAAGGCTGCACTGACTGAGAGAACTGTATTGGAAGCCGCATGGCTGGATGGCATCTTCAGTAAAAGAATACAGAGCACATGGCTGAGGAGCTTTGGCATATAATCTGATAAGCCAGGTCCATCATGTGCCAAGCCAGCAGAGAGGCGACGAGAGCTGTGGAGCGAGCCAACAAAGAGAAATTCCAATGTTTAAAGGTCAAATGGAAACATATCAGCAGTCGTCACCACCTTATTGGCAAGGAGAGCTTACGAAATAGCCCCGAGTAGATTGGCCATCTGTTTCAACCTGGCAACAGTTATCTTTAAAGGAGATTTCTCTGTATTTGACAAAGCAACTTAGTACATGCTGAAACTGGAAAGGTGAAGCTTTTAACAACACAAGAAAGCAAAAAAAAATTGACAGATCAAGCTGTGTTACCCAGATAAAACGCCTGACGATTTAGACTGAAATAATAAAGTTACTTCATACTGAGCAAAATCCTTTTGGGTTTAGCTCATTTTTTTTACTTGACGCTAAATGTACATCATAATTTGACCATTCTTCCTGGAAATACGTTAATGTAATTTTTAAAATTAAGAAAAATCTCAAATTTTCATGTATCAATAAACCACCAAGAAAGGAATATCCCTCCAATTTTCCAACTTGTACAAAGATTACTAATATCTGCCCTAATTATGCTATGCTTTAGGGTAAAAGATAACATCATGCAATAATATTACATACATGTCATTTCTTAAATATATTTAGTTTTTAAAAATATTTCCTAACTCTTGTTTTAATTTCCTCTTTGAGCCATAAATTATTTAGAAGAGTATTTGTTTCCAGGCAGTTAAGGATTTCTTAGTTGACTGTGTTATTAAATTTGAGCTTAATTCCACTGTGATCAGAGACATATGCTGAACAATTTCAATTTTGAAATCTATAGAAGCTTTCATTAGGGCCCAGCATATGATCTGTTTTGATGAATATTCCTTATGCACTTTAAAAAATACAAATTACATTTGTGCCGGATGCAGCATTCCATGTCTGTCCATTAGGTCAAGTTTATACATTACTTTATTAAGATCTATATTCTTACTAATGTCTTGCCGGCTTGTTCTATAAACCTTGAAGTGTGTGTCTCCCACTAGGATTGCAGATTCAGTTTTAAATCTGTCCATTTTTGCTTTATACATGTTGAAATTATGTGATATGTAACATACAGATCGTGATAACGACCCTTTTATCATTATGAAATAATCTCTCTTAATCTCAAAGTAGCATTTGAGAATTAGTGTACTCTGTCTGATATTACTATTGCTATACCAGCTTTGCTTTGGTTAGTGCTTATATTGTATATCCTCTTCCAGTCTCCTGATTTAAGTATGCCACTTGTAAGCAGTATATAATAGAATTTGGGTTATTTATCGAGTCTGACAAACTTAAGTCTTTTACTTGGAGTATTTAGTCCATTTATATTAAATGTAATTATTTATGCAGATGGATTTATAGCTACCATCTTCCTCTGTTTTCAATCTGACCACCTACTATTTTATTACCTTTTTGCCTTTTCTTAGATACAAAGTTGTTTTATTCCATTTCCCCCTCTTTTAATTTATTAAATATACACATTTTATTCTTTTAAAAGTTATCTTAGAGATTACAGTGTGGCTCCATGACTGATTACAAGCCTATGCAAACAATTACTTTTACTATTCCTCCCAATAATTCTAGAATCTTAAAACACTTTAACTTTTTAACCCCTCTCCTGCTTTCTGAGGTACTGTCATGTTTTGCATACACTTTAAACTCTAAACACATTATATTATTGTTTTGCATGTTCAACATCTATTTATATTTTACATATTTATCTTTTATGATGTCCTCACTCCTTCCTGCATTTCCATCTGGGGTGATTTTCTTCTACTTAAAGTAGCTCCCTTTAGTATTCAGTAATGTACGTCCACTACTGACAAATCCCCTCAGTTTCTGTCTGAAAATATTTTATTTCACCTTAATTTTTTGAGGAAAATTTTTGCTGGGAATAGGATTCTAGGTTGGCAGATTTTTTTCTTTCAGTAATTTAAATTTGGCCATTTCATCGTTTTTTGTTTTTTAATCATGTCTTTTAAAATGTCACACAGTTCAGTCATAATATTGCTCCTTTAAAAGTAATGTGTCTTGGGGTTGCCGGGTAGCTCAAGTGGTTAGAGTTCAGTGCTCATAACACCAAGGTTGCTGGTTCGATCCCCTCATGGGCCACTGAGCTGTGTCCTCCACAACTAGATTGAAATGACTACTTGACTTGGAGCTGATGGGTCCTGGAAAAACACATTGTTCCCCAATAAAATCTTTAAAAAAAAAATAAGTAATGTGTCTTTTTCTACCCTCTTGTTGCTTTTAAGATTTTTTCTTTGTCATAGGTGTCCACAGTCTTATATTGATATGCAAAGGTATGTTTCCTTCGTATCACTTTGCTTAGGGTTTTCTAAAATTTTTGAATTTTTGAAAGGTAAGCTGCCACCTTTCATTATTTTGTTAAAATTTTTAGTTTTATCTATTCAAATATTGCTTGTGCACCATTCTCTCTTTCCTCAGATAGGACTCCAACTCTACATATGTTATATCTTTTAACCATGTCTCCAATGTCTTTAATGTCCACATCTATTTCTTTTTTATTGGGTTGTTGGAAAAGTCATGACACATTTTTGCAACGAAAAACACAGAAAAAATACGTCATGACTTTTCTGACAACCCAATATTTTATTTTTTCTCTGTGTTTCAGTTTGAGATTACCCACTGATCTGCCTCTGCCTATTTATTAATCCTGACTTATATTGCAACTAATCTGCTATTGGTTCTAGCCATTAATTCTAATTTCAAATACTGTACTTATGTTCTAGAATGTCCACTTGGCTTTTCATAATAAAATCAAATTATCCTGAAATTCCATATCCTTCCATCAGTGTTGTCCATCTTTTCCTGTATCTATTATCTTAAACATATTATTTAGTTATATTAAGCACTTGTCAGATGACTCCAATATCTGATTCATCTGTGGGTCTGCTTCTATTGCCTTGTTTATAAGTCATATGATCTTGTCTCTTAGGTATCTAATAGTTGTTTACTGCATGTGGAACACTGTAGATTCTCTATATATGTTATTTGCTACCTGCAAAAAATACAGAGAGGGTTCCCCTTATACTCTGTCACACAGGTGTGGGTGGGGGGGTCATTACCCAATAAAGGATTTAGCTGGGCTGAGTCTGAATTGCCATTTTTGTAGGACTCTAGTCCTACATTTTTGTAGTCTGCCTCTAGTTTGCCCCATTCCTAAGGCATGGGTGTCCATGGAGTTCAATGAGAAGTCTTTGTCTCCTCAGCACTGGAATCACTTCTGCCCTTAAGAGGTTTTCAAAATATAATATAGCTCTTTTGCCTCCTGTCCCGCTCAGCTGCAAAACTTGGCATATATCTTGAGAGAAAAACTAAACACCTTTTGGGCTCCTCCAGTCCGTTTACTTTTTAGTCTAGCCCCAGAAACCTATTCTGGCTTTTTGTCTCCCAGAAGCAGCCTTCTGCCAAGGGCCAAACCTGGACTATAATATGCCCATTACACCTGGAACCAACAGCTGACCCAGGTGATAAGTAGCTACAGGTCTTCGGTGCTAAGAGAGCACTCCCCATGGGTTTTCACCTCTTGCCTGTTCTGTTTTCAGATTCCTGCCCACGGCAGGTCTACATTTCAATATAGCACCATAAGGCGGTGGGAGATTTCAGTGTGTCTTCCAGAAGCTTTTGGCCCAGCTCTTTAGCTCCCCTGCACATTCTCCCACCAAGTCTCCAATCTGTCACTCCAGCAATGTGGGACCTGAAAACTCTCTTGTTTCTCTTTCACCCAGTAGCAGCCCTATGCCCCAGCTGCTTCTGCAGAAAATACAATGGATGGTAATCTTCAGGGCACCTCTGAGTGATTCTCTATTCTCTGGAATTTTAGTCCAACTATTCCTCATTGCTTCCAGGGCATTCCAGAGCCTTCAAAAATATAATTTGTACAGATGTTGTCAGCATCTCTAATAAACTACGTATTATATCTTGGCCTACTAATTACTTTCAATGAATTTCTAAATATTTGTAAGATACTTAGTAGTCTTAATATTTTCCAAAGCACAGTTTAAATATGCTTTTGAAATAAAAGCATCAGTAAAACAGTTACTTCTTACCTCTTCATAAAACTTCACCTGAGGTACAGCTTCATTAATTTCATTCAAACAAAAATCTTTAAATAGCAAGAAACCTAAAGGAAAAGAATAAAAAAATTCAGGGTGGGCAATAAATTGAAGTTTTACCCCACAGGGTATATTCAAAGTAATATGTTGATACCTCAACCTCTTCCTCCCTTATATTAAAAATAAATCAAGGTGTCAAGAGGCTAATTATACCCCTAGAGGGAAATACTCCTTGTAAATTAGGAGTATCACATACCTGGCCCCTTGCTTTGGGGTTCCTCCTCTATTGGCAACCCACTTTTTTAAAACGCATGATAAGCAGTGCTAGTGGTCACCACCACTTGGAGCCATTGGTCACTATAGCAAGCAGAAGGGTAAGCAAAGAAATCAGTTATAAAGGTAGCGTGGAAATGTTGGTAAGAGTCACCATGGAGCTGATGAATACCATGCCCACCGAAACAGGACTAAACTCCCTACAAAGACAGAAAGACTTTCATAACCCTTCCAGCCTTTTTTCTCACCACTTACTCCCTCCAAGTCCCCACACCAAATACCTCATGCCAGAGCAGATTACCCATTCCCAAACCATTCTTTGCTCCTTCACAACTCCATGCCTCACCTTTAAACAATCAGTACTTTATGCCTAGAATACCACCTCCATTGTACAGTGCCTGGTACGCAGTAGGAGGCCAATAAATATTTGTTGAATGTTTGTTTCTATAAATCTTCCAACATGCTTCTGTCAAAATACTTGGCACACTTCAGTTAATGATCTGCTTTGTAAGTCTCCCACCCCATTTTCAAGCCTTGTACCTAGCTTAATGCTCAACACATAGTCAAAGCTAAATGAATGAAGGAACTGAGTAGGACAAGCTGCATCAGACTGAGAGTAGAGACACTGGAAGACTATAAAAAATAAAAAACAATAAAAGAGTCAAAATAATTAACGGATTGCTAGAAGAAACAGAAGGCCCAGAAAGGAGCTGAAGAAGGACTTACAAAAAGTCTAAAATGTAGGGAGAAGACAGACCAGAGTGCCCCAGGTAGGACTGAGACAAAGGAAGCAACTCTGACAAAGTTTTAATTAAAGTCAGCATGAGAACCATGTAACTTGAACTTGGCTGCTACTGCTCCATAAATTCCCTTCCATAGTTTCAGGAACATGACCTTTGAAAATGGCAAATGGCCACTCACTGGAACTAAAAGAAAAGCATTAGGACTACATGGCTGAGTAGACAAGACCAGAACAACTAGGGCGGGGTAAAAACCTACAGCAGGAACACAGCCGCACTCATATTATCAAGGAACTGAAGGGAGGCTGACATATGAAGTAAGTGGGAAATGAAAGAAACAGGCTTGTACAAAGGGCTGAATATGCGAATCTCTACCTATTTGCATATTAATATTTTACTTTAAATAAAAGCAATGGTCATCTTTTTGTTCTCGGTCATTTTAAAGTAATTTCAAATTCCCTTTGTCATTTCTTTTTTGACCCATAAGTCATTTGGAAACAAGTAGATTCATTTCCAGATATTTTGGATTTTTTTTTTCAGGTATTTTTCTGATACTGATTTTTGTTTAATTCTGGTGTGGTCAGAGAACGTATTCAGTATGATTTCAATGCTTTTAAATTTATTGAAACTTGGTTTGGGCCCCAAATTTGGTCATCTAGGTAAATGCTTCATGGGCACTTTGGAAAAGAAAAAAGTGTATAGGGTAGAGTAGAATGTTTCTTTGAACAAAACAAAAGGCAATTAAGCCAAGTTGGTTGAGAGGGTTGTTCAAGTCCATCCTCTAAATCCTTACTGAATGTCTGTCTACTCATTCCCTCCATTATCGACAGAGGACTGTTGAAATCTCCATTTGCAACTGTAGATTTGTTCATCTTTTACCAATTATCTCAGTTTTTGCTTCATGTATTTCTTTTTTATTTTTGGAAGAGAAAATTAAGATGAGAATTTGAACGTGGGTATTTTGATCATATTAAAGATGTTTTTTAAGTGTCTAAAGAACAACATGAACTGATGTACCACACACGGATCACTGGCTTTTGACTGCACTTGGAATCAAACTGAAACTGTTCATCATGGCCTGTCACGGCCTCTGGAATCTGGTCCCTGCTTTTTCCTCCGGCCTCATCTGAAAGCATTCTCTCCCAAGCTCACTTCACTTGGACCAAGTGTTTATATTCTAGTTTCTACAACACCAAACTCAATTTATCCTATGGGCTTCAGACTTGCTATCCCTGCTTCCTAAAATACTCTTTCCCTGGATCCTGGGGCCTTCAGAGCTCAGCTCAAATGCCCTTTTTCCTTAGAGAGGCCTTCTATGATTCTCGCTCATTTTCGTTCTCTCTCTCTGATCCATTCACACCTTTCTCTCTCTCTCTCTCTCTCTCTCTCTCTCGTTCTTGCTCACACACACACACACACACACACGCACAATTTTGTTTACAGAACTTATGACTACCAAAAATTACCATATGCATATGTTTACTTCTTCACTATCTACCTTCCCACTACAATGTAAACTGAATATGGACAAGTCACATACTCGTTATGTCTTATTCTCTACCAAGCTCCGAGCAACAGCGGTTCGAGTCAGCCCGAGCTGAGCAGCCGCTGAGCTGCCAACAGGTGGCAGGATGGCTCAGCTAAAAAAAAAAAAGAATGTCTTATTCTCTACCACATTTGCAGGAACAAGGACATTGACTGGGACATAGAGGGAGGTCAGAAGAAAGAACAAAAGAAAGGACGGGGAAGGTTCTCAGGAGAAAGGGAGAAAGCAAGGAAAGAAAAATGTCGGGAAAATGGGAGGGAGGGGGAATGAGGAGACGAGGGAGAGAAGGCGTTGAATGAGTGAAGAGCCAACTTTACATGTTTTTACCAACTTCTTTAATGCAATCTTCATGGTCAATGTGTAGGATGAGCCGAACAACTACTGTGACATCCTGCAGGGGAAACATCATTATTTTCCTCATGCGTCCACATGGACTGAAGCTGTACTTTCTATCAGAGCAGCTGTTAAAATAGAGCAGCAAGAAGATCTTTTTGCCTTTTGGATTCATTCTAGATCATTGTGTTCCAGACTGAAAGTAATTTACTCTCATCAGGCTTAAATTACATTAAAAAGCAAATTAAGTGTTTCTCAGATTAGAACAAAAACTAAAGGAAAAAAATCAGGAAATAATTTGCCTAACAGGTTCATGTTATCAGTGCCATTTCTCCAGATTTTAAAGAATAAAAAATGGTGACCCAACTCCTGTTTACTAGATAATTGTATTTAACAGGATGTGTTTACCCTGTTTCCATATCTGAACCACTGCAAACTGCATGAATACTGATTAACTTTTCAGTGTATATAACATCCAGGAAATGCAAACTATCCTAATTTTCTACAATATTTTGCAAAAATTAGTAGAATTATATTCTTTTGAAATAAAATATCAATGAGAACCAGAGGGTGTTAAATATAAGTGGTGTCTATGAAAAATTTTGAAATTGTACCTCCAATATTTAAAAAGTGAAAAAAAAATATGAAAAAAGCCTTGCAAGAAATAATCTTTGTCCTAGGTTTTGCCAGAGAGGCTCAAACACTGGGAAGGCAGACTGCATAACTGCTAAAATTTCCTACCAATACAGACAGGCTGATTCAACAAAGCATTTACTGGGTGTCTACTAAGTGCCTGAGCTATGCATCGGGGAGGTAATGATGAAGACAGAGCTTCCCTATAACAGGCTTATGGGTTGGTATAAGGGACAACAAAGAAATAAGCAAATAAAATAAGTGTAATTTATGGTGAATGATATAAATAAATTTAAAAAGATGTTAAAATAGATGAAAAAAGGGGAAGCTGTATTTTATATAGAATGTCAGTAAAACCTCTGAGCTGTGCGATGAACAAAGTACAAAGCATTTCAGATAAGAAAAGGCTACAAAGTCTACTCTCACTCCTTCTATTCAATAATATATAAGATGCTTTAGCCAGTGTAATAAGATAAGAAAAGGGAATAAAAGTTAATCAAAATGGAAAGGAAGAACTAAAACTGATTCTGTTCACAGACAAACTGGTTATCGATATAATAAATCCTATCTACAAAGTAACTACTAGAAAACATAAGTGAATTTAGCAAGGCCACAGGATACAAGGTCATTAGATAAGAATTAATGACATTCCGATATACTCACATCATACAATTTTAAAATGGAATTTTAAAACAAGTCCATTTGCAATAGTATCAGAAAAACAATCAATACTCAATATTTAGGAATAAATAAATAAGAGATACACAAGACCACTATGCTGAAAACTACAAAATATTACTGAGAGAAATTAAAGAGGACCTAAAAAGAACTAGAAAGATATACTCAAGTTTATGGACTGGAAGACTCCGTGCTGCTTAGATGTTAATTCTCCCTAATTGATCATTAGACTCAAGGGGCTCCCATTTGAAATCCCTGCATGCTCTTTAAAGAAACTAACTGACAGGCTGATTCTAAAACATATATGGAAGTGCAAAAACTCTAGAATACCCAAAACATCTTGAGAAAGAGAAAAAAAAGTTCAAGGACTTACACTACCCCATTTCAAGACTCATTATACAGCCACAGCCACAGGAACCACACAGTGTGACCCTGGTGTAAGACTGTATCAATGGAACAGAAGATCCACGGAAAATACATCCACACTTATACGGTCAATTTATTTTCAACAAATGCTCCAAAACAACTTTATTGGGAAAAGAAGTCTTTTCAACAAGTGGTGCTGGAAAACCTTATATCCAAATTTTTGAACAAGAAAAAGAAAGACGACACTTACCTCCAAACTTATAAAGAATTAAAGCTGATCATAGAACTAAATGTTAAAAGGTAAAACCATAAAGCTTCTAGAAAACATATAAAATGTCTTAACAGAAAATATGTATTCAGAAGATTTCTTAGGCAGGGTACATAAAGAAATGATAAATAAGATTTTATCAAAATTTATTTATTTATTTATTTTAGCTGAGCCATCCTGCTGTCTGTTGGCAGCTCAGCGGCAGCTCAGCTCGGGCCGGGAATCAAACCGCTGTTGCTCAGAGCTCACACTCTTGAGCAAACTCTTAACCAACTGAGCCACTCAGCCAGCCCCGAAGATTTAGAACTTATGCTTATCAAAAGACATTTTTAGGGCTGGCCGAGTGGCGCATTGGTTAAGAGCTGGCTTGGGACACCAGCTCTGAGCAGCAGGGACCCAGTTCGGATCCCACATGGGGCCAGTGACACTGCCCTCTACAGCTAAGATGGTGAACAACAGCTCGACCTGGAGCTGGGCTGCCATGAGTCGCTGGCGACGGTGTAGGCTGCAGTCCCCTGCTGCAGTGGGCTGCCTTAAGCTACCGTGTGTGGCTGGCAGCCAGCGTGAGCGACTGGCAGCCGGTGTGAGCTGCCAAGAGCCGCCATGAGTGGCCATCCAGAGGATGGCGCGATCTGCCTCATTCGGCAAGAGCGCAATGATGGTGCCAGCTTGGGCCAGTGAAGCAACGTCCTCCACAACTAGACTGAAGAACAAAACAACAGCAGCTTGTCTGTTCCCCTCCCCCAATTCCCCAATAAAAATCTTTAAACAAAAAAAGACATTTTTAAGAATATAGACCTACCACAACCAGAAATGAAATATTACAAAACTTCAAACTGAAAAAGGCCCTGTATCCAATTTATATATACCTTAAAAAAAAATCTTACAAATCAATGTTTAAAAGAAAATCATCCAATAAAAGAATGGACAAAACGTTTGAACACTTCACAAAGAAGAGATCTGAATGGCCAGTAAGTATTACACATGAAACGGGCTCAACATCATTGGTCATCATGCAAATGTAAATTAAATCACTTTGAGATACCACAGCAAAACTACTTGAACGGCAGAGTGACCAAGATTAACAACCCCAAATGCTGGCGACCAGCACTCTTCATTTGCTGAGGGGTATATATGATATTTTGGACTCCTCGTGCCTCTGAATCAGCAGGCAAAGAAGGGAGTTACTGTGCTGGCTGGGGTGATTGATCCTGACTATTCACACAAAAATCTGAACACAGATATTTATAGTAGCTTTATATACAATCTCAGAAAACTGGAAACAATTCAAATATTCTTCAATTGGCGAACAGATTAACTGTGATGTGTCCATCCAACGGGATACTACTCAGCAATGTAAAGGGATGAATGACTGACATGCGCACCAGGAGTCCACCTCAAATGCCGTTATGCTGAGTGAAAGAAACCAGACTCAAAAGGCTACATACCGAATGATTCCACTTACATGTCATTCTGGAAACGATGAAACCACAGAAACAGAAAACAGGTCAGAGGTTGTCAGGGGTTGGGGCGTAGGGTGTGAGGTGACTCTGAACAGGCACTAGAAAATTTTAGGAGGTGATAAACTGCTCCATGTCTTGATCTGGGTAGTGGTTATACAACTTTATGCATTTGTCAAAACTCATAGAATTGTATACTCTAAATGGTGAATTTTTTATTTCTTGAAATTATACCTCAATAAACCTGACATCCTCCCTCAAAAACAAAAAGTAGAATGAAAAAAGAAAGAAAGAGAAGATTGAGCCAGGTACAAGGCTCAAAAGATGTTCCCGAGTAGTGGCCACAAATTGGATCCAAAATTTCTGGAAGCCAATGCCTGATCACTTACACAATCCTCAACGTCTACAGGATGTCTTTCACAAAGCCCACGTTTGTATGGAAGATAAAACCATTCACACACAGAGGCATAGGATAAAATAAGTAATAACAAATGTTCTTGGTAAGGCAAAGGTCAAAAAGTACTCTGAAACATTTAGGATATGTAATATTCTTTGCAAGTGAAAATAAAGGAACTCTTCAATGATAAATAAGAAAAAAAAAGATATAAAAACGTTAAACTCCTATAAGATGTCATGTCCCTCCTGGCTAAATAGTACTCACCTATATTCCCAATGATTAATTCTCCCTTTCCTTTCTTCCATGTTCCAATAGGAATAAATAAATATACATTGAAATGAAGATTTAGCTAATTATATTTATGTTTTTCATATAAACCTTAAATGTATTTATTTTCATTCAAGTCTACTTATCAGACTAGAACTTTCACATCTTGACTTAAAATTTTATAGAAAGAGAAAATTAAAAACGAAATGTAATTTAGGAATATTGTAACTAGATCTTCCTCTAAAATCCAAGTTATCCATCCCACCCCCCAATTTAAATTCAGAACATACGTGCTCAATAAAATATTTTAAATTAATAGGATCATGCGTTTAGATAATGGAGAGATTTGGGGTCCTGAATATTAAGAATCCAGTAGACAAAAGGACAAATGGTAATGAGCATGGCCAAAGGAAAATTCATGGAACGTTCCAGCAATTGTATCTTAACCTGGGGGGCAAAGGGGAGACTGAGAGGAAAATGTGAAAATACAGTGACAAGAAAATTCTATCTAAACTAGATTACTTTCAGCCTTTTAAAAACATTTTATTATAAAATGATAGAAAAGAAAAAAATTTCTGGCTATGTCACCATTCTAATACTCTTTCCAGACTGTGGTGAATTTTTTCATTGATCACAGTTGTATGCACATCTAATTGTAAACAAACTGACAATTAAAACAAAGGGAGATTTAAAATAATTTCAATTGAAATAGAAATATTCCAATATGCCACCTGATTGGTATTTCCCAAAGATTTCTCAAAGAACAATGATTAATACTGGCATTATGGAAATTAGGGTATGAATGAACACCACAGATTAAACACAGCCAGGACAAAATGTGGGGTTGGGATGGGTGGAGTGAATATCCTGAATTTCACCACAAATTAAAGAGTGAGAGTCAACCAATTAATACGTGTGTGCACTTAGTGATCGTTCGTGAGCCATGCACTTAGGATTTGAGCACTCTTCTATATGTCTATTTCAATAAAAGCTTATTTAAAGCAAAAGAGAATCAACCAGTAAGTAAGTATGGCACAGAGGTATTGACAGACATACATAAAAGATAATAATACCCAATTGCATTGCATTAGTTAAATGCCAAATTCACTTTGTGAGGGCGAGATGCATTACACAGATCTCCACGGAGCAACGCCACTCGGCACCCCTCTACTCACTCATCCAGTCTCCTTTCCACTTCATCCTGCATGCTGCTGCCCAGATCCCATCGTGCTGTTCCCGCTTTGGAACTTCTCACTGGAGATGCACAGGATGTTGGGTAAGACCCAGCCTCCTTCATCGGCACCGCTGTGCCCCACAACCTCCAGCACCAAAGCACAGCAGGCACGCTACCTGCCAGGTGTAAGCATGTGTGGCTCAGCCCGCCTCACCTTCACTGTGCTCCTGGAGCTGAAACAGGCTCCTCTCTCAGCACTCACTCCCTTCTGGCCAACCACCTGGCAATTCTCCTCCATCCATTCCCCCGCCCACCCTCTTTCTCACAACCACCAATCCACCCCCAGACTCCACCCCATCAGCGCCCACTCTACCTGCAGGACTTCAGCCAGTGTCACAGAACGCAGTGAGATCTGAATGACCGCTCACCCTGGGCAAGGTGGAGCTGCCCCCCTTCTATGCTCCCACTTTGAAGGCATGATCCCACTCTTTTGCAACTACCTATTTTTATTTTATGAATGGGTAAAACGGTTCAAAGTTTTAAAAATGCAGTAAAAGCTGTAGAGGGAAGAGTTTCCTTCAAGCTATTTCTGTCCGTCCTCTTCCCAGCAGCACACCAAGCACCATCCCCCCAGGGGAGCCACTGTTATTGGCTCCTTTATCTTTTCGGGGAAGTGCTGAGTGTCACTTCTGAGCCAGGGTTGTTAAGAATTAGTGTGACTTCTTTAAGCTCTTTCACCCAGCTGGACGGATGCAGAGGACAGCAAGTCCTCAGGGACAGCAGCGCCACAACAAGGAAAGTGCTCAGCACATGGAGGGAGAGGCCTGCCGCTAACCTGGAACACCTGCCCTGCTCGGTCCCGAATGAGAAAGCAACTTGCATGTGTAGCGTCTCTGCCATTTCAGGTCTCTTTGTTACAGGCGCCTGTGTTACCTTCTAACACAACACAAAGACAGACGCAAGTCACATCTCTATTTTCCACCACCACCACTGCCTGCGTCAGCCTTTTTTCCATAACGCTACACCTGGGAGATCTCCCTACACCAGCCATAAAAGACGCTTGCTCCTATAGGGGCACGGGACACCATCGTACGGAATATCATAATTTACATGACCTGTTCCCTAACGGTGAACATGTAGGATGGTGCCAATGTTTTGCTTTTACTAAACTGCTGCAATAAGTGGCCCTCTCCATACATCATTTCTCATGTGTTCATGCATCTTCACAGGCCACATTCCTCAGAGGGAAATTTCGAAGCTAAAGCCTGTATGGGCGCTCTGTTATCTTACTAGGCCTGGGCAAATCAGCCCCCGTGCAGTAGGCCCACGTACACTCCCACCAGCAATGGATCCAAGTGCCTGTGCATACCCACGGCCACACGGAAGTGTGCTATTCAACTTTGGGATCTTTTGCCAATTTGAAAGATAAAAATGTAATCATATCTCAGAGCAATCTTCATTTGCATTTCTCCTATTTTTTACTAAAGTTGAAAATCTTTTCATATGTCTCAGTTCCACTGGCTTTTGCTTTTTTTTTTTTTAATTTTTTTATTGGGGAACAGCCATGGTCATTCGTTACACATTGCTTTCATGCTACAATGGCATAGTTGACTCTTTTAAGGGGGGGGGGTGCAGCTCACAGTGGCCCATGCGGGGATCGAACCTTGATACTATCAGCACCACACTCTAACCAACTGAGCTAACCGGTCACCCCTGGTTTTTGCTTTTTAATGGCCAGTCTTTCCATAGCCTTTGCCCATTTTTATGCTGGGTTATGGGTGTCTGGCTCACAGGTGTCCAGGGCCTTTCTGTATTGGGGTTTACTCGTCAGCACTGCCGCTCCCGGAATCCTTCCGGTTCTCCACTTCTCAGCCCTGGACCACAGCCGGGGGAGCCACATGCCCATGTGTGATTCCTTGTCCTGCGCCTGGCATTAATGGAAACACCTCTAGCGTTTCCTCATTGGACAGCTGGAACCTTGTTAGGAAAGGGTGCACCTCTGCCTATGTCAGCGAGTACCAGCTGTGTGTTTATTCACGGGCTCCATGACGGAAGTGCCCTGCTCGTGTGTAGTTTCTCCTCTCTGATCCCAGCACAATGGCTAGGACTGAATCGGCTCAACAAACATTTGATAAGTTTACTAAGGGGAAGATCAGTATGGCTTGCGGTATAGTCAGAGGTGGCTTCAGGCTGGACACAGAGAGACTAAGGGGCGAAAGAGTCCAGAGAGAAAGAAGGAACAAGCACGCAGAGGTAGGAAACTTCAGCTCAGATAAGGAAAGAATGAGACTTCAGATCTGGACAGGGCAGGTTCCTACAGGGAAGAGGCAGACGGGGTGCTTTATTACACAGTAATGTGCTCGAAGGCGCTAGGAGAGCTGGACATCATCCAGCAGCCTAAGGAGCCATTTCACAGAATACCAATACCAGGTATTATCAGTTACACAAGGCATAGCGTTTGCTGAACGCTGCGAAATGCCTAAAAGCCTGCTGGGGAATAGTTTTTAATACAAATGGGCAATTGTTTCATTAACAATTCAGGCTCACCTCTGAGATCCAGGTCTGAGGAGTTCAGAGCTGGAACTCATTTTCTTAAACACACAGGCCCTGAGCAAAGCTGAATTCTCACCCCTTCCCCTTCCCTGTGGTCCTCTGCAACGGGACCCTCACCCACCACCACACCTGTCCCCAGGTGGTCCTTTGCATCTTCATCCCATTACCTCAGCTGACCTAAAATAGGTACTTAAGTGCTGATCCCTATGAACTAACAATGCCTGCCTACTGGATATTTTTATTAGAATATGAAGATGTTATCAAAAGCCTCTGAGACTCAAATGATAGAAATGTGACAGCGGAGCTCCCTGAGGGGAGGCTGCCACTGCCGACCTGCTGGGACGCTGAGATGACAAGGCCCACAGCCCGCTGCTGTGGAACCTCACGTGACCGAGCCTTGGAGCTGCTTTTCCCATTTGAACTTGCGATGGAATGGATATGAAAGGACTATTTACTAGGGCAAGGAGACGGCTTCTGTGATCATCTCACCCAAATTCATTTTCACTTAGAACCAGCTGACTCTATTCAGCTAATTCCAATTAAACAACACATATTAAGTTATATGGTTAAGTTTAATTTTTTTAAGGGCAGTTACACTCAGGGCCTCGTACCATTTCCCAGAAGTGGGGATGTCGCTGCGGAAGAAACGCTGGCTTTATCAATGAGTGCTCCTCCCGCCCTCCGCACAGTGTGTGGGGGACAATTACACAGCTGCGATCCCATGACCCGTCTATTTGAAAACACTGCCCAACCAATCCCCCTATTTCTGTGGATGTTCCTGGTCTCTGTCATCTAGCCCAACAGTGCACAGACACCCACAAGCCATGGCGAAGGTGATGGAGGGGACACTCGATGTATAAACAGCAGGCCACCACTGTACCCCTGGGATGCTGCCATCACACTGAGAAAGTCATCACACAGCCACAAATACACTCTTTACACAAAATGCTACAGATAAGAGTTTCACAGTAAACGCAGTTGAAAGAATTTCACGTTAACACAGAAAGTCAACTCCCCCTCCAAAAAAAAAAGTCTGTTCCTCTGGGGTGTAAAACACTGAGCTAGAAGCTTGAGTCACTTAGAGGAAACAGGCATCAGAGGTTATCTTTGGTCTCAAGGAATTTGTACTCCAGTTAGAGAAATGGCACTAATGAGGCACCCTGGTAATGTTACATTTTCCACAGTAAGTGCCAAATGAGTGCCACATACGTGCAGCAGGAACACCAGAAAATGGACTGTTTATAGTGAAGCTAGTCCATGGGTGGACCTTAGAGAAAACCACAGGCCAGAAGGCAGCGATCCACAGAGACACAGAGCCCGCTGGAAGGCGTAAGGTGGCAGACAGTAACGCTCACTCGGTGGTGAAAGTGGGTGCTAACAGAAAAAGACAAAGGAACAAAGACCGAGGCCAGTTTTCCTGACCTGAATGACAGCAAGCAGTAAGTGGAACTTTATCCTGTAGTGGGGGTTTTGGACAGGGTTTAGAACACAAACGAGACATGATGAAATGGTATTTTCAGATGACTTCATCACGGTTCGAAAGGGACTACAGGATGAAAATAAAAATAGGATAGCCAGTCCTAACAAATCTGGACCAGGCTATAGTCCAGGTAATATTATCCAGTGTCTGGACTGGGGATAATCTTAGTATAAACTAAGGTGGTGGTGGTGGAGATGGAAAATGACAGGGCATGTGTGACCAGGACGGAGAGGAGTCAGCAGGCGTCACCATCTGGAGTCCTGAGTGGCACAAACAACGGTGGTGTCATTAACATTAATAGCAAGAGAGGAAAGGGGCCAGATTGGGGG